>NW_006771436.1:182403-255540 GCF_000442215.2 Lipotes vexillifer
CAAATAAAGAAAAAAAAAAAAAAAAAAAAAAAAAGAATATTAGATAGAAGGGATATCACATTATTGCACACCTGAGGACCCACCTGTCTGGGCCCATTTTACAGATGAGGCAACTGAGGTTCAGGAGGTTTAAATAATTTTCCCAAGATCACATAAGCAGGAGATGGCAGAATGGGAATTTTATCTTAGGACTCTGAAGTTTCATGTTCTTTTCACTCTATGACATGGCTTCACCTGTGTTGCAACTTAATTTCTCACTCTTTTCTGTATGTCTCCAGTGTTGCAGTAAAACCAAACTCCTCAGTCTTCTTTGCTGGGCCTTGAACTTTCCAACCTTTATGTCTCTTTGTATGTGGTTTCCTCTGCCTCCTGGAACGGGAGGAGAACCCATCTTCATCTTTGCAAATCCTATCCTCCTTGGAGGATAAGAGAGCAGCAACACCATTGTTTCTAGGAAGCCATCAGAAAGATCTCCACCTGGAAGTGACAGTTTCTTCTAACGAACTAGAGCCATCCATACCTTGTTTATCGTTGTTTCCACTTTTACATTTTATTACAGATATTTATGAGTAAGTCTTCCTCTCCCAGCCAACACATTATCTGTGAGGGCAGGTCTGTGACTAATTCATCTTGGTATCTCCCACAGAGCCTCGCTCATAGAACGCACCCAAAATATGTATAGCATAAAGGAGCAAGTGCAAAGATGCTTCAATCAGAATTGTCTATTCCTCTCTAATTATCAAATATTTGGCAAAATATAATGTTAAAGCCAGAGACCTGAAAGGTGGATGTAATTTTTTTTACTTTGATTCTGTGCCTTTGTACAAATTATTTCTTCTCCATCATGTGTGGGATACTCCCCTTCCTATCCTATGTGCTTTTGCTAATTCATAGCTTCCACTTTCTTTAAGACCTGGGTCAAAGCCTAGCCATTCCTATGAGACTTCTCTCCTGAGTCCAGGCCACTGTGGTTGCTCTTTTCCCAGTGGTTACGAGGCACCCACACAGATCAACCATCACTAAACAATCATCCAGTCATTGATTATCATCTTCAATCATCAAACTGTTAATGAGTACTTGGCATGTGAAAGGCTGTGCAGTGTGCTGTGATGGAGGTCAGAGAAGGCTTTTCAGAGGGGTGGGATTCAAACAGGGCCTTGAAGGCTGTGTTTTAATTAAAGAGGTGGAAAGGAAGGGGAAATAAAATTATGCATACTATTGAAGTTCAGTTCCTGTTCTTTCTGTTACTGGCTGTGATCTTGAGAAAAATAATCTCTTTAAGAAACAGTTTTCTCATCTGTAAGATGGGATAATAAAATCTGTGTAAGGATGGTTAATGTGGAAGATCCATGCATTGGTGAGATCTCTTTTGGTTGAAAGTGATATTAATACAGTTAATTAAGATACAGTATGTAACAACATCTTCAATTGTCAGTATATGAAGCAGACAAAACTCCTTTTTCCGTCACCAAATCCCTCATCTCGTGGTGTCCACCCTCTTGCTCAGGTTGGCTAAAGATGGGAGAAGTCTTCTCTTTGGTCTTCCTTCTGTAGGGGACCATGGTTAGGTGTATATAGTTCTAGTAACTACATACTGCTCAGTAATTGGCTGGTTTCCCAAGGCAGAGGGGAATGGAATTGTTCCCACCTCCCCTGCACACATTTTGCTGCTTTAAGTCTATGTCTGCTTAGTGTTCCTCTTTTACGTGGAATGGGCCATCTTCCCAGCCCTTAGCCTGGGCAGCTCTCACTGCCCCAGTAAGAGGCAGCTGTGGTGTCACTCTAGGCCATTTCCTTGATCCCTGTTTGACTCCCTTAACTGGCTTTGATTGCCTTTGTCTGAGCTTCCATGCTGCACTGGGCATCACTCTCTCATTGCAGTTATCACATTGTACTGTAAAGACCTGCCTCCCTTACCAAACTCCTCAGCCTTTCAAGACTGGCACATAGCACTCATTTACTAAATGACTGTTGAATGAATGAGTGGGCTTTCTCCATTCTCTCTCAATCTTACCTTTTTGCCTCTGCACCACCATTCCTTCTGTGTCTTTCTGCATTTTATGACTTATTAGTTATAAAACCACATCCTGATCTGACCATCAGTATTGTCCCCAGGTATTAAAAATGATGACACTAGCTCACATCTACTGAGCACTTACTCTTTGGCACTGTTTCAAGCACTTTACAGGTATAAACTTCTTTAAATGTTCCTTTGTTGCCAAACTTTTCCACTAGAGGTTAACCTTGACCTTGTGAAGGTGTTCTGTCCTGTTATAGTCTCACCATAGCACAACAAATCCTACAGTAAGACACAAGCTGGTTAGACCTATTAGCATTAAGTATTGAAAGATATGACTAGAAAAAACAACAGAAAGAAGTACTGAACATGTGGTATCCTTATAGTGCAAAGACCCTACAGTTTTTCTCTTTAGATTTAGGTCTAAGTTACTGTATTATGTTTCAGGTAATTTAGCCAGAAGCACAAGTTGGGATGGGCTGTTGTATTTAAATTTGTTTCCCAGAGACAGAAAGAGTTACAGAAACATAAATATCAGCATGAGAAAAATGAGGGAGATTTTCATTGCTTTTCCAAAAAAGGTAAATTAGCAAGGAATGTAGATTTGGAAAAATTAGTCATGGGAATTCACCTCTCAGTGAGTCCTTCTTGGCTGGGAAGGAAAGTTTTCTTCTAGTTAGCTGGGAATGGTGACAAGGGTTATTTTACCAGCAGGTGGGAGAAGCTGGCAGATGAGGAGAACTTCCTGGACAGACAAGGAGGGGACAATATAATATGGAGGGAATGGGGTTCAGTGAGCCTGGGGTTCAGAGCTTGGTGACACTGCTAACCATGTGTCAGCTTTGGTCTAGTTACTTATCTTCCTGGAGGCTCAGTTTTCTTATCGATATAAAAATAGAGGTTAGGGGGCTTCCCTGGTGGCGCAGTGCTTGAGAGTCCGCCTGCCGATGCAGGAGACGCGGGTTCGTGCCCCGTTTCGGGAGGATCCCGCATGCCGCGGAGCGGCTGGGCCCGTGAGCCATGGCCGCTGAGCCTGCGCGTCCGGAGCCTGTGCTCCGCAGATGGGAGAGGCCACAGCAGTGAGAGGCCCGCATAACAAAAGGAAAAAAAAAAAAAAAAAAAAAAAAAAAAAAAGAGGTTAGGTTGCCAGTTTTACCAAATAAAAATACAGGTTGCCTAGTTAAATTTGAATTTCAGATAAACAATTTTTTAGTACAAATATGCCCCATAAAATATTTGTGTTCCATGCAGTAAGTATGTCTCTAATATTGCATGTGACATATGTGCACTAAAATATTGTTTATTTCTGGGGTCTCTATTTTGTTCCATTGATCTGTCTGCTTTAATGCCAGTACCATACTGTTTTGATTAGCATAGCTTTGTAATAATAGTTTGAAATCAGGAATCCTGATGCCTCAGCTTTGTTCTTCTTTCTCAAGATTGCTTTGGCTATTTGAGGTCTTTGTGCTTCACACATAGCTTGGGATTGTTTTTTCTAATTCCATGAAAAATACCATTGCAATTTTGGTAGGGATTGTATTGAATCTGTAGATCACTTTGGGCAATATGGACATTCTGACAATATTAATTTTTTCCAATCCAAGAGCATAGAATACCTTTCCATTTAATTGTGTCTTCTTCAATTTCTTTTATCAGTGTCTTATAATTTTCAGTGTAGAGATCTTTCACTTACTTGGTTAAGTGTATTCATAGGTATTTTATTATTTTCGATACAGTTATAAATGAGATTATTTCCATAATTTCTCTTTCTGATAGTTTGTTAATAGTGTATAGAAACACAACTGATTTTTGTATATTGACTTTGTATCCTGCAACTTCACTGAATTTGTTTATTATTCTCACAGCTTTTTATCGGAGTCTGTAGGGTTTTCTCTATATAATATCATGTCATCTGCAAAGAGTGACAGTTTTACTTCTTCCTTTCCAATTTGGATACCCTTTATTCCCTTTTTTGTTTGATTGCTCCGACTAGAACTTCCAGTGCTATGTTGAATAAAAGTGACAAGAGTGGGCATTCTTGTCTTGTTTCTGATCTTAGAGAAAAAGCTTTCAGCTTTCACCATTGAATATGATGTTAGCTATGGCTTGTCATATATGACCTTTATTATGTTGAGGTATATATCCACTTTGTTGATAGTTGTTATCATGAAAGGATGTCGAATTTGTCAAATGCTTTTTCTGCATCTTTTGAGATGATCTTGTGATTTTTATTCTTCATTTTATGAATGGGGTGTATCATATTGATTGACTTGTGAATGTTGAACCACCCTTGCCTCTCTGGAATAAATCCCATTTGGTAATGGTGTATGATCCTTTTAATGTAGTGTTGAATTTGGTTTGTTAAAATATTAATATCCCTGATCAACATAGATGCAAAAATCCTCAACAATATTTTGAATTTCACTATATATTTACCTTTACCTGTAAGATTTATACTTTCATATATTTTCCTGTTACTAGTTAGCATCCTTTTGGTTCAGCCTGAAGAAGTCCTTTTAACATTTCTTGTAAGACTGATCTAGTGGTGATGAAAACTTTTAGATTTTACTTGTCTGGAAAACTCTGTCTCCCTCAGTTCTGAAAGACAGCTTTGCTGGGTAGTTTATTCTTGGTTGGCAGTTTTTTTTCTTTCATCACATCTCGTCTGGCCTGCAAAGTTTCTGCTGAAAAATATCCTGATAGTCTAATGGGAGTTCCCATGTACTTAACAAGTTATTTTTCTTTTGCTGCTTTTAAGATTCTCTCCTTATCTTTAACTTTTGACAATTATAATGTGTCCTGATATGGGTCTCTTTGGATCTTTTTTGGAATTGTCTGGGCTTTCTAGATCTGGGTTTCTTTCCCCAGATTAGAAAAGTTTTCAGCCATTATTTCTTTAAATATGTTTTCTGCCCCTCCCTCCCCTTTTTACTTTTGGGACCTCTATGATGCATAGTTGGTCTGCTTCATGGTGTCCCATAAGTCCCTTAAGCTATCTTTACTCTTTTTCATTCTTATTTCTTCTTCTTTGGATGAATTCCACTGCCTTGTTTTTGAGTTTGGTGATCCTTTCTTCTTCCTGATGTAGTCTGATGTTGAATCCCTCTATTGAATATTTCAGTTCAGTTATTCAGTATTTTTCAACTCTGTGATTTCTGTTTGGGACTTTTTATACATTCTATCTCTTTGTCTAAATTCTCACTTTGTTCATGCACTGTTCTCTTGGCCATGATGAGCATCTATATGACATTTATTGAACTCTCTATCCAGTAAATCACTTATCCCCATTTCAGTAGGCCTGTTGCTGGAATTTTGTTCATTTGTTTGATACATAATCCTCATTTTCCTTGACTCTCTGTCTTGATGTCTGTGCATTAGATAAAACAACTACCTCTCCCCAGGTCTTGTGTAGGGGATGAACTTATTGTTCAGGCTGGTTTGAGCTCTTGGCTATTTCTCAAACCAAGCTGCTTTCTTTGGTCTTAGTGGCTCCCAGTAGTTGGGGATATGCCAAGCCCCATTTATATGTGGGTATTTTGTTGTTCACCCAGTGTGTAGGAGTCACTCAGCTAGTTTCTTATTTTCTTTCAGAGGGAATTGCCCCACGTGTGTCTATAGGTTTGGTGTGTCCATGGGAGGAGGTGGGTTCTGGAGTCTGCTATGTGCCATCTTCTACCAGAACCCTTTCAAGGTCCTGCTCTCATTCCAGCTCCTGCATGAAAACATTCTCTGAATGCTCCAGCCCACAGCAGCAAAGTCTCAGTGCATCAGTATGTCTTTAGTTTTATTCCATTGTTCTGAGCACACTGCTTTCAGAATGAGGTGCTTAAACAATATTTTCCCCTTAGCAGAGGCACAGCCCGGCAAGGGGCTCCCATGAAGGCCTTTAAATGACAATATGCCTTACAGGGAGCCCTTGGTGAAAGTTCCTGACGCTAATTTAGGGGAAGGTAAATTATAAGCAAAGTCTGGGAACAAGATTTAGCATTACATGATGTTAATTGGGAGCGGGGGAGAATTAGTAAATTATATCATTATTCAATTACTTGGGAGATTTTCTTTAAAAGTTTGTTCCCTAGGGTATTATTAAAGGAAAAAGTATTCCATGACACTTGTTAAAGATGGTAAGGCAGACTTTATTAAGGACAATTGTGATAGGTATTGGGAACCACCGCAATGGGATGTTACAGTGGGGGAGAGAGGTTGGGCTCAACTCCAAATACAGCATGGGCAAGTGGTATTTATAGCCAAGAAGCAGATGGGGGTCAGTGGATAGAAAATTACTAAGAGGAAACACCAGGGGTAAGGAGGAATCTGGCTAAATTGACCAATAGAAGTCTAGTTGAAGGCAGGCCAGGGTGATCAGACATTACCTCAGAATGCTGGAGGATGAGGAACCTGATCAGCTATTGATGGCGATCAGATGTCCAGGGTGAGGGTTTCTGGTTAAATCGACTTAGCAGGGTTCTTGCTAAAATGAGATTTTACAAGGACATGTACAGATGGTCCTAGAAGAAAGTTCAGGAGCCTGACTAAGCTTTTGAATGTTTGTCAGTATCATTTAAAAAATATATTTAGTGTATGCTAGTCAGATTGATATGTTTGTAGTTTCAAGTATTTTTTGTTTGTTTGTTTCATTTTTAAATGGAGGGAAAGCATATTTAGCTTTCTTAAGGAAATTTAGCATCTTAATGGAAATTCCACGGTCATATTAAACCTGATAGTAGGCTCTTCTGACAAGGAAAAAGGACTTTACCGCCACCTGCTGGCCATATCCTCTTACTGAGACATGCCTAAGAGCAGCCCTAGGGGGAAGTCAGTGTTTGAACTTTGCCAAATCCAGAGGACATTAAGGCTGTGTCATGACAGTAAGAACCATGAACAACTGTGTCTTTTCCCCCAGTTCCCTCTCTCCCAAGACTTGAGGTTGAGAATTAGCAGCTGACTAGGGGAGGTGAAGAAGCAAAGCAGGAAAAATGGTGACGTCCATGCCCTTCTCCTCTGTACAGTGGGTTTCCAAGACTGAAGGCAAAAGCCAGAGAGGGAAGCTTTGCATCGATTGGGATGCTGATTGTTACGTTGGGCTGGTCTTTTAAGGGCCAAGACAAAGGGCCTCTTTGTTTTATGCCTAAGAGTGGCTAGAAAATCCATGGTTATTGTTCAGCTTTTATCCAAACGGCAGGGAAAACACAGATCCAGATAGTGGAGCTGAAAGGACGAGGAAAAAGGAAAAGAAAAAAACTTTTTACTTGCATTCTGTTGCATGCAGCTCATTCAATAAACACATTTCCAATGTATAGATGTATCATGAGGGAAAAACCAGTGGGAAAGGAATCATAATGATGCTGCCAAACAGGCCAACTGAATTGTTTGGATCCAGCTTTTCATTGTAAATATGAACAAACTGAAGTTAAAATCAGGGGAGGCTTGAGTCCAGGGTAATGTTATCAGTGGAGTCAGAAATCTATTTTGTTTTAAATTAATTTGTTTTATTTATTTATCTTTGGCTGCATTGGGTCTTCGTTGCTGTGCGTGGGCTTTCTCTAGTTGCAGTGAGCGGGGGCTACTCTTTGTTGCGGTGCACGGGCTTCTCGTTGCGGTGGCTTCTCTTGTTGTGGAGCACGGGCTCTAGGTACATGGGCTTCAGTAGTTGTGGCACGCGGGCTCAGTAGTTGTGGCTCGCGGGCTTAGTTGCTCTGCAGCATGTGGGATCTTCCCAGACCAGGGCTGGAACCCGTGTCCCTTGTATTGGCAGGTGGATTCTTAACCACTGCGCCACCAGGGAAGCCCCAGAAATCTATTTTTAAAAAACCTTTAAAAATCCTTCAGTCCATTATAGCAGAGATGTGAGTGGAGTCTACTCCTGGCCCGACCCTGACCTGACCCTGACCTGGAGCTGTTTCCTTTTGTTCTCTCTTCCTGTCCCCATGGGTCTTTTGCAGGCACTGCAGGGAGGTGTGGAAGTTAGTTCAATCAGTGTCTCTTCCCCAGCATTCATCCTCCTCTCTTTTCTATGAACTTTCTGTCTTCTGCCTCTATAGCTGCAAATAATGCCTAGTCTTTGAACACTGCCTGGCAGTTGGGCCAGGCTTTCACACACACTAACTCAGTGACCCTTTCCCACTTCCTAGGGAGGCATTAATATCTCTGTTCACATGGGAGGGCCCTGAGAGCAGGGGCTGACTTGCCTTATGGCACACCTGGAAGTGGCAGGGCCAAGTGGAAACCTGGGTCTTTGTTTTATGTTCAGGCCTCTCTCCATTATATTTGCTGCCCTAGCCTCTCTGCCTTCAATTTTTGGCTTCCCGTTTTGGACTATGATGATTTTCTTGACTCTTTTCTTTTCTTTTTGTTGAGTGTGAAAGTTTTCAAGACGCCCACGAGTGGAAAATGCACTCCCCTCAGCCAAATTAAACTTTGCCAGATTCCTAACAGCTGTGTGAATTGAAATGACTAATGAAAGAGCCCTCTGCTAGCCTGTGGAACTTTCACACAGGGCATTGTCGCTGCCGCTCACCAGGACCCAACCCTGAGTATTTACATACTGGATGTCACCCTAAAAGCCCCCGACCAGGGGATTTCCGGGATGTAATAAGTAAGAACGCTGCTCTGGGCTTTGGAAGGTGCACTGTCTGGGCACCCATCATGCGGGGAGGGGGGTAGCATTTCAGACCCTACCCCTGCCCCCTTGCCAAGGGTCCTTCTCCTGGGGAGATGTCCAGGTTCAGTCATAGATCCATCGGTGCCAAGGTACTGCCTGCCACTATGGATTGAGATGCTGGGAATACCTAGATGAGGAAGTCAGGGCCCCTGCACCCCTGGAGCTTGATACCTGGTTAAGACAATGGACATGAAAGCTTGGATAATTTCACCTGGTAGCATAGGTATAGAGGCGGTGTTCTGGGAGCTCAGAAGAGGGGCACCTAACTTGGGGGTCATCATGGAAGGCTCTCTGGAGCTCGTACTGACTGAGCAGAGTCTTTAACATTTTTGTAAAGAAGTTTTTCTTTTTTAATCTAGTTACAACGGTAATACATCTCATTGCAAATAACAAACCTTACAGAAATAGGTTCCTTTTGAAAAAATTCAGGGTGTGAAGAGGAAGAAACAAAACTAGATTAGTAGGATTTCTACTCAATTGGAGCATGTGGCTTTCTTCCTGAAAAGGAATTGTGCGTGTGTAAAGGGGTGGAGTAGGGCCCAAAAGAGGGAGGTGAAGACTCTAGGGGAGACCTTATCCCTGTGGCCCCAAGCTCTTTGCGATGATGCCAGCCTGGGTGAGAAATCAGTAGGCCCCTTACTGGGGACCCACCCACTATGGGACTCTGGTTTTTCCAACCTCATTTTCCAAGTTTTGGTCTTAGCTATTGCTATCTTATAACTTCAGAGTCTCATCTCTGCCCGCTCCTCCAAGTGGTTTATCAAGGTGTTTTCCTAAATGAAATCCATCTCCTCCTAAGAAGAACTATAGGACCGTGTTTAAGGTGTTAACAGTATTTAACCAGCTACAATGCCAGTAAGAGCTCACATTTATTGAGGAGTTTCTTTGCGCCAGCTCTGTGCTTCACAACAAACTTATGAACCTGGTGTTTTATTATTCCCATTTTACAGATGAGGCAATCAAAGTTATTACTTCCACAGGCTCCATAGCTAATAGTTGGCAGAGCCTGGACTCAAAGCCAGGTCTCTGTGACTCCTGAGTCCATGTTCATGAACATGATACTCTGCTGCCTTATTTCTCAAACACGTTTGGCTACAGAAGTGTTTTTTAACTGTCTGCCCCTCATCTCTCAGCACTGTTATTACCATCACATGGATCACCATTTGGGAAACGCTGACCCAGGAAACTACTTTGCCTTGTCTGTAAAATAGAGATAACAATGCAGTCTCAGTGTTGTGATGATTAAAGAGGTTTCAGGAAATGGCTGCTGGGAATACTCACCTTCCACCAGGAATGTGTGTGTTTTAAAAATAGCAGTCATAATATCCTGGATGAAATGACACAGTGTTTTGGCTGTGTGTTTTGGATGACAATGAAGATGTTGGTTACTAGGCCTGGAGACCCTTGGGCCCTGAAGGACAGCCTCTTGCATGCTGCCCCCTTCCCCCAAGGTGCCTATGGTCTCCTTCCCTCCCCTGCCCTCAGGTTCTCTCCCCCATCCCCCTGCGCTGCTTGCCTTTGTTCCACAAATAGTGATTCAGTTACCTGCCACTGGGGCTGGGGCCTCTCTCTGAAGCACGCTGCTGCCCCGGAACCCCTCTTCTGCAAAGTTTGCTGTGTTCTGAGCCCCAGCTGCAGGCGAGGCCCCTGTCACAAACTGGTCAGGCCACCCACAGCATGGCCGCTGCCACCATAGGCCCGACGGCCAGGCCTATGTCTGCCCAGAGAGCTATGCTGCCACTTCCCCATCACCCATCACGTCCTGGAGAGAGCTCACCGCGTTTGGAGATAAGGACCAACCTAGAAGATGCCTGAGTTGGCTACATCGCCTGGATGTTGATTTGGGCAGCTGACTAACCCCCAGAGGGGCCACTCTTTCAGCCTGGTTAGTTCTCTACCTGCTCCCAGGGTCCCCCTCCCCAACATTAGACTGTGCTGGGTACAAGTGCCTGGCATCAAATCCTGACATTCCTTCTCTCCTATGCGTCAGTTTTACACAAGTCATTTTTCTTTCAAATTTTCATCAGGCCTGCAGATGTGCACATTTGGAAAAAGCCTACTGAAAACTAAATAAACAAAAACACGCACTCTGCTCAGCTCCTTAATTCTACCTGGAAAAAGCATTTGCATTCTTTTCAATAAATATCAAGCATTACTAAAAAATAAAAAAGATCCTTTTATACAGTTCTCTCCTTACACCTGTAAAGGAGCTGTTAGTCTCATTTCACACATGGAGAGGATCAGGGAGGTTCAATGTCATACAACTAAAAGTAGCCAAGCCAGGGCCAGAGCAATCACCCAGTGTTTGTCCATCTGCCAAATGCTGCCTCTTAGACCTGGGGCTCTCAGGCCCAGCCCAGGGCCCTGGGGACCATCGAGGTTGAGGCCCTTTGCTTCTGGAGCGGCCCAAAGCGGCAGTGTAAGGTGGTTCCCCTTGATTTTGATGTGTGTGCGAGGCTCCCCTGTTTCCTCCCCTTTGTCCTCCTCCACTTTTCGGTTCCAAGTTGATCCTACCTGCCGCTCTTCATAGGCATCAAGGTGCTTTTGACTTTTCTCTGTAGCTGGTCCCCTGGGGTTCTTTGCTGTCACTCAACTACCCACCCCATCACTCACCTGTTGACAAAGCACCAGTTGGGCCACATGCTAAGTGCTATGGTAATATGTAAAGAGAAATATGAAATGTGAGTCTTGCCCCTAACAAACTGTTGAAGAAAAGTTATTCTGAGATTTAAGATGGCAAGGAAGACTTTATTTAAGTTTATTGCAGTAGTGAGAGAGATTGAACTTGACTTTTAATACAACAGTGGGGACTCACTGCCAAAGGGCAGGTGAGGGAACGGATGGAAAATTATTAAGAGAAACTTGGTTAAGTGCCAAGGGTAGAGGAGCTTGATTGGATATCAAAGGTGAGCCGATTCTTGATTGACTGGCTTACTGGGTTCTTTGCTAAAACTGGGCTCAGCAGGCCAAGGGAGGCCTGGTGAAGTGGGTATGAAGGAGGCTGACTAAAGGCTCAAGGAGAGAGTTTTTGTCAGTGTTCACCAAGTAGTGTGAGTCAGGGCCCAAACATTGGACCTAGAATGATGAGATTCAGGGATGAACAGTGTGCCAGCCGTGGACACAGCTGGAGCTCGGAGAGGTGCCTGTGGGTGAGTTTGGGCTATTCCAGTCCCTGACTTCAGGGCTGATGATTGGACAGTCACACTGACTTCATCCCATGTTCGTTCATTTCTTACTACTCTGTGACAACCACATACTCTTTGGTGCTTTGCAAGCTTGTGTTTCTAGGGTTTGATACTTTCTACCACAAGTGAGGGTGGAAAGTACAAAGGCTTTATTTAGACCTTGGACAAGGATTTTAACCTCATGTTTCTCTTCTGCAGTATTGGGACAGTACCTGTAATAGACTGAATTGTGTCTCCCAAAATTCATATATTGAAACCCTAAGCCCCAATGTGACTCTGTTTGGAGATATGGCCTGTAAGGAGGTAATAAGGTTAAATGAGGTCATAAGGTGGAACCCTAATCCAATAGGACTGGGGTCTTATAGGAAGAAGAAGGGATACCACAGATCTCTCTCCTTTCTCTCTCTCTCTTTCTCTCACTCTCTCTCCATGCATGCAACAGAGGAAAGACCATGTGAGGATACAGTGAGAAGGTGCCTGCCAAAAGCCAGGAAGAGAGATTTCACTAGAAACTGAATTGTCCAGCACCTTGATCTTGGACTTCTTGACTCTGGAACGGTGAGAAAATAAATTTCTTTTGTCTAAGCCACCTAGTATCTGGTATTTTATGGCAGCCCTGGCCATAAAATACCATCTCATGGGTCTATTACGAGAACCAAACATAATGCAAGTGGAGGCCCTAACAGCCATCTACACTTATTAGTTAGCTTGTTCCCTTCCCTCCTGTCATGTGATTTGCGGGCTGGTAAAAGGCCTGTTTGCCACCAAACATCTTCCTTGTGACCAAATGATGGCCCGGGTAATTCATACAGTAGAATCACTTCTTTGGATTCAGGCTTTGTTTCTCCATGTTGCAAGTGACAGAACCTTCCAAAACTAGTATAAATTAAGGGGGGAATTTTCTGGAACTATCCTGTTATCAATTACGGTTCCTGGTTTTAAACAGCATAAACTAACTCGGGTTGATCTAGGCCACAAAGGAACTATTAAAAGGATGCCGAATCAGGTATAGGATTGCCAGGAAGGCTGGAGACCGAAGTGTGGGCCCTCAGTGGGCAAAGGGCCCAATATCACACTGTAGAATGGTGTGTGAGGACCGCAGGGCTGCACGGCTGAGCACCGGCCGCTGTCGCTCGCTCCTCTGACACCCCGAGCACTGGACTGGACTGCATCAACACTGGTGGACCATGCTCCAGAATGAATGTGTCGTGTGGTCCCTGCAGTCCAGGAGCAGTGCTCTTCTTGGCAGAGCCTACATCAACCACCTGCATTCTAGCTGCAAGAAAGGCTGGGAATGTGAGCATTTGGCACTTTCGGCATTGACAATGGGAGGTGGCCCTGCCTCCCACCAAGATTCATAATGTGGGGAACTTCCCCAAACAATAAAAGGAGGTTTAAAGTGCCAGATGGCCAAAAAGAATGAAAAGTTCCCCACAGACACAGGGGAATCTTACAGAGCCCCAAAATAAGAAGTGCAGCTTCACTTGCAGGACCGAGAACCAGGAATTGGAAAGTTAGGAGCCAGGTTACTCTGGGTATATCTCTCTGTACTCTTTCTGTCTCTCTCTCTCCTTGAAGACTGGGTTTCTCCAGTCCACTTGCTCATGGTGAGGGCCACCTCCATCCTGACTGTTGGAAATTAGTTGCCTGTCTCCCTTAGAAGATCTGTTTCCTTATCTTCCAGAAACACCTCCAAATTTCCCCCTTTGTCCATTCTTGGTCTGGGTGGGCTCCACCCCCAGCACTAGGGATGAACCATATTGACCCAGGCCCAAGCCAGTCATTATGGCCACATCTAGGAGTAGGCATGTGAACTAAGACAGCCTGGCACTTCTATAAAAATTGAACTATAACTTACATGCTGTAAGTGTGCAAATCTTAAGTGTATAGCTCAATGAATTTTATATATTTATACATACATGGAACCATCACCGAGATGGAGCTGTAGAATATTTCCAGCAGCCCAGAATGCTCCCTTACAGCCACTCTCTGTCAATGCATCATCCAAAGATAATCACTATTCTGACTTATATTACCATAGATAGAAGTTTTACCTTTTTTGAACTCAACTTACATGGAATCATATAGTGTTTAATCTTTGGTATCTGGCTTCTTTGATCAAGATTACATTTGTGAAATTCGTCCTTGTTTTTTATGTAGTATTTGTTCATTCTTTTTCACACCTGTATGGTATTCTATTAGATGAATCATACCACAATTTATTTATCCATTCTACCATTGATGGACATTTGGGTTATTTCTGGTTTGGAGCTATTCAATAATGTTGCTATGTACTTTATTGTGTGTACCTTGGTGTATATAAGCACTCATTTCTTTGGGTATGTATCAGGAGTAGAATTTCTGGGTCATAGAAAAAAATGCATATCTTTAGTAGGTATTACCAAATAGTTTTCCTAGGTGATTGTACCAATTTATACATCTACCAATAGTATATGAGACTTACAGTTGCTCTACATACTTGCCTATTTATTATTTTCAGCCTTATAAATTGTAGCTATTTTGAATGGGCATCACAATATCACATTGTAGTTTTAATTTGCATTTTTGTGTGACTAATAGTGCTGAACACTTTCATATACTCATTGGCCTTTGTATAGCCTGTTTTGTTAAATGGTTGTTTAAGCTTTTGCCCATTTCTAAAAAACACTGAGTTGTTGGGTCTTTTCTTTATCATTGATTTACAGCAATTCTTTACATATTCTGGATATGAGTCCAGATACAAGTGTTTGCTTCATACATATATTGCAAATACATTCACCTAGCCCATGGTTAACATTTTTACTTCTTTAATGATGTCCTTTTAGAAACATAAGTTCAATTTATTCATCTTTTCTATGGTTAATGTTTGTTAATATTTGCTCACTCAGGGACGATTAACCAGTTAGCAACTTTTGAGGGAGGTAGAGATAAATGGTTCCTTCTTTTTGTTGAATCTGAGGTTGTGAGGAGCTGAGGCTGAGTCAGAAATGGAGGCAGGAAGCAGAAAGACTTGCAGGGCTGGCCTTGAGCGGGGGCAGTGTCAGAACTAGGCCAGTCTGAGTCTCCCAGGAACTGTCCACTGTGGTTGTGGCTGAAATTAAGAAGCAGGCTGAGAGGATGTGGTAGGGCAATTGATCTCTGAAAAGGTTCATTTAACTATTCTTCCATAAAGTATGTACCAAATTTATATTCTGCAATGTGACACTCTCATGGGGCTTATATTCTGGAGGATTTTAGAAATTATATAAAACATTTTCTTATAGTACAGATTAGAGAACCCAGGTGAGGACATGATAAATAATTTGTCATCATAGCTAGGGCAGAACCACCGCTAAACCAGAGCCACAGCTGAAACCCAGGTCTCCTGGATTAAACCCTCCCCCAGCTCCTCCCCCAACACCTGTCTGGCAAATATATATTGCCTGAGAGGTGGTGATAATGAATGGCATGCCCTTTGTCTCAGGCCTAACGTAGACTAAGCCTATCGCAAGTGGGTGGAGGTTTTCCTCTCTTCCTTTTACCCTGGGCAAATGGAAAGTGAGATCCCCTCTGGTCTGCAGTGGCGGAGACTTCAGGAAGCCCACACAAGTCAAGGGGCCAAAGCAAACCAGTGTCAGCAGGGGGAAATCAGAGGGACTTCCCCCAAGTCCTTCCTGTCAAAGAAAGAAGCGTTAGAGACCTTCATGATGGAAAAAACCACATCTCAAGGACTATTCCAGACTGGGTAAGTGTCACCTTAGTGGGGCTGCTACCCCTTGGGTTTTACTCCAGGACAATGGACTTCATCCTTCAGCTCCAGGAATCTGGGATTTAAAGCAGGATTTCACAGCTTCAAGCAATCTGAGGCTAATGCTCGCTTCCAAGGAGCCTGAGGGTCTTCTCACTGGCAGCAGGTGGGAAGTGATGGGCATTTGGATGCCTTGGTATTCATGGATGAATTGGAGGCCAGTGACATGGTGAGCCAGTGACTCTATGAGGCGTCTTCTGACATTTTCTGCCCCTGCCTCTTAACTTTCCCCACACGGACTGTAAGAACCAGCACTACAAGGACTCACTTAGACATGCTCATAACTGTTAAAGCATCACGAGGGTCTGTACACTGACCATGTCCCTTCACAACAAACATCTTTCGAATGTTCCTTCACATTATTAGAGGAAGGCAGCACATTTTGGCAATGGTTCTTAAATTCAGCTGGGTGGACTGGTGTCAGGCTGTGTAAGAATCACCCTTGTAGGTCTTGGCTTGGGCCCAGGAGTTTGTGATTTTTAACAAGCCCTCCAAGTGATTATGATAAATAGATGATCCTGAAACTCATTTTGCTATTTGGAGTTTGGGCTCTGAGGGACCTGCATTTCGATTCTGGCTCTGTTTTACCACTTAAGAATTGAATTTTCTTGCACACAAATAGCCTCTTGAGCCCTTAGTTTTCTTGTCTGTAAAGTGGGGGATAATAGTAACACCTACATCGACAGTGTTGTTATGGAGTGAGTGAGATAATGTGGAGCTCTAGCATGTAAAGTTGAAATACAAGACTGGCCACTCAGTAAGTCATAATAATATTCCCTGCTATTCTTATTTATTATTATTATCATTATTATTCTGCCTGTATATCTTTCACCTCTTCTCTCCATTCTTGTGGCTTCTTTTTATGTCCTCACTACCTATTAACATTGCTTAGTTATATAAAATCGCTCAGACTAAATTTTACTTAATACAAGAAGAACAAAGTACATGTAATTACTTTGATTTATAGATGAGGAAAGAAGTACAAAGAAGTTAAGTAATTCGTCCCAAATCACATAACTTGTTGGTGCCAGAGCCTAGGTCTAACACAGGACTGTGGGATTCTATACCCATGAAGGGCAAAGTTGAGAGGAATACAGTCATCCCTTCGTATCTGCCGGGCATTTAATCCTTGGATGCTCACGTCCTTTACAGTTGACCCTCTAGTTCTGTGGATTCTGTTGATCCATCTGTGGATTCAATCACCTGAGGATGGAGTATTTTTACAGCAGTGGGAGGAGACACCATCTATTCACACCCTTCTCGGAGGCTTCATTATTTTATGTTTTGAGTATTTGTGTAATTGTAAAGTAGCTCAATGGATTTATCGGTGTACTTAAAGTTTTACTAGCTGACCCCTTCCCCACAAAGGCGAAGCAAATGGATGAAATAAATGAGGGCTGGTCTCCAACACCTGGCTGACCAGGTGAGGCTGCTGACCAGGTAAGGCTGCTGATCAGCAGCATTGGCCCAACCATGTTAGAAAGCTAAATAGTCCCCAAACCCAGTCGGAACCTGCGTTTCGATAAGGTCCCCAGGTAAAATCTGAGAAGTCCTAAGAGAAGGCAAAACTGTTTGTTGTGTGTAGTAAAGAGCCTGATCTAGGCAGCAGGGGTCCACTGTGCTTGCACAGTTGTGGCATTTTCCTGACTGAGGGAGTTGGAATTCTAGGTGAAAATTACCCTTGGTGAGGGGGTAAGGGCTGCTACACTTCCCCCTCAGGGTGTGCACTGGAAGTTCATCCCTGCTACATCCATCATCCAGGAGTAGATGGGCTCCTTTATTTATTTGTATTTATTTTTATTTTTTGCGGTACGCGGGCCCCTCACTGCTGCGGCCTCTCCCGTTGCGGAGCACAGGCTCTGGACGCGCAGGCTCAGCGGCCATGGCTCACGGGCCCAGCCGCTCCGCGGCACATGGGATCTTCCCGGACCGGGGCACGAACCCGCGTCCCTTGCATCGGCAGGTGGACTCCCAACCACTGCACCACCAGGGAAACCCCCTGTATTTATTTTTATGCACATCCTTTGGAGTCCTGCCACCGTCATTGCTTAGATACCAGCACCACGTGGGCTCACTTAGGCTCATAACTGTCACAGCATAACGGGGGTCTCCCCATTGGCCAAGTCCCTCTCCAATAAACATGTTCGAATGTTGCCTCACATTGTTGGAGGAAAGCAGTAACAGTGGGTAGTAAAATTGGATCTTGATATCCATCTTCCACTTTTGCATGAGAAGATGACATGGACAACTGGTGAGTGTATTTTTTGACTATTCTTGGCCCCAGCGACCTTCTCCCTTGAATTTTTGTTTAACCACCAATTTAGAGCTTTTTAGGTTAGTTTTATGGTTCATTGTTGATTTGTGAGTTTTAGATATGCAACTCTGACAAAATTGTCATCATCTGGAGTATATGATGGATTATGGATTTTTAAAAATTAAGGATTATGTCTTTTTTCATTTAAATTAAAATTTATTGAAGTATAACATGCATAAAGAAAAGAGCAGAAATCTTAAGTGTACAGGGTGAGGGGATACATAAAGGATATACAGCCAGCACTCAGATCGGGAAACAATACTAGAACTGCAGAAACTCCTCACCACTTTCTTCTATCACTATTTCCCCATTATCCTCCCACCAGGGTAACCAAAGTCCTCACTTCTCATACTGTAGATTAGTTTTGCATGTGGGCGCCATATTTTTATATCAGAAAAAAATACTTGATTTAAAATATTATAAATCAGTAAAAGCAAATGTTGTTCAGGGAATACACAGTAGTTCAGTTACAAATTCTGTAGTCCTTGGCTTTACCTGTAAATGTTGGAAGATTTTTAATTTAATTTTGTCTTCTTATTTTGAAATAATTTCAGACTCAAAGAAAAGTTGCAAGAATAGTATAATAACCTTTTTTCCCGAACCACTGAAGGGGACGTTGCTGGCATCATTACCCTGTCACCCACCCCCCGCCAGTATTTTAGTGTGTCCCTCACAGGTGCATCCTACTACATAACAGTAGTACAACCATCAAAATCAGGAAAATAACACTGATACATTATTACCATATAATCTGCAGACACAGTAAGTTTCACCCACAAGTCCAGGATTGCATATTGCATTTAGTTGTCACCTCTCCTTTAGTCTTCTTCGAAGTAGGGGAGTTTCTCAATCTTCCCTCAATTTTCAGGGCCCTCACAGTTAATTATATCGCAGGGTGGATATTTCTGTGGAATGTACCTCAGTTTGAATTTGTCTGATATTTCCTTATAATTAGATTTAGGTCACGCTTTAAAAAAAATTATTTTTGGCAAGAACATCACAGCAGTGATGGTCTTCTCATTGCCTCCAATAGGTGGTGCACGATTCTAATTTGTTTAATCAGTGGTGAGGTTCACTTTGATCAGGTTTCCTCATTGTAAAAGTATTCTTTCCCCCTTTATAGTTAGTATATTGTGGGAGGTATTTTCGTAGTATTTGAATATCTCATTCTGCATCAAATGTTCACCCATCCATTTTAGAATCCATCGATCATTCTTGTCTGAATCAATATTATGATGATGATTGCCAGATCGTGTTTTTCTTCTTCTTTTTAAATGTATTTATTTATCTATCTATTTATTTATGGCTGTGTTGGGTCTTCGTTGCTGCACCCGGGCTTTCTCTAGTTGCGGCGAGCAGGGGCTACTTTTCCTTGCGGTGCACGGGCTTTTCGTTGCAGTGGCTTCTCTTGTGGCTCTCGGGCTCTAGAGTGCAGGCTCAGTAGTCATGGCACACAGGCTTAGTTGCTCCATGGCATGTGGGATCTTCCTGGACCAGGGATCGAACCTGTGTCCCCTGAACTGGCAGGCGGATTCTTAACCACTGCGCCAGCAGAGAAGCCCAAGATCATGATTTTCTAATTTAACTTCTACATTGATTCATTAATTCATTCTTAATTCATTCTACATTTATCAATTGGCATTCTGCTGTAAGGAAAAGCTTTCTCTTCTCCTTATTAATCAATTAATGAATTTATTCATTTATATCAGTATGGCCTCATGGATTCCTATTTTATTTATTGGGTTCTAATCTGTTATCATCATTATTTATCAAATCTGTCATCACATTGTCCCAAGTTGGCAGTGCTTCCCTTGATCCACCCTGCTCAGGCTCTGACATTCCACACCGGACTGTGCTAATATCCTCTGCATCCTGCTTGGCCCCCACCCCAGGCTGTTGGTTCTGCTTCCCTATCCTTCCCAGAGGCCCTCCTCACTCCCAGTGGCTTCTTAATGGGCCACCACCACCACCTTTGCTGCCTTGTGTAGACATCTGCCTTACTCCACTCGGGCTTGGACAGCCTGCACTGAGCAGCGAGGCCACCCTCCTCGTGCACTCCTGCTCGGCTATCCTGCCTTGCCATCATTATGGTAATGCCAACCCACAACTAGATTCCCTTCTCGCTCTTCTCAGATCCTAATACCTCTCACTGCTGTCACAGTCCCTTCACACAGATGCCTTCCTCACCCCATCACCACAGGCCCCCCACGTGGAAGCTCTCCAGAAATACCCTTCAAGACTCCCCACACCCTGGAATCCCACCCACCTATCGTGCTCAGCCCTTTCGAATAATTTTCAGGAGAGAAGGCAGGAAAGCAGAGGCTGTAGTGCGGCTGGCTTCTCTATAAGGCACAGTAGACGCGATACTTTCGGGGGCCCACCACAATGTTGGCGTTTTAATTTCTTTTAAATTCAGAAGAAATAATGAATATAATTAATAATGAATCCAGCCTGAGTATGTATGTGTTTATATTAATGCAAAATAAAACTTTTATTATTTTTTTAATGGAGGAAGGGACCCATGAAGGCAAAAGTGCCTAGAGCCCATGAAGAGTGCCTAGGATTCAGCCCTTCTCTGTCTTGGTTAACTTTGTAGGCCCATTCTTGGAAGAGTTTCTGAACATAGCATGTATTCAGTATATGGTTGTGAAATTAGTGAATGAGTAAGTGGTTGAAAATTGCAGCTTATATTTCTTTTTATTTTAAATTAATTTTTACTGTAGTATAGTTGCTTTACAATGTGTTACTTTCTACTGTACAGCAAGGTGAATCAGCTATATGTATATGTATATATATATATATATATATATATATATATATCCCCTCGTTTTTGGATTTCCTTCCCATTTAGGTCATTGAGCAGAGTTCTCTGAGCTATACAGTAGGTTCTCATTAGTTATCTATTTATACATAATATCAATAGTGTATATATGTCAATTCCAATCTCCCAATTCACCCCACCCCCCTTTCCCCCCATGGGTGTCCATATGTTTGTTCTCTACATATGTGTCTGTATTTCTGCTTTGCCAATAAGATCATCTATACCGTTTTTCTAGATTCTACATATATGCATTAATATCTGATATTTGTTTTTCTCTCTGACTTACTTCACTCTGTATGACAGTCTCTAGGTCATCCAGAACTCTACAAACAACCCAATTTCATTCCTTTTTATGGCTGAGTAATATTCCATTGTATATATGTACCACATCTTTATCCATTCCTCTGGTGATGGATGGACATTTAGGTTGCTTCCATGTCCTGGCTATTGTAAATAGTGCTGCAATGAACATTGGGTTGCATGTGTTTGTTTGAATTATGTTTTTCTCTGGGTATATGCCCCGTAGTGGGATTGCTGGGTCATATTGTACTTCTATTTTTAGTTTTTTAAGGAACCTCCATATTGTTTTCCATAGTTGCTGTATCAGTTTACATTCCCACCAAGAGTGCAAGAGGGTTCCCTTTTCTCCACACCCTCTCCAGCATTTGTTGTTTGTAGATTTTCTGATGATGCCCATTCTAACTGGTGTGAGGTGATACCTCATTGTAGTTTTGATTTGCATTTTTCTAATAATTAGTGATGCTGAGAAGCTTTTCATGTGTTTGTTGGCCATCTGTATGTCTTCTTTGGAGAAATGTCTGTTTAGGTCTCCTGATCATTTTTTGATTGGGTTGTTTGTTATTTTGATATTGAGTTCCATGAGCTGTTTGTATATTTTGGAGATTAATCCTTTCTCCATTGATTTGTTTGCAAATATTTTCTCCCATTCTGAGAGTTGTCTTTTTGTCTTATTTATGGTTTCCTTTGCTGTGCAAAAGCTTTTAAGTTTAATTAGGTCCCATTTGCTTATTGTTGCTTTTATTTCCATTACTCTAGGAGGTGGGTCAAAAAAGATCTTGCTGTGATTTATGTCAAAGAGTGTTTTTCCTATGTTTTCCTCTAAGAGTTTTATAGTGTCCTGTCTTACATTTAGCTCTTTAATCCATTTTGAGTTTATTTTGTATATGGTGTTAGGTGGTGTTCTATTTTCATTCTTTTACATGTAGCTGTCCAGTTTTCCCAGCACCACTTATTGAAGAGACTGACTTTTCTCCATCGTATATTCTTGCCTCCTTTGTCATAGATTAGGTGATCATAGGTGCATGGGTTTATCTCTGGACTTTCTATCCTGTACCATTGATCTATATTTCTGTTTTTGTGCCAGTACCATACTGTCTTGATTACTGTAGCTTTATAGTATAGTCTGAAGACAGGGAGTCTGATTCCTGCAGCTCCATTTTTCTTTCTCAAGATTGCTTTAGCTATTCCGGGTCTTTTGTGTGTCCATACACACTGTAAAATTTTCTGTTCTAGTTCTGTGAAAAATGCCATTTGTACTTTGATAGGAATGGCATCGAATCTGTAGATTGCTTTGTGTAGAATAGTCATCTTGATAATATTAATTCTTCCAATCCAAGAATATTATATATCTCTCCATCTGTTTGTGTTGTCTTTGATTTGTTTCATCAGTGTCTTTTGGTTTTCTGCATGCAGGTCTTTTGCCTCCTTAGGTAGGTTCATTCCTAGGTATTTTGTTCTTTTTGTTGCAGTGGTAAATGGGATTGTTTCCTTAATTTCTCTTTCTGATCTTTCATTGTTACTGTATAGGAAAGCAAGAGATATCTGTGTATTAATTTTGTATCCTGTGACTTTACTAAATTCATTGATTAGCTGTAGTAGTTTTCTGGTGACATCTTTAGGATTTTCTATGTATAGTATAATATGATCTGAAAACAGTGACAGTTTTACTTTTTCTTTTCCAATTTGGATTCCTTTTATTTCTTTTTCTTCTCTGATTGCTGTGGTGAGGACTTCCAAGACTATGTTGAATAATAATGGCGATAGTGGACAACCTTGTCTTGTTCCTGATCTTAGAGGAAATGCTTTCAGTTTTTCATCATTGAGAATGATGTTAGCTGTGAGTTTGTCACATATGGCCTTTATTATGTTGAGGTAGGTTCCCTCTGTGCCCACTTTCTGGAGAGTTTTTATCATAAATGGGTGTTGAATTTTGTTGAAAGCTTTTTCTGCATCAATTGAGTTGATCATGTGGATTTTATTCTTCTGTTTGTTAATATGGTATATCACATAGATTGATTTGCGTATGTCGAAGAATCCTTGCATCTCTAGGAGTGGCTAATATTTCTTAGTTTTCCCATGGCAGGCAAGACTAGAACAGAGTAAATAATATTTTCTGATTTACTATTTACTATTTACTATTTACTAGAAAGTGTGTTTTTTCCCCTAATATTTCAAAGCTATCCATATATTCATCCATTCATTCAAATATTTCCTGAGTACCTATTATATGCCAAGGCCCTGCTTCCTTTTTGTGTGCCAGGCGGGATTGAAAAATGTCTACTTTAGTCTTAAGAGGGCAGGATGTGTCTATAAGGCCTGAACTAACCAGCCAGTGTAGGAATTGAACTGGCCCCACCTCTTTAGCAAAGCTCTCTAATTCATGGGATCCACAGGTCAAAAATACATTAAGTTAATCCTCTAGGTGCAATAATACACATCTTTGCTCCATGGAGCCTTTTCTACACCATTGAGATTAGCTAACTCTATCTTTTCTCAGTATGAGTCAGTAAGAAATGCACACATCATCATAACTGGTTTAGTTTCCAATACTGTCAGTTGCTTTTTTTTTAAGTTTTTAATTTAAACTTTTTTTCTTTTGGCCATGCTATTTTGCTTACAAGATCTTAGTTCCCCAACCAGGGATTGAACCTGGGCCCACAGCAGTGAAAACGCCAAGTCCTAACCACTGGGCAACCAGGGAAGTCCCTGCTTTTTAAACAGTAGAACTTGGTTTTATTGATAAGGTACAATGTGAGATGGATGAGATGTTTGGGGCCAGAATTGTTTACCATCTACTATTTTTATGGAGAATGTCCTTATTCCAGTCTCACTAATTTATACATATCACAGTGCATGGTGGATAAAGTTAAATTTTCCTCTGCACTGACTATGACAAGGCACTTGGAAAACACAATAACAACATAAACATGATTGTATAAGTAATGCTTAATATACATAAAATAATATAGCACTTTAAAATACCCTTGAGTATTTTGGCATAAAAGCTTCCATTCGAACCCTTACAATGTTCTAGGTCAGTGGCTGACCCATGGCTAAATCCAGCCTACTGCCTGTTTTTGTATGGCCTGTGAACTAAGAATGTTTTTTTACATATTTAAGTGGTTGAAAAAAAAGAATATTCTGTATGTGAAGATTATATTAAATTCAAGTTTCAATATCCATAAATAAAGTTTTATTGGTCCCAGCCACACCTGTTTGCTTATGTATTATCTGTAGCTGCTTTTGAATTATGAGGGCAAAATTAAATAGTTGCAACAGAGACCATATGGTCCACAAAGCCAAGATGTTTGCTCTCTGATACTTTACAGAAAAGTTTGCCTTTTTCTGTTCTGGGTACTTGTGATACATCAGTGAACAAAACAAAGATCCTTGTATAGGAGGAGGTCATTAAGAGGACATCACTGCCAGTTGACCCTAGAGCTAGGCCTGAGCAATTGAAGACTCCTTACCCACTGCCCTGTCCTTGGAATGTATATTCCACCCACACCGTCCCATAGCTGGAGCTGTTTCAAAGATGCAGTCTTAAAAATGTAAGGTGTTGTTAAGACCATCTGGACTGTGTATGTGGCTGAACCCCATTAAAGCATCTATATAAACATTTTTTAAAAAATTAATTTATTTATTTATTTTTGGCTGTGTTGGGTCTTCATTTCTGTGTGAGGGCTTTCTCTAGTTGAGGCGAGTGGGGCCACTCTTCATTGCGGTGCGCGGGCCTTTCACGGTCGCGGCCTCTCTTGTTGCAGAGCACAGGCTCCAGATGCGCAGGCTCAGTAGTTGTGGCTCACGGGCCCAGTTGCTCCGCAGCACATGGGATCCTCCCAGACCAGGGCTTGAACCCGTGTCCCCTGCATTGGCAGGTGGATTCTCAATCACTGCGCCACCAGGGAAGCCCTATATAAACTTCTAAGGTTCTGGCAGGCAGATGTGGAAATCTATAAGACAAGACTTGTATATAAGTTCCTTTGCTTAGTAAATCTGCCACCTACATTTAATAGGGGAAGATAGTAAATGATAAATGTAAGTAAATTATATATAGTATGTTAGAATGTGATAAATGTGCTGGAAAAAAATTAGAGGAGGGTAAAGTGGATAGTGATTTTTTTGATGGGGAAGTTGATGTTACATTTGAAAGAGAGCAATTATGGTCGACCTCCCAAAAGGAGGAATATTTGAGCAAAGACTTGAAAGAGTTGAGGAAGTGAGCCATGTGGGTATCAGGGGGAAAGCATTCTAGGCCAGAAGGATAATGGTAGCTCCTCATGGGCTTGTTATGTAGATTAAATGAATTAATACATTTAACTGAAAATAGTGCCAGGCACATGGTAGGTAAATTCTCAAAAAATCATTCTTCTTCAGTACCAGCTGGTTGTAGTTGCTACTTTCCTCTCTGCAGTCGGCTGCTGCACTGGGTTACTCTCGGTAGGCGGTCACTGTAGCAGAGAGGCTCTATACACATGTAAAAGTACATGGGGTCCTGATATCTTAGCTTTATCTGTCCCAGGATTAGCTCCCATCCCTGGGGATTAGCTCTTAGGGACAAAACTGTTCCCAGAGAATCATGGTCCCAGGAGGTATCATTTCTGTGGTTTGCATAATTACAAAACACAGATCTGAGAGTCTGTCATCACACACAGTCAAGGGGTTTTGCCCCACCATCACACAAAAAGTCAGTAGTGAGGCTTCAATAGACACGGGGTCTCTTGCTTCCAAGTCTAGTGCTCTCTGTTCTTGGTCTTTACTCCACTCCTTGCAATAACCTACTCTTATACATCTTATTTCTTCCAGTAAATTTTCAGGTCTCTTTGTGCAAAGGACCATGTCTTATTCATTTCTGTTTTCCCCTACAGAATCGGGCGCTAAACAAACAAACAAAAACTCAAAACTGGTGAAAGAATGCTCAGTACTTTTACATGTTTGATGATAACATTTCAAATCTTAATTGCTATGTGTGTAAATCTGTCAGAAGATGTCATTGTGGAACTGATTGTCCTTCGTTCCCTGTGCTTATATAAAGCACGGGGAGATAGATTGTCCTACAGACTAGGGAGCTCCCAGACATTTGCCATTTTCAAATTTATGTTGCTAAATATCATATGAAGATCCTGGAGCATAAAAATACATTCATGAACTTTGGGCTTTGATGATCTCCATGAGGCTGTTAGATAAGAGATGGCATTTCCAGGACGAAATAATTAGGCAGATGATGCAGGACAAATACCCGGTTATCCTTTATCTTAGTCCAGGGTGGCTCTCAAAATACGGTCTACAGACCAGCAGCATCAGCATCACCTGAAAACTTGTTAAAAATGCAAATTCTCAGGCCTCACCTCAGACTCACTGAAGCTGAAATTCTGGGCTTGGGGCCCAGCAATCTGTGTTGGAACAAGCTGTCCAGATGATTTTGAGGCACACTAAAGTTTGAAAGTCACTGACCACTCATTTGTCTTTATAGATTTCCAGCCAGGACTCACCCTGCCCTGCCAAGTGCCTAAGCTATGTGTTGGATGAACAAGGAGCTTCTTTTGTAGACTTTGGTAATGACCTTGAGGCAGGAAAGCCCTCTGGGGAAAGTTGAGATTGTACCACTTTTACAGTTGTCTTAACATATTCTCTCAGACTAATGAAGGTAGGATATACATTGGAATGAAGAAAAGCCCAGGGCATTGCATAATTAGGTCAGATGTTGAAATAAAGGGAGCTTTAAAATCCTAAAATATTACCTCTGTCTGGGCTTTGGTTGTGGCTGGATGTGTACACCAGCTGGACTGTGACAGGAATAGTGTGGAATTCCAAAAGCTCTGCTCTAGTTTGGGTGGGCTATTTGAAACCTCCTCTTACAAAGTGCAGAAGGACAATTAACAGTAGATAAAGTGCCTTTCCAGGCTCTTATGACAAATCAGCCTGTAGGAAGTACAGGTATTAATCATTTCAGTCTTGCGGGATTGCAAATGTAGTGTACCTTTGGCTGAGGTATGAGAAGAATAACCTAAGAATGCATCTTTGACCTAGGATAAAAGACACTGACAAATTTTACCCCTCAATATAAAATTTCTGAGCACAGGAAATGAGGCTTAGAATTTGAGGCAAATTATAAAAATATTGTTGTAAAGAAGCCATGGTTTTTCAAGGCAATATTAACAAAGCAAGTACAAGTGAACAGTAAGAAAACGAGAGAGCTCTAGCACCACAAGCTTTACATTGGCCACATTACAAGGCAAAAATAATGATGATCTAATCAGTTCTGACAAACAGTTGGCCATATGATATGACATCATCAACACATTTTGAAAAATGGATTTATTATTAATAATGAGCTTTGCCCCAATATATAATGTACCTTGAAATGTAAACAATAGAATGAGGCCAGCTTGATTAGCAAGAACTTTGAAAACAGAAACATGAAGCAACCATTTCAATGATGTTTAAAGTCATGCAAACCTCAGGCCATTATAACATTTCACCAAACTCACTGATACAGTTGTAGAAGTCATTTAGAAGTTTCTTGCTTGTAATGTTGAAAGACAAAAAGCTACATACCATGAGGGAAAAGCATATGCTTCCTGATGAAATATAAATATTTGAAATAATTCAAAGGAAAAATGGCATGAAATTAAATTTCATTCTTTGTCAGGAAATAGTATTGGAAAATGTATGGAAAATACTGCTGCATATCATACGAAGAAAGAATTATTATGACATTACTCAGTATGGGATGCTTGTTATACAAATTGGATGAAAGTTAAAGATGTTTCTCATATCTCAGCTAATGGTAAGTGCTAGATTTTGTTTCAGGAGTGGAATTCAGGAAGAACTAACTACATACTTGAATGAATTACTAAAGGAAAGATATACAGATGTTAATTGTATATGATTTACTTAAAAACATCTTTCTCTAGGAAAACTGTATCCCTACTTTTAAACTATCTTCTTTGGATGAGTCTCAGAAACACCACTCACCATTTCATCAATTAAGCTATCAATTTTTCACCACAGTGTAGAAGAATCTCCTGGTGGCAGCTGTGAGCCCTCAGGGCCAAAGAGTGGGATTTTGTGCTCTGCTAAGGGGTGTGAACATTATACTAGCAGTACATGGATCAGATTTATTTTGGATAGTCATAAGCTGGAGGTGACAAAGGACCCAGAAGGGGCAAGTCAGAGGCAGGGACAGGTGGGAAGCAGTGAAAATGATCGGAGGACAGATGAAGGCACCCTGAGCTAGGGACGTGGCAGATGACACAGGATGCTGAGTGAGGGTGAGAGAAAGTCAGGAATGGCTCCCAGGCTCCTGGCAGTGAGTTAGGGAGGGAGGACTTCTGGAATAGAATTCTGGGAATAGATACAGGAGGCAGGCTGAGCTTTCAGCAGAATCTTAGTTGTGGAGCACCCTTCCTGCATTTAGGGCTCACCTCCCTCCTGCATCCAGGTATCCTCCCATATTCGGGTGTCCTCCCGCATAGGGCCAGTGGGACATTAGGAGGTACATTAGGTACATTAGGAGGTCGGTGCCTCATGCCCATCTCTGGCTATCCAGACCTTCCTTCCCCACCCAGTCTCTAACTGTGGTACTCCACTAGGGCCTCAGCTCCTCCAGTGTTCCCGTCTGTCTCATACCTTTTCTTCCTCACTATACCCACCAAACATGCATTCCCTCCCAGATCTGGGTTAGGAAAATAAAATGGCCTGACTACAGGATGGAAACTCCAAAATATAGGGCCTTGTGATTACATTTCAACTTTGGGGTGAAATCCCTTTCTTTAAGTAGTGTTAATGGTGATCATAAGTGGTTTTGTGAAATGTTTATTTATAGTTAAGAATTGTGGATGGTATGGTTATAATTTTTAAATATTAAACTAAATATAAGGCTTTTTCTTCTATTATTGCCCAAACTATTTTCCATCCAAACTGCCTGATTTAGCACTTATGGATGGGCTTTCTTATATTGCTTGTCCAATCTGAGGAAAGTCTGATTTTTTGCCTCTTTTTTTTTGCCTAAGAATAAGTTTCTTGAGAAAGATTTTTTCTGTCTAATTTCAGTATCACCTCTCAATAAATATATGTTCAATGAGCGACAATGAATGAATGAATAGGCTTTTGGGACTTAAGCTAATAATAACACAAATAATAATTACCAGTTTGGTGAATGTCAAGCAATGTACTATAATTTAAAACTATTATTTCTAATCTTAAAAAGTACCGTAATGCAGACAGTTGCTTGGAGGGTGGAGATGGGGTTTACAAGTAGTTTTTTCGTTTCCCTTTGTAGGTTTCTTTCTTCCAGTTGACCGTGGTAAAACTTAGTTTGGTTGTATAACAATAGTCCTGTATTTAATAACATTTATTTAAGTTTGGAAATTTTTTCTTTCTTTTTTTATTGAAGTAGAGTTGATTTACAATATTATATGTTTCAGGTATACAACATAGTGATTCAATATTTTTATAGATTATACTCCACTTAAAGTTATTATAAAATATTAGCTATATTTCTTGTGCTGTAATCACATCCTTGTATCTTATTTGTTTTATACCTAGTAGTTTGTACCTCTTTAATCCCTACCCCTATCTTGCCCCTCCCCACTTCCCTCTCCCCACTGGTAACCACTAGTTTGTTCTACATATCTGTGAGTCAGTTTCTTATATTCATTTGTTTGTTTTATTTTTTAATTCTACATATAAGTGATAACATACAGTATTTGTCTTTCTGACTTTTTTCACTAAGCATAATATTCTCTAGGTCTATCCATGTTGATGCAAATGGCAAAATTTCATTCTTTGTGGCTGAATAATATTCCATTGTGTGTGTGTGTGTGTGTGTCTGTATGTATACACCACATCTTCTTTATCAATTCATCTGTTGATGATCACTTAGATTGCCTCCATATCTTGGCTATTTTAAATACTGCTACTATGAACATTGGGGTGCATGTATCTTTTTGAATTATCATTTTCATTTTTTTAGGATATATACCCAGGAATGGAATTGCTGGATCATATGGTAGTTCAATTTTTAATTTTTTGAAGAACCTCCATACCGTTTTCCGTAGTGGCTGCACCAATTTACATTCCCACCAACAGTGTACAAAGGTTGCCTTTTCTCCACATTCACACCAGTGTTTGTTATTTGTGGTCTTTTTGATGATAGCCATTCTAACAAGAGTGAGATGGTATCTCATTGTGGTTTTGATTTGCATTTCTCTGATGATTAGCGATGTTGAGCATCTTTTCATTTTCCGTTGGTCACCTGTATGTCTTCTTTGGAAAAATGTCTATTCAGTTCTTCTGTCCATCTCTTAATTGAGTTGTTTGCTTTTTTTGATATTGAGTTGTATGTGTTGTTTATATATTTTGGATATTAACCCCTTATCAGTCATATCCTTTGCAAATATTTTCTGTCATTCATTGTCTTTTTTTGTTTTGTCAGTGGTTTCCTTTGCTGTGTGAAAGCTTTTAAGTTTAATTAGCTCCCATTTGTTTATTTTTGCTTTTGTTTCCTTTGCCTGAGGAGACAGATCCAAGAAAATATTGCTATGATTTATGTCAAAGAGTGTTTGCCTGTGTTTTGTTTTACGACTTTTATGGACTCCATTCTTCAGTTAGGTCTTTAATTCATTTTGACTTTATTTTTGTATATTGAGTGAGAAGATGTTCTAATTTCATTCTTTTACATGAACTGTCAGTATTCTCAGCAAAATTTATTGAAGAGACTGTCTTTTCCACATTGTATATTTTTGCCTCCTTTGTCATAGATTAATTGATCATAAGAGTGTGAGTTAATTTCTGGGCTTTTTATTGTTCCATTGATCTATGTGTCTCTTTTTGTGCCAGTACCATACTGTTTTGGGTACTATAGCTTTGTAGTGTAGTCTTAAGTCAGGGAGCATGATACCTCCAGCTTTGCTCTTTTTTCTCAAGGTTGCTTTGGCTAATTGGGGGTCTTATGTGGTTCCGTATAAATTTTAAGATTATTTGTTTCAGTTCTATGAAACATGTCATGGGTATTTTGATAGGGATTGCATTCAGTCTGTAGATTGCTTTGGGTAGTATGGAAATTTTAACAATATTATTTCTTCTAATCCATGAACACAGGATATCTTTCCAGTTCTTTGTATCATCTTCAATTTCCTTCATCAGTGTTTTATAGTTTTCAGAGTAAATGTCTTTCAACTCCTTGATGAATTTTATTCCTAAGTATTTTCTTTTTGATACAATTTTAAATACAATTGTTTTCTTGCTTTCTCTTTCTAATAGTTTACTATTAGTGTATAGAAAAGCAACAGATTTCTGTGTATTGATCTTTTATCCTGTAACTTTATTGAATTCATTTATTAGTTCTAATAGTTTTTTGGTGGAGACTTTAGGTTTTTCTATAAATAGTATCATGTCATCTGCAAATAGTGACAGTTTTACTTCTTCCCTTCCAATTTGGATGCCTTTATTCTTTAACTTGTCTGATTTCTCTGGCTAGGACTTCCAATACTGTGTTAAATACAAGTAGTGAGAGTGGACATTCTTGTTTTGTTCCTGATTTTAGAGGAAAAGCTTTCTGCTTTTTACCATGGAGTATGATGTTAGCTGTGTGTTTGTCATAAAGGGCCTCTATTATTATAAGATATGTTCCCTTTATACCCACTTTAGTGAGACTTTTTTTTTTTTTGACTGTGCTGCACAGCTTGTGGGATCTTAGTTCCCCAACCAGGGATTGAACCCATACCCCTGGCAGTGAAAGCACAGAGTCCTAACCGCTGGACTGCCAGGGTATTCTCTGGTGAGAATTTTTATCATGAATGGATGTTGAATTTTGTCAAATGCTTTTTCTGCATCTATTGAAATGATCACATGATTTTTAATCCTTTCATTTATTAATATGGTATATCATATTGATTGATTTGGGGGTATTGAACTATCCTTGCATCCCTGGAATAAATCCCACTTGATCATGGTGTATGATCCTTTTTATATATTGTTGAATTCAGTTTGCTAATATTTCATTAAGAATTTTTGCATCTATATTTACCAGAGATATTGGCCTGTAATTTTTTTTTTTGGTAGTGTCTTTGTCTACTTTTGGTATCAGGGTAATGGTGGCCTCATAGAATGACTTGGGAGTGGTCCCTTGCCTTCAATTTTTTGGAATAGTTTGAGAAGGATAGCTCTTCTTTGCATGTGTGGTAGAATTCCCCTGTGAAGCCATCTGGTCCTGGACTTCTATTCGCTGGGAGTTTTTAATTAGTAATTAAATTTCACTATTAGTGATTTTTCTGTTCAGATTATCTGTTTATTCCTGATTCAGTATTGGAAGAGTATATATTGGAAGAGTATATGTTTCTAGAAATTTATCCAGTTCTTCTAAGTTGTCCAATTCGTTGGCATATTCATTGGCATACTGTTCATAGTATGCTCTTATGATTTTTTTGTATCTGTCATATCATTTGTAATTTCTCCTCTCTCACTTCTTAATTTGTTTACTTGGGTCTTCTGTCTTTTTTTTTTTTCTTAATGAGCCTGACTAAATGCTTATCAATTTTGTTTATCTTTTCAAAAATTTAGCTCTTGGTTTCATTGATCTTTTCTATTCTGTCTTTATTTTATTTATTTCCTTCTTGATCTTTTTTATATCCTTCCTTCTGCTGACTGGGCTTTGTTTGTTCTTCTTTTTCTAATTCTTTTAGGTGGTAGATTAGATTGTTTCAGATTTTTTTCTTGTTTCTTGAGGTAGGCCTGTATCACCATCCCTCTTAAAACTGCTTTTTCTGCATCCCATAGATTTTGGAAAGTTGCATTTCCATTTTCAGTTGTCTAGAGGTATATTCTGATTTCTTCTTTGATTTCTTCATTGCCTCATTGGTTTTATAGTAGCATATTGTTTAGTCTCCATGTGTTTCTGCTTTTCCCATTTTTGTTCATGTAATTGATTTCTAGTTTCATACTGTTATGGTTGGAAAAATACTTGATAAAATTTCTATCCTCTTAAGTTTGTTGAGACTTGTTTTGTGATCAGCATGTGACCTATTCTGGAAAACATTCCATGTGCACTTGAAAAGAATGCATATTCTGCTTTTTTTAAAATGGAATTTCCCATAGATATCTGTTAAGTCCCAACTGGTCTAACGTGTCATTTAAGACCACTGTTTCCTTATTGACTTTCTGTCTGGATGATTAGTCCATTCATGTAAGTGGGTTGTTAAAGTCTCCTACTATTATTGTGTTACTGTCAATTTCTTCCTTTTTTGTCTGTTAATATTTGCTTCATATATTTAGGCGCTCCTATATTAGGTTCACATACGTTAATGAATGTTATATTCTCTTCTTGTATTGATCCCTTTATCATTATATAATACCCTTCTTTGTCTTTGGTTATAGGCATTGTTTAATGACTACTTTTTGATATGAGTATTGCTACCACAGTTTTCTTTCCATTTCCATTTGCAGGAAATATCTTTTTTCCATCCACTCACTTTCAGTTTCTGTGTGTCTTTTAGCTCCGAAGTGGTTTTCTTGTAGGCAGCATATCGATGGGTGTGTTTTTATTCAATCATTCACCTATGTCTTTTGATTGAAGCATTTAGTCCAGTGACATTTAAAGTGATCATTGATAGGTGTGTACTTATTGCCACTTTGTTACTTGTTTTCTAGTTCTTTTGTAGTTCTTTTCTGTTTTTTTCTTCCTTTTATAGTTCCTTCCCTTGTGGTTTGATGATTTTCCTTATTGGTTTGCTTGTTTTCCTTTCTCTCTAGTTTTTGTGTATCTATTGTAGGTTTTTGATTTGTGGTTATCATGGGGTTCATGTATGAAGACCTATAACTATGTCTACTTGTTTTAAACTGATAGTCATTTAAGTTCAAACACTTTATAAAAGATCTACATTTTTACCCCTCTCCACCACATTTTGTGGGGTTTTGTTGTTGTTGTTTTTATTTTATTTTATTTTATTTCTTTATTGGAGTATAATTGCTTTACAATGTTGGGTTAGTTTCTGCTGTACAATGAAATGAATCAGCTATATGTATACATATATCCCCTCCCTCTTGGACCTCCCCCCTATTCCACCCATCTAGCTCATCAAAGAGCACCAAGCTGAACTCCCTGTGCTATACAGCAGGTTCCCACTAGCTATCTATTTTACACATGGTAATGTATTTAGATCAAAGCTAGTCTCCCAATTCATCCCACCCTCCCCTTCCCCACCTGTGTTCACACATCTGTTCTCTACATCTGTGTTTCTACTCATGCCCTGCAAATATGTTCATCTGTACCATTTTTCTAGATTCCACATACATGAATTTATATACGATATTTGTTTTTCTGACTTACTTCACTCTGTATGACAGACTCTAGGTCCATTCACAACACTACAAACAACCCAGGTTCATTCCTTTTCATGGCTGAGTAATATTCCATTGTAAGCATGTACTACATCTTCTTTATCCATTCATCTGTCAATGGACATTTAGGTTGCTTCCATGTCCTGGCTATTATAAATAGTGCTGCAATGAACATTGGGGTACATGTGACTTTTTAAAAAAAATAATATATATATATATATATATTTTGTGATATGCGGGCTTCTCACTGTAGTGGCCTCTCCCGTTGCGGAGCACAGGCACCGGACGCGCAGCCTCAGTGGCCATGGCTCACGGGCCCAGCCGCTCTGCGGCATGTGGGATCCTCCCGGACCGGGGCACAAACCAGTGTCTCCTGCATTGGCAGGCGGACTCTCAACCTCTGTGCCACCAGGGAAGCCCTAAAAAATAAATTTATTCATTTATTTATTTTTATTTCTGGGTGTGTTGGGTCTTTGTTGCTGCGTGTGGGCTTTCCCTATTTGTGGCTAGTGGGGGCTACTCTTCTTTGTGGTGCACAGGCTTCTCATTGCTGTGGCTTCTCTTGTTGTAGAGCACAGGCTCTAGGCACAAGGTCTTTAGTAGTTGCAGCATGTGGGCTCAGTAGTTGTGGCTCATGGGCTCTAGAGCACAGGCTCAGTAGTTGTGGCACATGGGCTTAGTTGCTCCCCAGCATGTGGGATCTTCCTGGACCAGGGACGTGTGACTTTTTGAATTATAGTTTTCTCAGGGTATATTCCCAGTAGTGGGATTGCTGGGTCATGTGGTAGTTCTATTTTTAGTATTCTAAGGAACATCCATACTATTCTCCACAATGGCTGTATCAATTTACATTCCCACCAACAGTGCAAGAGGGTTCCCTTTTCTCCACACCCTCTCCAGCATTTACTGTTTGTAGATTTTTTTGAGGATGGCCATTCTGATCATTGTGAGGTGATACCTCATTGTAGTTTTGATTTGCATTTCTCTAATGATTAGTGATGTTGAGCATCCGTTCATATGTTGGCAATCTGTATATCTTCTTTGGAGAAATGTCTATTTAGGTCTTCTGCCCATTTTTGGATTGGGTTATTTGGTTTTTTGTTTCTTTGATGTTGAGCTGCATGAGCTGCTTGTATATATTGGAGATTAATCCTTTGTCTGTTGCTTGGTTTGCAAAGATTTTCTCCCATTCTGAGAGTTGTCTTTTCGTCTTGTTTAGTTTCCTTTGTTGTGCAAAAGTTTTTAAGTTTACTTAGGTCCTATTTGCTTATTTTTGTTTTTATTTCCATTACTCTAGGAGGTGGGTCAAAAAAGATCTTGCTGTGATTTATGTCAAAGAGTGTTTTTCCTATGTTTTCCTCTAAGAGTTTTATAGTGTCCTGTCTTACATTTAGCTCTTTAATCCATTTTGAGTTTATTTTGTATATGGTGTTAGGTGGTGTTCTATTTTCATTCTTTTACATGTAGCTGTCCAGTTTTCCCAGCACCACTTATTGAAGAGACTGACTTTTCTCCATCGTATATTCTTGCCTCCTTTGTCATAGATTAGGTGATCATAGGTGCATGGGTTTATCTCTGGACTTTCTATCCTGTACCATTGATCTATATTTCTGTTTTTGTGCCAGTACCATACTGTCTTGATTACTGTAGCTTTATAGTATAGTCTGAAGACAGGGAGCCTGATTCCTCCAGCTCCAGTTTTCTTTCTCAAGATTGATTTGGCTATTTGGGGTCTTTTGTGTTCCCACTGAAATTGTAAAATTTTTTTGTTTTAATTCTGTGAAAAGTGCCATTGGTAATTTGATCGGGATTGCATTGAACCTGTAGATTGCTTTGGGTAGTATAGTCATTTTCGCAATATTGATTCTTCCAGTCAGGAATATCTCTCCATCTGTTTGTGTCAGCTTTGATTTGTTTCATCAGTGTCTTATAGTTTTCTGACTACAGGTCTTTTGCCTCCTTAGGTAGGTTTATTCTTAGATATTTTATTCTTTTTGTTGCAGTTGTGAATGGGATTGTTTCCTTAATTTCTCTTTCTGATCTTTCATTGTTAGAGTATAGGAATGCAAGAGATTTCTGTGCATTAATTTTGTATCCTGCAACCTTGCCAAATTCATTGATTAGTTCTAGTAGTTTTCTGGTAGCATCTTTAGGATTTTCTGTGTATAGTATCATGTCATCTGCAAACAGTGACAGCTTTACTTCTTCTTTTCCAATTTATATTTTTTCTTTCTTTTTCTTCTCTGATTGCCATGACTAGGACTTCCAAAACTATGTAGAGTAATGGTGAGAGTGGACATCCTTGTCTTGTTCCTGATCTTAGAGGGAATGCTTTCAGTTTTTCACCATTGAGAATGATGTTTGCTGTGGGGTTGTCATATATGGCCTTTATTATGTTGAGGTAGGTTCCCTCTATGCCCACTTTCTGGAAAGTTTTTATCATAAATGGGTGTTGAATTTTGTCAAAAGCTTTTTCTGCATCTATTGAAATGATCATGTGGTTTTTCTTTAATTTGCTAATATGATGTATCACATTGATTGATTTGCATATATTGCATCCCAGGGATAAATCACACTTGATCATGGTGTATGATCCTTTTAATATGTTGTTGAATTCTGTTTGCTAGAATTTTGTTCAGGATTTTTGCATCTATGTTCATCAGTGATATTGGTCTGTAGCTTTCTTTTTTTGTGATATCTGTGTCTGGTTTTAGTATCATGTTGATATTAGCCTTGTATAACGAGTTTGGGAGTGTTCCTCCTTCTGCAAATTTTTGCAAGAGTTTGAGAAGGATAAGTGTTATCTCTTCTCTAAATGTTTGATCAAATTTACCTGTGAAGCCATCTAGTCCTGGACTTTTGCTTGTTGGAAGATTTTTAATTACCCTTTCAATTTCATTTCTTGTGATTGGTTGTTTTTATTTTCTAATTCTTCCTGGTTCAGTCTTGGAAAGTTGTATCTTTCCGAGAATTTGTCCATTTCTTCCAGGTTGTCCATTTTATTTTGTAGAGTTGCTTGTAGCAGTCTCTTATGATCCTTTGTATTTCTTCAGTGTCAGTTGTAATTTCTCCTTTTTCATTTCTAATGTTATTGATTTGAGTCCTCTCCCTTTTTTTCTTGATGAGTCTGGCTAAAGGTTTATCAATTTTGTTTATCTTCTCAAAGAACTAGGTTTTAGTTTCATTGATTTTTGCTATGGTTTTTTTCATATCTATTTCATTTATTTCTGCTCTGAGTTTTATGATTTCTTTCCTTCTACTAACTTTGGGTTTTCTTTGTTCTTTTTCTAGTTGCTTTAGGTATGAGGTTAGATTGTTTATTTGAGATTTTTCTTGTTTCTTGAGGTGAGATTGAATTGTTATAAACTCTCTTAGAACTGTTTCTGCTGCGTCCCATAGGTTTTAGGTCATTGTGTTTCCATTGTCATTTGTGCTAGGCATTTTTTTATTTCCTCTTTGATTTCTTCAGTGATCTCTTGGTTATTTAGCAGTGCACTGTTTAGCCTCCATGTGTTTTTGTTTTTTACAGTTTTTTTTTCCCTGTGATTGATTCCTAGTCTCATAGTGTTGTGGTTGGAAAGATGCTGATATGATTTCAGTTTTCTTAAATTTTCTGAGGCTTGATTTGTGACCCATGATGTGATCTATCCTGGACAGTGTTCCATGTGCACTTGAGAAGAAAGTGTATTTTTCCACTTTCAGGTGGAATGTCCTATAAATATCAATTAAAGCTTTCTGGTCTATTGTGTCATTTAAAGCTTTGTTTCCTTATTTTCTGTCTGGATGACCTGTCCATTGGTGTAAGTGGGGTGTTAATATCCCCACTATTATCGTGTTACTGTCAATTTCCCCTTTCATGGCTGTTAACATTTGCCTTATGTATTGAGGTGCTTCTATATTAGGTGCATAAGTATTTATAATTGATATGTCTTCTTCTTGGATTTATCCCTTGATCATTATGTAGTGTCCTTCCTTATCTCTTATAATAACAGACTTTATTTTAAAGTCTATTTTATCTGATATGAGTATTGCTACTCCAGCTTTCTTGTGATTTCCATTTGCATAGAATATCTTTTTCCATCCACTCACTTTCAGTCTGTATGTATCCCTAGGTCTGAAGTGGGTATCTTGCAGACAGTATATGTATGGGTCTTATTTTCATGTCTCTTCAGCCAGTCTGTGTCTTTTGGCTGGAGCATTTAATCCATTTACATTCAAGGTGATTATCGATATGTATGTTCCTGTTACCATTTTCTTAATTGTTTTGGATTTGTTTTTGTGGGTCTTTTTCTTCTCTAGTGTTTCCCACCTAGAGAAGTTCCTTTAGCATTTGTTGTAAAGCTGTTTCATGGTGCTGAATTCTCTTAGCTTTTGCTTGTCTGTAAAACTTTTGATTTCTTCATCAAATCTGAATGAGAGCCTTGCTGGGTAGAATATTCTTGGTTGTAGGTTTTTCCCTTTCATCACATTAAATATATCCTGCCACTCCCTTCTGACCTGCAGAGTTTCTGCTGAAAAATCAGCTGATAACCTTATGGGGATTCTGTTGTATCTTATTTGTTGCTTTTCCCTTGCCGCTTTCAATATTTTTTCTTTGAATTTAATTTTTGTTAGTATGATTAGTATGTCTTGGTGTGTTTTTCCGAGGCTTTATCCTGTATGGGGCTCTCTGCACTTCCTGGACCTAGGTGACTATTTCCTTTCCCATGTTAGGGAAGTTTTCGACTATAATCTCTTCAGATATTTTCTCAGACCCTATCGCTTTCTCTTTTTCTGGGACCCCTGTAATTTGAATGTTTGTGTGTTTAATGTTGTCCCAGGGGTTTCTTAGACTGTCCTCAATTCTTTTCATTCTTTTTTTCTTTATTCTGCTCCTCGGCAGTTATTTCCACCATTCTATCTTCCAGCTCACTTATTCGCTCTTTGCCTCAGTTATTCTGCTATTGATTCCTTCTAGCAAATTTTTCATTTCAGTTATTGTGTTGTTCATCACTGTTTGTTGGTTCTTTAGTTCTTCTAGGTCTTTGTTAAACATTTCTTGTATTTTCTTGATCTGTGCCTCTATTCTCTTTCCGAGATTTTGGATCATCTTTACTGTCATTACTCTGAATTCTTTTTCAGGTAGGTTGCCTATTTCCTCTTCATTTATTTGGTCTTATAAGTTTTTACCTTGTTCCTTCATCTGAAACATATTTTTTTGTCATCTAATTTTTTTTTGATGGGTAGGGCTGTGTTCCTGTTTTACTGATTGTTTTGCTTGAGGCGTCCAGCACTGGAGTTTGCAGGCAGTTGGGTAGAGCCGGGTCTTGGTGCTGAGATGAGGACCTCTGGGAGACCTCACTCTGATTAATATTCCCTGGGGCCTGTGGTTCTCTGTTAGTCCAGCAGTTTGGACTCCCACCGCAGGAGCTGAGGCCTGACCCCTGGCCTGGGAGCCAAGATCCCACACAGCAAATGAAAAGAAAAAAAAAGGAGCAGTTCAATAACAAAGAATAAAAAATAAAAGGAAATTGGAAAAATAAAAATATATTAGAAAAATAAAAATATAATTGAAACAACAAGAACTAGGTAAAACAGAACCACAATAGAAAAAAAAGGGGGGGGCAAACCAAAAGGAACAGAACAATAACAAAGAATAAAGAATAAAATAAAATTACAAAAAATAAAAATATAAATGAAACAACAAAAAGGTAAAACAGAACTACAACCTAAAAAAAAAAAAAAAGAATAAAGGGCTAGAAAATGCCTTGGCTGTGGGGGGGCGGAGCTTAGGTGGGGTGGGGCTTAGGCAGATGGGGTTAGAACGGGAGTGGGGCCTAAGCTCAGGACCCACACGTCCAGTAAAGGGAGCACAGCTGGAGGGGGCCTCAGAGTGCAGAGTTCAGAGGTAAGGCCCTGGGTGGAGGTGTGGGGGCAGGGCTTAGGCTCAGCACAGCTGGAGGGAGCCTCAGAAGGTGAAGGATTAGACCTGGCACCTCAGCAGGCTCCCCGGGGCCCAAGGTAGCAGGGGAAATGCTGGCCGCATTCCCTTCTGATCCCCTGATCTCCCAAGGGTCTCTGCCTGTGTCTGTTCATCCCCTCACTGTGGGTGGGCCCCTCAGAGCGTGGGAACCCCTCCCGTCTCCCAGTTGCTGCTCAGGGGTGCTGGTCCCATCCCACCTCCACTTCTCCTTCCCTCCTCTCTTCCCCTCACAGCCTACCCAGTCACCTGGGGGTTCCTCCCATCCCCTTAGGTGTCTGTGGTCCCCCACCAGTGCATGGTGGGTGCCCTAGTTGTGAGGAGACATGAACTCCATGTCTTCCTAGTCCACCATCTTGACTCTGCCCCCACATTTTGTGTTTTTGATGTCATAGTTTACATCTTCATGTCTATCCCTTAACTGTTTATTGAAGTTATTTTGATTTTACTATTTTTGTCTTTTAATCTTTGTACTAGCTTTTTTTAAATGGTTGATAGTACTGCCTTTATTATATATTTGTCTTTACCAGTGGGATTTTTTTTTTCCCTTCCTATTCTTACTTCTTTTTGTAGCCTTTTCTTTTCCACTTAGAGAAGACCCTTAACACTTCTTGTGTTGTTGGCTTGGTATTGGTGAACTCTTCTAGTTTTGCTTGTCTGAGAAGTTCTTTATCTCTCCTTCAATTCTGAATGATAACCTTGTTGGGTAGAGTATCCTAGGTTATAGGTTTTTCCCTTTTAGCACTTTTAATATATGATGCCACTCTCTGCTGGCCTGCAAAGTTTCTGTAGAAAAAATATATCTGATAAGCTTATGGGGCTTCCCTTGTATGTGACTATTTGTTTTTCTCTGCTGCCTTTAATATTCTCACTTTAACTTTTGACATTTTAATTGTATGTCTTGGTGTGAGGCTGTTTTGTTTCATTTAATTTGGGGTTCACTGTGCTTCCTGTACCTGGAAATCTGTTTCTTCAGCTCTGGGAAGTTTTTGGCCATAATTTAATCAAACAATTTTCTACTCTTTCTCTTTCTCTTCTCCTCCTGGGACCCCAGTAATGCGAATGCTAGTATGCTTGATGTTGTCCCAGAGGTCCCTTAAACTGTCTTCATTTTTTAAAGTTTGCTTTTCTTTTTGCTGTTCCAATTTAGTGATTTCCATTATTCTAAATTCCATATCACTTATGCATTTTTCTGTATCACCTAGTCTACTGTTAATTCCTTCTAGTGTGTTTTTCATTTCAGTTATTATATTCTTCAGCTTTGACTGGTTCTTTTTTTTTTTTTAATTTTCTAGTTCCTTGTTAAAATTCTCACTGTGTTCATCTATTTTTCCCCCAAGTTCAGTTAGCTTTCTTATTACTAATGCTTTTAACTCTTTACATGGTAAATAATTTCTCTCTCTTTCATTAGTTGTTTTTTCAGGTTTTTTTCTTGTTCTTTTGTTGGAAACAAATTCTTCTGTCTTCTCATTTTGTTTAACTTTCTCTATCTCTATGAATTAGATGAAACAGTTACCTATCCCAGTCTTGAAGTGGTATCCTTGTGTGGATGTGTCCCTATGCAGTTTGTGTGTGCCCAGTGGCTTTGGTGGAAGAAATGGGTCTGAAGTGAGCATGGGTCACATCTCCCCTCAGGGTGTGCTAGCAGCTATCACCTTGGTGGGAGGTGGAGCTGGATATGGAGGGGCTTGAGCCAGAGCCAAGCATTGGCTGGTGCTTCTCCTCTGCTCAGTGGCCATCGCTACCCTATCAGGTGTCGGGGCAGGTCCCAAGGTGCTGGAGCAGAAGCCCTGAGGGTCAGGTCCAAGCTGGTTCTATTCCCTCTGTGTGTTTACTCTCCCTCCTTGCAGCAATGGCACCTTCACCCCTGTAGGGAGCAGTGCTGGAGCAAGAGGGGCTGAAATGGGTGCCCAGTGTATGTCAGGACGTGCACTGGGATGGCCCCAGCATGCCAGTCAGAGCTCCAGACATCTTCTGACCTGTTGCCTCTGCGAGCACCTGCACTATCTGCCCTTGCCCGGTTCAGATGCAGTGCTGGGTCCATACTGGCTTTATCTCTCCCAGGTGCACACTCTCCTTGGCAACAGCAGCCTTTGCCCTATTTGGGGAGTTGTACTGGAGCAAGAGGGGCTGGAGCAGATGCCCAGTGAAGGCAGGGGCATGCACTGGGGTGAGTAATGGAAACCACCCAGTGCCCCAGAGCAGTTTCAGTCTGCTTCTTCTGCCTTGTTCCTGGGAGTAAGCATGTATGTGAGCACATTCTTCATGAGTAGAGTCCTGTTTCTTATAGCCCTCTAGTAAGTCCCACTGATTTTCAAACCAGCTAAGGTGACTCATCTTCCCAGTATCAGACCCCAGGGCTGGGGTGTCCAAAATGTGACTGAGACTCCTCACACCCCGGCAGGAGCCCATGATATCCCCTCCTTCTGTGTCCCTTGGTAGGGGTGTGGAGCTCTGATCTGATCACTTCTCTCCCCTTCCTACCCAACTCAGTGTGGATCTTTCTTTACAGTCTTGGCTGTAGAAGAGCTTTTCTGCCAGTCTCCAGCTTATTTTCAGTGAGAGTTGTAGATGTATTTTTGATGTATTCATCGAGGGATGTAAGCTCAGCATCCTCCTACTCCACTGTCTTGATCTCCTCCTGGAAGTGTTTTCATGTAAAATGTTTATTAATTAAGACAATCCTATGAGATATGAATCCTCATTTGATAGATGAGGAAATTGAGACCCTCCAGGTAAACAGATTAGCCACAGAGCTGATACAAGAGACCAGGCCTTCTGATTCCAAGACTGGCTCTTTTTCCACTTCACTGTGTTTATATATGTGCTGCATTGATCATTTATTTTAATACTAAGCAGTGCTTAGGCATGCTAGTTGCTCAGGGTTCATTACCTATTCCTCTTACCATGACATCTTAGTAAAGCATTTAAGATGTTTGTTGCATCCTGTATCCTGTCCTCTAGGATTTGTCAGTATAGACAGGAACAAAGAACAAAACCTAGTAACCAAATCAACAAGGGTATACAGAATTTCAGGGGCTTTATGAATCTTGTCTATTAAGGAAGTCATGGCTATAATATCAGCTGTAGTGGGTTACCATTATGGAAATCCATTCTTATTCTCTAGGTCCCCTTGGTCTCTGGCATTGGCTAACATGGGGGAGTAAAATGCGGAGACAATAGGCATTATTTCTCATGCAAGTTAATTTTGCCTGAGGTGCTGCTCTTGTTTCTATTGTTTGGCTTGGGAGGAATTGCTGCCCCAAGGTGTTCTTAGGGTTCTTCCTATAATGATAGCTCTTATTCTATAGGTCAGGGCCAATGAGGGAATTCTGCTATTTTATTCTCTTAAACTGAAGAAACAATTACAGGATATGTGAACTCCCTGGGGAGTTGCCATTGGGTTAGAACTCCATTTATCACCTGACTCCAATAAACCCCTGCTCAGACTGGTATATTGTAGAGTGGTATTACAGGTCATAAGGAATTAGTGTTAGCTGAGAGTTTGTGGCCAACATTCCCCAAAGATTTGGGAGTATTTTTCAGGTAAATGGCTAGAGGCCCATTTGGGCAAAGTCATGAAATTTAAAGGTCTTGATACTTGAGCATTCTGTTTTATATAAAGTATTTGTAAAGTTCTTTTTATTTCTATTTTTGTAATAAAAGTCACTCAAAACTCTAAATTTTATCCTTGGAAGCTCCATGGTCTGTAAGTCAGAGTTAGGCATCTCGGAGCATCAGGCCACTGACTACTATATATATTTCATAATAATTGATAATCATCCTCACTTCATTTAGGGGTTGGTTTAGACATTCCAGCTGGGTCACCAGGATGGAGTGGGTTAGACTGAGGTAGACCGAGGAGGAGAAGCTATCTGAATTGTAGGGAGAGGGAGATAAATTGTGGCTCTCTGGGGTGGTGGGAAGGGAGGGAGATGAACTACTAGTTCAAGTTCAAGAAGGAACAAGGTCACAGTAGATTTAATCTTGGTCTGAAGCCCCCTAAGAGATTTAAGAGGATAGGAAGCAATTCTGGAATATAGAGCTGAGATGGTATAGGAGCATTTTTTTTTTTTCTTTCTAAGGAAGATGGACTATGCCAGTGGGGAAGCCTTAGATATGTCAGACATGTAGATGAATTTTTATATGTTCATTTGGAAAGGAACCAGAGAGAGACCTAATCTGGAGTGCACTGGAGGGAGGGAGGAGGGGAGGGAAGGAGTGAGTAAGAGAGAGAGAGAGAGAGAGAGAGAGAGAGAGAAAGAGAGAGGATTGATTTGAAGCTGAGGCTGTCGATGTATAAACAGAGAGGGAGAAAAAGAGGGCTGTGAGACCAGGTGCTGCACAGGGGAAGGCCAGAGCAAGAATCCTCTTATGGCAAGACTGCCTGGAAGGCTGAGAATAGAAATGTTGAATATAGATTTTTTTTTTTTTTTGCCTGCGTTGGGTCTTCGTTGCTGTGTGCGGGCTTTCTCTAGTTGCGGTGAGTGGGGCCTACTCTTTGTTGTGGTGCACGGGCTTCTCATTGCGGTGGCTTCTCTATTTGCAGAGCATGGGCTCTAGATGCGCAGGCTTCAGTAGTTGTGGCACGTGGGCTCAGTAGTTGTGGCTCGTGGGCTCTAGAGCGCAGGCTCAGTAGTTGTGGCTCGTGGGCTCTAGAGCGCAGGCTCAGTAGTTGTGGCTCGTGGGCTCTAGAGCGCAGGCTCAGTAGTTGTGGCTCGTGGGCTCTAGAGCGCAGGCTCAGTAGTTGTGGCTCGTGGGCTCTAGAGCGCAGGCTCAGTAGTTGTGGCACATGGGCTTAGTTGCTCTGCGGCATGTGGGATCTTCCCAGACCAGGGCTCGAACCCTTGTCCCCTGCATTGGCAGGTGGATTCTCAACCACTGCGCCACCAGGGAAGCCCTAGATTTTTAATATTTGCTGTGGTTGTGTACTCTTTAGTAGTCAAAGCAAGAGGAAAACATGACCAGTTCTATAATTTACAGATTTTCATAAAAGAAGAATGTGGAAATTAGGTCGATAATAATAACATTGACAATGGATTCTGCCTTTCCACTGTCTTACAAAGTTGGGGGAGTATGGTGATTTAGATTTTAGAAGAGAAATAATTTGGAGGATAAATTTGGTTTTGTCTTCAGGTGACCTAAACTTGAGCAATAAAGAACGATGAAGACTTCTGTTTCTGGCAATATAGTGGACTAGAGTATCTGGTACCTTTTCCAATGCAAAACATCTAGAAATGCTGGACAAAGTACAACAGGCATTCTTTTCAATGCATATTTACAAGAATTTACAAGAAAGGAGGAGAAATTCCCATGGCCAAAACTCGAGAGTAAAATGAAAACTTGGAAGGGTTTGTAGGTCTTAATAACCAATGTGATTGGGTTTTAATGGCCTCACAAGGACAGGAGACAAGGCCTTATGTCTACTAGAGCTGACACTGAGATCTCTGTCCTCGAAGCAGAGACCTACAGTGGCAACCACAGTGAACAGGTTGGACTGGAAAATAACTTCTTTTGTCTGGGCACTGACTGAAAAAAAGTGTTTCATGATAAATGGTAACTACAGGACTATTCTCACATGGTTTAGGAGTTCAAATTTATATTGTCCACATACTCTAGTAACAATCAAACCAATAAATTACCAAAAAAGTGAATCCTTTGACACCTAGTAGAAGCAAGTGCAAAATCTGTCTGGAGGGACATACCCTCAATCCAGGCCCTGCAAAACAAATCACAGAGTTAATTCCCAGAAACTTCAGATATTGGAATTATTCAAATTTTAAAATAAATATGTGCAAGTGAGTAAATAAATCAATGAAAGAATAAAAATATAAAAGGAAATAAAACCTTACAAACAGAAGAGATTAGGTATTTGAAAAAAGAATTAAACATTATTTTTGGAAAATATAGAGTAATTGATAATAGAAACTCAATGGAGAGAAATCAGCTGATAGCCTTATGGGAGTTCCCTTGTAATAGCACAGGGAACTATATTCAATATCCTGTGATAAACCATAATGGAAAAGAATATAAAAAAGGATGTGTATATTTGTATAAGCGAATCACTTTGCTATACAGCAGAAATTAACACAACATTGTAAATCAACTGTATTTCAATAAAAAACCTCAACAGAAGGGTTAAATTGCAGACTATATGCAACTAAAGGGAGAATCCAGAATATTTAAGTTAGAAATTCAGAAATAATCAAGAATGTACCGGAGATAGTTAAAGAAGGATATTTTTTTTGGCTAGATTCCATACATCTCTTTGGGTTACATTCTGGTTATTTTGGCCTAGGAGCATTTATTACACCCCTAAAGAGAAGAAAATGAGTTAGTGCTCTAATTATTTAGAACTATCTTATTAGCTCAAAGATAAGGTGATGTTAAAAAATATTAAAAATGGAAATTTTCTTATAGTCATAGACATGATATAGATTTTTCTCACCCTGTCATTGGCAGATGGGCATCCAAAGAGAAATGTGTGCCCTTGAATGCCTCGGTAATTTCTGGAAGAGAAAACACACAGTGTGTTTCCAAGAACATGGAGAAGGAAGAGTTGGAAAGTGTGATGAAATGATGGTAACTACTTTTTCTTATTCCAAAATTTTCAGGCAGTGTGCGTAATATACTACCATTTATAAAAAGAAAAAAATATGTCATGCATTTACTTACATATGCATGTAATACATAGAAAACTGGCAAGAGGGGTTGCCTCTGGTGAGGGAAACTGGGTGCCTTTGGGAATAAATAGGTAAGGGAGAGAGACTAATCTCTCTCTGTATATCAGTAATTCCCAAACTTTTTAGTCTGAGGACTCCTTTAATTTTTTAAAATTATTGAAGTTACCAAAGAGTTTTTGTTTATTTGAGTAATATATTTATTGAAGAGACTATCCTTTCCCCATTGTATATTCTTGGTTCTTGGCTATATATGGATCAGTTTATAGCTGGGGTCTCTGCTCTGTTCCACTGATCAGTGTGTCTGCTTTTATGCCAGTACCATTCTGTTTTGATTAGACAGAAAATCAGTAAAGGAACATTGATCTTAAATGACATATTAGAAAGGATAGACTTAACAATCAAACAAAACATTCTGTCCAAAAGCAACTGAATACATATTCTTCTTAAGCATACGTGGAATTTTTCCAGGATAGATCATATGTTAAGCTACAAAACAAGCTTTAATAAATTTAAGATGATAGAATCATATCAAGTATCTTTTCTGACCACAGTGGTATGAAACCAGAAAACAATTACAAGAAGAAAACTGGAAAATTCACAAATATGTAGAGATTAAGCAACATACTACTGAGCAACCAATGAGTCAAAGAAGAAATCAAAAGAGAAATAAAGTACCTTGAGAAAATGAAAATGGAAATACAACATCCCAAAAATTATGGAATGCAGCAAAGCCAATTCTGAAGGGAAATTCAGAGTGATAAATGCCTACATTAAGAAATAAGAATGGTATCAAATAAAGGACCAAATTTTACACCTCAAGGAACTAGAAAAAGGAAAACAAATGAAGACCAAAATTGGTAGAAGGAAGGAAATTGAAAAGATCAAAGCAGAAATAAATGAAATAAAGAGTAGAAAAGAACAGTGAAATGAAGAGCTGGGGTGTTTTTTTGTTTGTTTGAAAAGATAAAGTATACAAACCTTTAGCTAAGAAAGCCTTTAGGTAAGCAAACAAAATATACAAACCTTTACCAAGAAACATAGAGGACTCAAATAAATAAAATCAGAAATGAAAGAGGAGATGTTACAACAGATACCACAGAAATACAAAAAATTATAAGAGACTACTATGAACAATTATTTGCTAGTAAATTAGACAACCTAGAATAAATTGGTGAATTCCTAGAAACATACAATCTTCCAAGACTGAACCATGAAGAAATAGAAAATTTGAACAGACTAATAATGAGTAGGAAATTGACTCAGTAATCACAAACCTCCCAACAAAGACAAGACCAGGACTAGATGCCTTCAGTGGTGAATTCTACCAAACATTTAAACAAGAATTAATATCAATTCTCCTCAAACTCTTCTGAAAAGTTGAAGAGGATGGAATACTTTCAAACTTATCCAGGATTACCCTGTTACCAAAACCAGACAAAAACACCACCAGAAGAGAAAATTACAGCTCAGTATCTCTGATGAACATAGATTCAAAATCCTCAATAAAATATTTAGCAAATAAAATTCAGCAATACATTAAAAGGATCATATACCATGATCAAATGGAATTTATTCCAGGGATGCAAGGATAACAACTGTGAATCAATCAATATGATAAACAACATTAACAAAATAAAGGTAAAAATATGATCATCTCAATAGATGCAGAAAAAGCATTTGACAAAATCAACATCCAGTTATGATAAAACTCTCAACAGTGTGGGTATAGAGGGAACATACCTCAAGATAATAAAGCCATATATGACAAGTCCACAATTCCTTTAAAACCAGAAACAAGGCAAACAAGGATGCTCACTCTTATGACTTTTATTCAACATAGTATTGGTAGTCCTAGCAATGGTAATTAGGCAAGAAAAAGAAAAAAAAGTCATCAGAAATCAGAAAGGAAGAAGTAAAACTCAATATTTGCAAATGACATGATATTATGTATAGAAAACCCTAGACTTCACCAAAAAACTATTAGAACTAATAATGAATTCAGTAAAATTGAAGGATACAAAATCAATATACAAAAATCTGTTGCATTTCTATTCAGTAAAAATGAACTATCAGAAAGAGAAATTAAGAAAGTAATTCCATTTACAATTGCCTCAAAAAGATTAAAAAACTTAGGAATAGATTAACCAAGGTGAAAGATCTGTACACTGGAAAATATAAGACATTGATGAAACAAATTAAAAAAAACACAAATAAATGGAAAGATATTTCATGCTCATGGATTAGAAGAATTAATATCGTTAAAATATCCACAATACTCAAAGCAACATATAGATTAAATTCAATCCCTATAAAAATTCCAATAGCATTTTCCACAGAAATAGAATTAACAATCCTAAAATTTGTATGGAACCACAAAAGACCCCAGATAGCCAAAGCAAGCTTGAGAAAGAAGAACAAAGCAGGAGACAACAAGCTTCCTAATTTCAAACTATATTACAGAGCTATGGTAATCCAAACAGTATGGTATTGGCATAAAGACAGACACAAAGATCATTGGAGCAAATAGAAAGCCCAGAAATATATCCAGACATACATGTCAATTAATTTATGACAAAGGAGCCAAGAACATACAATGGGAAAAGGATAGTCTCTTCAATAAATAAATATATATAATGGAATATTACTCAGCCATAACAAGGAAGGAAGTCTTGCCATTTGTGACAACATGGATGGACCTTGAGGGCATTATTCTAAGTGAAGTAAATCAGAGAAAGACAAATATTGTATGGTCTCACTTATATGTGGAATAAAATACCAACCCCCCCCCAACACCCCTCAAACTCATAGATACAGAGAACAGATTGGTGGTTCCCAGATATGGGGTGGAGGGGTGGGTAAAATGGGTGAAGGTGGTCAAAAGGTACAAACTTCTATTTATAAAATGAATAAGTTCTGGAGATGTTGTAGGGTAGGAGAGAGGAAAGAATGTCTTATACTCTTTTATCATACTTTATGGTGATATAATTAGTCTAATTTTGATGCAATCCTGATTGATACCAAGTATTGATACCAAGTATATTACCAAGTAATATCATTTTAACTTCCTTAAAAAGTGTCTTTACTGGTTTTTAAAATTACAAAAGTAACTCACAGTTTAAAAAATTCCAATAATACAGAGGTAATATAACAAGGATAAATAAATAAGTCATTTTCCCCCCATTCCAGTCCCCTACAGGTAATCACCGTTCATTATTTAGTGTGAGATTTTTTCATGGTTTTTCTATGTATGTATATTGCAAATAATATGTATACATATGTATGTGTATACAAATATATATGTGTGTATATACATTTATATGCACACCCCAGGATATATGTATTTATAAATCTACTTAAAAATTTAAAAATGTAACAAAAAGGAGATGGTAAAATACGTGCTTTTTCATATATTTCATTTCTCTGAACAATGTGGTATGAACATCCTTCCATATCAGTACATATGTATCTACTTCATTCTTCTTAGGTATAAAATATGGATCTAACATAATTAATCCCCTATATATGGACAGTAAGGTTATTTTTATTATAAACAGTGCTGCACTAAAATACAAGTATCTCTGTACACATTTGTGCTTGTTTCTGCAGTCAGATTTCTAGAAGTTAGATTTCTGGATTAAAGGCTATGGACTTGAATATTTCTGTTATTTATTATCAAATTGTCCTTCCAGAGTGGTTGGCTTCCACATGGTTACAAACTCTTGCTGTGAATAGGAGCAGACTGTGATATGTGATTGTTTTCAACAGGCTGGGAATGTGGTGCCTCAGCATTCCTTAAGCCTTTAGTCTTACTCAGGTAAGGGGAGGCTCAGTGATGTGTGGGCAAGGGCAGAGAGGCAGGGCTCATGCAGCAGAACTCTGCTTCTTCTCTACTGTCCTGAGCAATTCTGTTCTGGCCCAAATTTGCAGATCCACTCAGCATATCAAAAACTGCAGTTGACCAGACCCACCTATCTTAACAGCTTAACACTAGTTTTATTCAGGCATACTTTTGAGGGGATTTCACCTCCCATTTCCTCCTTTGCAAGAAATAAGTTATCAGTTATTCAGTAATCCCTGAGATGAATTCTACTGCACATAATTTCCTGCATCTCCTTATATTTCCAGGATTGTTGTCCTGCAGTCATCCTGGCTAGCCCATTTGTCTTCTTTGTCCATTGACCATCACAGCAACCTGTGTGAAAAGCTTCTTTTATCCTATCAGCAATGTCAAGTGCTGGCATGTGTTGTCTCTCAGTTTTCCTTGCAGCCTCGTTCTTGTTCATGTGATGACTTTAATAATTTTTGTGGTATTACTTCCCCCTCACCCCCTAATTTCTCACAACTGGGTTTATGGCCTGCCCAGTGAGTCCTGCTCTGAAGTTTCTTTTCTACAAGCTGTGCCTCAGTCTTCTTGTTTAAATTCTTTCCTAGTTCTTTGGATCTCTTCCTGTTTCTGTCACCTGCAGTACCATAGCTAGATCTGCTATCCATCTTTAGGAATCCAACAATAAAAACCAAAGAAACAGGCTAGTTGGACCTTCACTGCTGGGCTCAGGATTTCTACCTCTCTTTCGTAAATATAGATCAAACATGGTAGGTAGAAGTAACCATATTCTTTTTGAAAGTAATCTTTGATCTTCATAATTGCTGTATTTTATCACTGTGTTGAGCCATTGCAGCCCACATATAGTGGGAGGAAATGTTTAAGTTTTAAGCACTTGAAAGGCTTTTCTGCCAGAGTTAGCAGTGACTTGTCAGGCAAACAACTTCTGAGGAGCAGATTTGATCTTGACAACCCTCATATGATAGGGCACAGGCTTTGAAATGAGAAACCAGGAAAGACTTTAGAGAGAAGCTGTCGATTTCATGGCCTTATGGGTCTTTACCTGTCAATAGGTAATTTTTTAAAAAGCCTCCAAACAAAGGAGATAGACATATAGATCTTTCATAGGGTGGAATCAGAACTGAATCTGTGTTATCAGCCAGGCTAGTCAGACTAGGGAGAGGCCAACGTTAGTGGATGGTAGTATGGCTGCTACCTGTGTTATCATCATAGCCACGGTGCATGGTATAAGTGAATCACTGACCCTGTGGTTAATGGCCTGACCAATGTCCTTGGATCAATAAGCTTCCCATCCAGCGTGCTATGGATAATGGTGTGCAGAGAATGAGTTATAAGAATGCCAAGATGTTGACCTGATAGGACCTGGAGCATCAGGAGCACCTGGGCTGCTCACCTCTGGCTTCAAGTAATTTCTCTCATTTAAATGTATGTTACAAAGAGCATAATTTTCTCTGTGTTTCCTGAAGTGGAAAGATTGGAAACATTACCATGGCCTTGGTAAACCTGTCCTTGAAGTCTAATGGTTAATGAAAGTGTGGGATTGAGGATGGATAGAAATGCAGCATAAGAAGAAAACATGAAGTAATATGAGCCCAGAGTAGTGCACTACACTAATGTGAAAAGAGTGAGGAGAGAAAGAGGAATGCCATTGGATGGTTGGATGAGAGCAGATACAGTGATTTGTTGTTGTTCTGGCAACAGAGAAAAAGAAAGTCCTTGAATTTTCCTTAAAAAAAAAAAAACTCCTAGACTCTGAATGGCGTTGGTGTTTGCATCCATTCCACTAGACTGTGGACTTCTTGAGAACAGGTTCTGTGTTTTAAGTCTTTTTATCCCAAACACCTAACACAGTGCCTAATAAATAAATATTTGTTGAGACTCCAGGAAGGCTCATGCCAAGGAGTACTTCCCAGAACTTCTGCTGCCAGTGTCCTTGTCCTCACAGTGAGACACAGCCACCCCCCACCTCTGCAGGAGACCCTCCAACACTAGTAGACATTTTACAGGTCCTGGAACACAGGATTGCAGCACTTGAAGGTTCTGATCTTCTCATCCTACCAGAGGAGAGACCAAGGCACAGCAGAGATAGAGGCATGGCACAAGGGACCTTATGAAAATGATGCCCAATATTGAGAGGGCAGACAGCAGAAACAAGAACTACAGTCCTGCAGCCTGTGGAACAAAAACCACATTCATAGAAAGATAGACAGGATGAAAAGGCAGAGGGCTATGTACCAGATGAAGGAACAAGATAAAACCCCAGAAAAACAACTAAATGAAATGGAGATAGACAACCTTCAGAAAAAAATTCAGAATAATGATAGTGAAGATGATCCAGGATCTTGGAAAAAGAATGGAGGCAAAGGTCGAGAAGATGCAAGGAATGTCTAACAAAGACCTAGAAGAATTAAAGAACAAACACCTAGAAGAATTAAAGAACAAACACCTAGAAGAATTAAAGAACAAACAGAGATGAACAATACAATGACGGAAATGAAAAATACACTAGAAGGAATCAATAGCAGAATAACTGAGGCAGAAGAACGGATAAGTGACCTAGAAGACAGAATGGTGGAATTCACTGGAACAGAATAAAGAAAAAACAATGAAAAGAAATGAAGACAGCCTAAGAGACCTCTGGGACAACATTAAATGCAACAACATTTGCATTATAGGGGTCCCAGAAGGAGAAGAGAGAGAGAAAGGACCCGAGAAAATATATGAAGAGATTATAGTTGAAACTTCCCCGACATGGGAAAGGAAATAGCCACCCAAGTCCAGGAAGCGCAGCAAGTTCCATACAGGATAAACCCAAGGAGAAACACACCGAGACACATAGTAATCAAATTGGCAAAAATTAAACAAAAAGAAAAATTATTGAAAGCAGCAAGGGAAAAACGACAAATAACATACAAGGGAACTCGCATAAGGTTACCAGCTGATTTCTCAGCAGAAACCCTACAAGCCAGAAGGGAGTGGCATGATATACTTAAAGTAATGATAGGGAAAAGCCTACAACCAAGATTACTCTACCTGGCAAGGATCTCATTCAGATTCGATGGAGAAATCAAAAGCTTTACAGACAAGCAAAAGCTAAGAGAATTCATCACCACCAAACCAGCTCTACAACAAATGCTAAAGGAACTTCTCTAAGTGGGAAACACAAGAGAGGAAAAGGACCTACAAAAACAAAGTCAAAACGATTAAGAAAATGGTCATAGGAACATACATATTGATAATTACCTTAAATATGAATGGATTAAATGCTCCAACCAAAAGACACAGGCTTGCTGAATGGATAAAAAAACAAGACCCATATATATGCTGTCTACAAGAGACCCACTTCAGACCTAGGGATACATACAGACTGAAAGTAAGGGGATGAAAAAAGATATTCCATGCAAATGGAAATCAAAAGAAAGCCGGAGTAGCAATACTCATATCAGATAAAATAGACATTAACGTAATGTTACAAGAGACAAGGAAGGACACTACATAATGATCAAGGGATCAATCCAAGAATATATAACAATTATAAATATATATGCACCCAACATAGGAGCACCTCAATACATAAGGCAACTGCTAACAGCTATAAAAGAGGAAATTGACAGTGACACAATAATAGTGGGGGACTTTAGCACCTCACTTACACCAATGGACAGATCACCCAAACAGAAAATTAATAAGGAAACAGAAGCTTTAAATGACACAATAGATTAGATAGATTTAATTGATATTTATAGGACATTCCATCCAAAAACAGAAGATTACACTTTCTTCTCAAGTGCGCAAGGAACATTCTCCAGGATAGATCACATCTTGGATCATAAATCAAGCCTCAGTATATTTAAGAAAATTGAAATAATATCAAGCATCTTTTCTGACCACAATGCTATGAGATTAGAAACGAATTACAGGGAAAAAAACATACAAAACACAAACACATGGAGGCTAAACAATACATTACTAAATAACCAAGAGAACACTGAAGAAATCAAAGAGGAAATCAAAAAATACCTAGAGACAAATGACAATGAAAACACGATGATCCAAAACCTGTGGGATGCAGCAAAAGCAGTTCTAAGAGGGAAGTTTATAGCTATACAAGCCTACCTCAAGAAACAAGAAAAATCTCAAATAAATAATCTAACCTTACACCTAAAGGAAGTAGAGAAAGAAGAACAAACAAAACCCAAATTTAGCAGAAGGAAAGAAATCATAAAGATCAGAGCAGAAATAAATGAAATAGAAACAAAGAAAACAGTAGCAAAGATCAATAATACTAAAAGCTGGTTCTTTGAGAAGATAAACAAAATTGATAAACCATTAGCCAGACTCATCAAGAAAAAGAGGGAGAGGACTGCAATCAATAAAATTAGAAATGAAAAAGGAGAAGTTACAACAGACACCGCAGAAATACAAAGCATCCTAAGAGAGTACTACAAGCAACTCTATGCCAATAAAATGGACAACCTGGAAGAAATGGACAAATTCTTAGAGAGGTATAACCTTCCAAGCCTGAACCAGGAAGAAATAGAAAATATGAACAGACCAATCACAAGCAATGAAATTGAAACTGTGATTAAAAATCTTCCAACAGGGGCTTCCCTGGTGGTGCAGTGGTTGAGAGTCTGACAAATTCTTGGAAAGGTACAACCTTCCAACACTGAACCTAATAGAAATAGAAAACATAAACAGACAAATCACAAGTAATCAAATTAAAACTAAAAAAAAAAAAAAAATCTTCCAATAAACAAAAGTCCAGGACCAGATGTCTTCACAGGTGAATTCAGCCAAACATTTAGAGAAGAGCTAACACTCATCCTTCTCAAACTGTTCCAAAAAATTGTGAAGGGAGGAACATTCCCAAACTCATTCTATGAGGCCACCATCACCCTGATACCAAAACCAGAAAAAGATACTTCAAAGAAAAAATTTACAGACCAATATCACTGATGAATATAGATGCAAAAATCCTGAACAAAATACTAGCAAACAGAATCGAACAGCACATTAAAAGGATGATACACCATGACCAAGTGGAATTTATTCCAGGGATGCAAGGATTCTTCAATATACGCAAATCAATCAATGTGATACACCATATCAACAAACTGAAGAATAAAAACTATATGATCATCTCGATAGATGCAGAAAAAGCTTTTGACAAAATTCAGCACCCATTTATGATAAAAACTCTCCAGAAAGTGGGCATAGAGGGAACCTACCTCAACATAATAATGGCCGTATACAAGAAACCCACAGCAAACATCATTCTCAATGGTGAAAAACTGAAACCATTTCCTCTAAGATCAGGAACAAGACGAGGATGTCCACTCTCACCACTTTTATTCAACATAGCTTTAGAAATCCTAGCCACAGCAATCAGAGAAGAAAAAGAAATAAAAGGAATACAAATTGGAAAAGAAGAAGTAAAACTGTCACTGTTTGCAGATGACATGGTACTATACATAGAGAATCCTAAAGATGCCACCAGAAAACTGCTAGAGCTAATCAATGAATTTGGTAAGGTTGCAGGATACAAAATTAATGTACAGACATCTCTTGCATTCCTATACACTAATGATGAAAAATCTGAAAGAGAAATTAAGGAAACACTCCCATTTACCATTGCAACAAAAAGAATAAAATACCTAGGAATAAACCTACCTAGGAAGACAAAAGACCTGTATGCAGAAAACTATAAGACACTGATGAAAGAAATTAAAGATTATACCAACAGATCTTGGATTGGAAGAATCAGTATTGCGAAAATGACTCTACTACCCAAAGCAATCTATAGATTCAATGCAATCCTGATCAAATTGCCAATGGCATTTTTTACAGAACTCAAACAAACAATCTTAAAATTTGTATAGAGACACAAAAGACCCCAAACAGCCAAAGCAGTCCTGAGGGAAAAAAACAGAGCTGGAGGAATCAGACTCCCTGACTTCAGACTATACTACAAAGCTACAGTAATCAAGACAATATGGTACTGGCACAAAAACAGAAACATAGATGAATGGAACAAGATAGAAAGCCCAGAGATGAACCCACACACCTATGGTCAACTAATCTATGACAAAGGAGGCAAGGATATACAATGGAGAAAAGACAGTCTCTTCAATAAGTGTTGCTGGGAAAACTGGACAGCTACATGTAAAAGAATGAAATTAGAACACTCCCTAACACCATACACAAAAATAAACTCAAAGTGGATGAGAGACCTAAATATAAGACCGGACACTATAGAACTCTTAGAGGAAAACATAGGAAGAACACGCTGACATAAATCACAGCAAGATCTTTTTTGATCCACCTCCTAGAGTAATGGAAATAAAAAAAAATAAACAAATGGGACCTAATGAAACTTCAAAGCTTTTGCACAGCAAAGGAAACCATAAACAATACGAAAAGACAACCATCAAAATGGGAGAAAATATTTGCAAATGAATTAACAGACCAAGGATTAATCTCCAAAATATATAAACAGCTCATGCAGCTCAATATTAAAAAAACAAACAACCCAATCCAAAAATGGGCAGAAGACCTAAATAGACATTTCTCCAAAGAAGACATACAGATGGCCAAGAAGCACATGAAAAGCTGCTCAACATCACTAATTAATAGAGAAATGCAAATCAAAACTACAATGAGGTATCACCTCACACCAGTTAGAATGGGCATCATCAGAAAATCTACAGGCAACAAATGCTGGAGAGGGTGTGGAGAAAAGGGATCCCTCTTGCACTGTGGGTGGGAATGTAAATTGATCCAGCCACTATGGAGAACAGTATGGAGGCTCCTTAAAAAACTAAAAATAGGGGCTTCCCTGGTGGCGCAGTGGTTGAGAATCTGCCTGCCAATGCAGGGGACACAGGTTCGAGCCCTGGTCTGGGAAGATCCCACATGCCGCGGAGCAACTGGGCCCGTGAGCCACAACTACTGAGCCTGCGCGTCTGGAGCCTGTGCTCTGCAACAAGAGAGGCCGCGACAGTGAGAGTCCCGCGCACCGCGATGAAGAGTGGCCCCCACTTGCCACAACTAGAGAAAGCCCTCGCACAGAAACGAAGACCCAACACAGCCAAAAATAAATAAATAAATAAATTTATTAAAAAAAAAAAAAAACTAAAAATAGAATTTCCATATGAGCCAGCAGTCCCACTACTGGGCCTATACCCAGAGAAAACCATAATTCAAAAAGACACATGCACCCCAATGTTCATTGCAGCACGATTTACAATAGCCAGGTCATGGAAGGAACCTAAATGCCCATTGACAGATGAATGGATAAAGAAGATGTGGTACATATATACAATGGAATATTACTCAGCCATAAAAAGGAATGAAACTGGGTCATTTGTGGAGACGTGGATGGATTTAGAGACTGTCATACAGAGTGAAGTAAGTCAGAAAGAGAAAAACAGATATCGTATATTAACGCATATATTTGGAGCCTAGAAAATGGTACAGATGAACCAGTTTGCAGAGCAGAAGTTGAGACACAGATGTAGAGAACAAACGTATGGACACCAAGGGGGGAAAGCAGCGGGGGTGGTGGTGGTGGTGTGATGAATTGGGAGATTGGGTTTGACATGTATACACTGATGTGTATAAGATGGATGACTAATAAGAACCTGCTATATCTAAAATAAAATTAAATTCAAAAAATTTTGTCAAAATGATCAGGCACTAACTAATTGTAAAAGGAGAAATTAATTTAACTCAAGAAACATTTTGGAGCCACTTATTATTACATACTAGGCTTTGGGCATTCAGAGGAGTTAGAAATGCCATAGTCTTTAAGGAGTTCACAGTTTAGAAGAGGAGACAGACATATACTACATTGTTACAGATGGCTTACAGAGACTTAAAAAGAGAAAATTAAATACCAAAAAGGCAATGATCAATTTTATCCTGGGGAGTGGTTAGGAAACCAGAGGTGTTGCTTTAATTGGGTTTATTTTTAAAAATTCATTGAAATATAATATATACATAGTATACACGTATATAAATGTACAGCTTAATGAGTTTTGGCAAATTGAACACACCATGTAAGCCTGTATCCCAGAAACATACCTCATTTTCCCTCCTAGCCACTAACCCCTCAAATTAACACCTATTTGACTTCAAAGAGCTTAGAGTATTTATGCCTACAACTAGTGCTTTAAGTAACAGGAATCATACATGTGCTCTTTTGTGTGTCTGGCTTCTTTAACCGAATATTATATCTGTGAGATTCATCTGTATTTTGGGGTATAGGTGAGGATCAATCAGTCTCCTTGTTGTATAATATCCCATGATGAATATTAATTAGTTATCAATATATTCAACCTTAGTAGATCCTTCAAACAGTTTTCCAAAGTGGTTTTCCAACAGGAGATGAGAGTTTTGGTTGCTCTACTTCCTTGCAAACACTTGATATTTTTGATCTTTTCATTTCAGCCATTCTGGTGGCCAATCACATGGTAGTTTAGCAGATTTTGAAAGATGTACTGTGTGTCATCAGGCAAATTGCCTGGTGGAGGGGGGCCCTGGGGAGGATCAGAAAGGGTGCTCAAAAAAGGAGGATCAGTGGGAGTCCTCAGATGTGAATTCTGTGAGCCTGGTGAGTTGCAGGTAAATCATATACACAAAAAAATATGTCTCCAAAGTATTGTTTGTAGTAGAAATTTGTAGTAAAGTTTGGAGTTAAAATGAACTTTATATCAATACAATTTGCCATCAGCTGATGAGTCAAGCACAGTTATAAGTTTGCAACCCTGAAAGGAATAAACAAATGGCATCTCAAATCAGACACTCTGTAACATTAGTGGCTTGTATATAAGTACAGGTTAAAAAAATTATGAAAATAATAATAAAGTGATGCTCCAATAGGTACTCACCTACAGGATGTCTTTGCCTAGGGAAATAAGGAATGCATGTCCTACACAGAGTGCTCCTGGCATCTACCACACTGCTTGGTAATGTGGCTGTGTTTTCCAGTTGCCAATCACGTGAATAATTGTTTCTATCATCTTTAGTAACAGAACACCCAGTTTTATTTTGGGGGGAGGTGTTGTCAGTATGCCTGGTTAAAGACTATATTTCCCAGTTTCCTTGCAACTAAGTTCTGGCCTAATGAAATTTAAGTGTAAATATTGTATGCCACTGGGGAGCACTATCCTTGCCAGGGAGAAGGTATACCCTTCTTTGCCCACCCTTTTTCCTTTTGGCTTGCATAGGGATGTGATAACAGGAGCTTGAGCAGCCATTTTGGACCAAAAAGTGGAAGCCACATGCTGAGGATGGCAAAATGAACCCAAATGCCTTACATGATAAAGCCACCAGCTCTGGACTGCCTACCTCTGGATTTCTTTTTCTATGAGAGAGAAGTAAACCTCCATTTTGTTAAAGCAGTGTTATTTTGTGCCCTCTCTCTCTTTCTCTGTCTCCCCCTTTCTCTCCCTCTCTTTGGTTATATGTAGCCCAGTATAATATTAACTAATAACTGTGTATTAGGAAGAGGAAAGCTCTGCTGGGAAACCAGTGTTTCCAAGTGAAACAGAAAGGACATGAGCTTTTAAGTAAATGCACTGCCTGTAGTTCTCTATAATACTATAGGTGTGGGGTTTGTGTGGGATCTGATACACTGCAAATAGAATTGTAGAATTGAATTGAATTGTTGCCCAAACCAATATAAAAAGATCGTTGTATTAGTTTCCTACTGCTGCTGTAACAAATTACCACGAATTTAGTGGCTTAAGACAACTTTATTATCTTACGGGCATAAGTCTAAAATCAGTTTGGGCTAAAATCAAGGTGTTAGCAGGCTTGTGTTTCTTCTGGAAGCTCTAGGGGAGAATGTATATCCTTGTCTTCTTATAGCTTCAAGAAGCTGCCCACATTCTTTGGCTCATGGCCATACATCACTCCAACCTTGGCTTCGATCATCACATAGCTGTCTACCTCACTTTTATAAAGAAGCTTGTGATTATGTTGGGCCCACCTGGATAATCCAGGGTAATCTTCTCATTTCAAGTTTCTTAACTTAATCACCTGTTAAGTAACATATTCACAGATTCTAGGGATTAGGACATGCCCATCTTTTGGGGGGCCGTTATTCGGCCTACCATAGTCATGTTATAGCCTCACCTCATCTATAGTGTGAATTCTTCTCACTTATAGGGGTCAGGTGCTAGGAGGAATGGTGTGATGGAAGGAATATGGTTTGGAGTTAGCACACCTAAGAGTCCGAGAGCTCTTCTAAGTAGCTGTGAAGCCTTGGACAAGTCATTTAAACTCTCTTGGCTCTCATTTTTTAGTGAAATGAGGGTATTGGACTGGATCAGGGAGGCAAATAACTGGTAGGCATACTGTCAACCCTTCCTCCTATACCTATAACAGAGATAACTACTTGTTCAAGGCCCTTTCTCTTGTGAGCTTGTTCCCAGCCTTCTAAACAGCTACTGCCAGGTGGCCGAAACTGAGAAAAAATGTATTTTCTCTCCCTGAACAAGATCATCTCTAAGGCCTGTGACCTAAACTGTTAACATACACAGCTAAAACTTAACTAGCCTCATCATGGCTAGTACTGGCTAGTACATGGCAATTTGAGTGCTCAAATTCCACTGATTCCCTTTCTTTTCAAAATATTTTCTCCCCCAGATTTTCCGTAGATCAATTAACTTGGCTAATCAGTATTTCTTATCTCCCTACTTTTCCTCTGAAGAGAGCAGTTAGGAACCAAAAGAGAAATAAAGGTTTGAAAGGTCTCCTACCTGTCTTATCAATCAGGTATAAATGAAAGCTGCCCACACAGAAACCCTGCCCTGCCATCACACCTAAGACCCCATGTGCTACCAGACTGTGCTTTGGCTTGAACTTGTAATTTATACTTCCACTTCCACTTACACCTATACCTATACCTACATTTACACTTATACGTAAAAGCTCATGTCATTTCTAGATGGAGTTTGTCTCTCTCTTATATACAGAGAACACGACAACAAATTATACTTTTATTGCTAGACCCCAAAGCTAGAAAGAACTCATTCAAAAATCAGTTTTGACCAGACATGACCAGACATGTGAAGCATCTCACTGAGGGTAGGTGCAAAACATTAAAGTCATATAGCTTAGATCATGGAAAAAACTGCGAGACGGGATGTAAACTCACTTCTATTGGAAGGAGTATAATGTAAAAAAAAGAAAAGCAACACACAGCTAGAGTTAAGTTGCTCACAAGGAGCAAAGTCAGGTCCCAGACAAACCTCAGAAGTGTCAAGTGATCAAACTGTCTATAATATGTGGTTTCTGGCATGCATTATGAAAAATGAAAGGGTAATTTTCTGTTAAGACGATTGTCTCTTATCAGATTCTGCGCAGACTTACTGAAGCCTGACTCTTTCAACTCTTTTTAGTTTGTAAGGTTTTCCAAAGAAAAGACAGTCTTTCTGTTTATTCTAAAAGCCCTCCTTATCAAAGTAGAAACTTAGATTGCTTCATTTTGTAACCACGGGTCAGAGAAGATGCCTCTTCTGAGATGTGAGTTCTGCACTGGAAATTCTTGGTAGAGGTGCAGAGGTGTGCTGCTCTGGAGTGGGCTGCCTTCCCTGAAAGCTAAAGCATCCCTCTCCATAATTAGGTATTTGCCATCACATAAGCTTGTTTTATTATCCTCACAAAACTTATTGGTATCTGAAATTATTTTGTTTACCTTGGGAGTGGCAACCCATGTGTGATGAGTGGGAGTGCTGATCTAAGTTGCAGGCTTGTTTTCTTTGGCCAGCATAGTGATATATATCAATTTTGAATCTGAAAGTCTTTAGGCATATGCAGAAACTCTTCAGCTCAATATAATAATCACTACTACCTGTAGTCTCAAACTTATCTTCTTCACATATTTTAGTTCTCTACCTGGTGCAGTGAGGCATTGGAATGTGGGAACTGTGACTTCCATATAGCAGGTCTGCTGAGAGACCTATAATATCATGGAGTGGGGACTTCATCTGTACCCCAGTGTGTATAATGGTAAGCATTCACTGGGATACAAACTGAGAGGTTTTATTTCTGGCTCCTTCTAACTTGTTGTGGGTCAAAGAGAGGACGTTTTACGCTTTTCACTGTTTTCACTTTCTCATCTGTAGGAAGGTTAGTGGTGCAACAGGAATTGAAAGGAAAATGGGTAGAGGCCCTGTTAAGATTTTTTTTTTCGAGAATCGGTACCCTCCAGATGATGAGGCATGCCTTCTTAGGCAGGCTTTTTCAGAGAACTGAACTGCCTCCTTAGATGGGGAATAGAAGTTTACAAGTCTTATTCTTGTAATACCCCTCTCTGTGAGAGATGAGGTAATGAAGAGCCAGTCAACATGGTAGGAAGAATAATGCTCCCCCCCCACCTCCAAAGATGGCCACATCCTAATCCCTAAAACCTGAGAATTTGTTACCTTATGTGGCAATAGGGACTTTGCAGATGTGATTAAGTTAGGGTCTTTGACATAGGGGAGATTATCCTGCATTATCCATCCAAGAGGGCCCAATATAGTCACATGCCTTGTTATAAGGAAAAGGGGGAGGTAGGAGAGTCAGAGTCAGAAAAGGCTACGTGATGATAAAAGCAGAGGTCACAGTAATGCCATTGCTGAAACAGGGCCATGAGCCAAGGAAGGTGGGAGGCTGTTAGAAGTTGGAAAAGGCAAGGGACATGCTCTCCTCTAGAGCATCTGGAAGGAATGCAACCCTCCCTCCCCCTGAATTTTTGCCCAGTGAGACCCATGTCACCCTTCTGACCTTCAGAACTGTAAGACAATAAATTCATGCTGCTGTAAGAAACTAAGTTTGTGGTAATTTTTTATAGCAGCTTAGGAAATAAATACAGTGAATCAATATTTATTGAGCATCTGTTGTGAGCCAGGAACTGTGCTATGTGCTCAAAATAAAAGATAGACATCATCCTTAAACATACTTTATTAGGGAAGGAAAACATTAAACAAATGCTTATAAATAATAGTTGAACAATTAGAAGTGTGAGAAATGCTGCAACAGAGAAATTCAGTGCTATGAGACCATAAAACAAAGACAAACATGACCTTGACTGGGGTGAGTCAAAAGGGATACTTAGGCTGAGATTCAAATGCTGAATAGTAATTAGCTATGAGAAGAGATCAAGCAAGAGTCCAGGCAGAGGGCCCAGAATGGTGAAGGCCCAGAGTGACCATGGTGTGTTCAAGGAGAAGGAAAACCCAGTATAACTGGTATGCTCAGGATGTAGTGAAGAGAGGTAGGAGATGAGGCTGGGAAGGTAGGCAGGTCCAGATAACACAGGGCTTTGATGAGCACATTAAGCTCATGTTGAGATTTTGGACTTTGTTTTTCAAAACCATAGGAAGCGCCTAGATTGTGTGTTTTTCCAATGGGCTAACTGGACATCAGAACTGGATTTTCTAGGTTGACACCCTCCAGCATATTTTTTCTCTGTTGTGTCTACCAGGGTGGCTGCAAGTGTTAAGTGTTGCAGCTAGAGGATAGTGAAGGCATCAAGAATCTGAATTGCTGAGCTGCTGGACGGAGGAGTTTCTTCGAAGTCCCCTGGATCTGCAGCAAACTTTGAGTTAGAAATAAGCCTCTGTTGTGTTAAGCTCTTGATGTTTTGGTGTTGTTACTGCACAGCCTAGTGTTTCTTGATTAATTCAGTCATGTAACACAGTGACTCCTTGATCATCAGAGTGAACCTGGGGAACAGGTGAAGCAGAGACTTCTGGATACTCACCCACCCTGTTCTGATGTAGGCCTTAGATAGAGCCAGGAAATTTATTGTTATGTTTCATAGTAGAAACTACTGATTCTGCTAGTCTGTCTTTAGCTAGGATGACCAGAACTGGGCATGTGGGTTGAATTGTGCTGGCCTGCCTTGTGGGCAGCAAACATTATTCAAAATAAGAAAGAAAACATTTTAATGTCAGTTGTTATCTTGGGGATCCTGGGACATCTTTTGAGATAACAGTATATTTAGCAATGTCAGAGAAACCAGATGTATTAGTTTGTTACAGCTGCTATAACAAAGTACCACAGACTGGGTGGCTTACACAACAGAAGTTTATTTTCTCATTGTTCTGGAGGCCGGTTGTCTGAGATCAAGGTGTTAATTTCCTCTAGACCTCTCCTTGGCTTATGGATGGCATTTTCTCCTTGTGTCTTCACATGATCTTCCTGTGTGTATCTGTGTCCTAATCTCTTCTTACACAGATGACAGTCGTATTGGATTAGAACCCATCCTAATAACCTCATTTTACCTCTTTAAAGACCCTCCCTCCAAATAGAGTTAAATTCCAAGGTACTGGGGGTTAGGGCTTCAACATGTGAACTTGGGGAGACATAATTCAACCCCTAACACTAGACGTTAAGGAAATGCCCTTATTTTATGCAGCCTGCAAATAGAGTAACTTAACTCAGAGATGGAGGTATTTCTAATTAAGAGAGGAGCTACATGATTTATGTGGTGATGAGTCTGATTCACACAATTCACTTACAACTTAAGTAAACAGATGCCATTTTCTACAATAAATATATTTTGCATAGTGAATGTACTATACATGCTTCTAGGTTGAAGATTACATTCCAAGGAAAGTTTGCACAGGAACTTTGAAATTCAATGTTGAATGCATATCCCAGAAGGAGTGGAAGTCTCTTGAAAATCTTGGTAAGTATCTTGCTTTTTCTTAGCAAGTATAGCAATAGGTGTAGCTGTTTTACATTTAAATGCTTGCATGCATGCATATATTTATATTTTTAATTTAAATTTTAAGAAAAGTTTTTGCCCATTTGTCTGTTCTCATAGTTTCTTATGCTCCTGAGGATCTGGAATATAAATATTTTTCCTTGAAACTCTCACTTATCTTACTGAGGAGGGAATAACCAGTCCAGTCTTGAAAGATTTTAAGCACTATTCCCAAAGTTTACAACTGTAACCTATAGTGTCTTTCAAGTTTAACCAGGGTATCTTCAGAATATGAGAAAAGTGAGACTGGGGAACTTAGGTGACTGGTGAAGCCCACTTTGTCACCTAGAGACAGAGCCAATATTACAGGTCGTATACCTTAAGGCTTATTGTAGAGCTGTTGGCTCCACATGCATCATGGCAGAAGAGATTTATGGCATGTTTACAGTATATGTATGGTACATTTATAATGTAGTTCAAAAAGTTTATTTAATACCTTGAATACATTTGGGGGCTTCACTAGCTTTCCAATTAAATACCAGGTAGAGTTCTATTGTAAAACACCAAACAACCAAGCAAAAACAAATGAGGGGAGCATAGAGTATAGAGTTGGAAACACTTTTCATTGCTCACCTTTTTTCAGATCCCTACTGAGAAGAATACTTTGTCAGCTGAGATAGGCTAGGTTGTGTTACAATAACAAACAATTCTAAATCTCAGTGGCTTGACACAGCACAGGTTTATTTATCACTCACAAAGTGAGTGTCCAAGGTGGGTCAGCAGAGGGTTTACTCTGCTCCAAACAGATCTGGGTACCTGGACCAATAGGGGCTCTTCCCTTTTGTGATGGCACCATCTGGAAAACATGGCCTTTGTGCCCACCTTAACAGGAAAGAAAGTACTCAAGGGTCTCACTGGCAGTTAAACACTCTGGCCTGGAAGTGATACATGCCATTTCCCCTCACAAACCATTAGCCAGAAATGGACATATGCCCTGTCTAACAGCAAGAGGGTGGAGAACTATAATCTTCTGGATTTCAGATAGGAGAAGGGGACTGAATAGGGGTGAGCACTAGAAATCTCCACCCTAAATGCTTTTCCTCTTTGGGATTCCACTTCTTCATTTATTAATTTATTCAACCAAGATGTGCTCTATATGGAGTTATGTACATAGCTGAATAAGACAGACATTATCTCAGCCTTTTTGGAGCTTACAGTTTTGAGTCAGACAAATAAAAAATAATGCTGTTATAAATTTTAATAAGTGCTCTGAAGAAAAGGAAAGATCAATGATAGATAATAATTGTTATTAGAAGAGACCTACACAAGTAGGTGGAAAAAAGAAAATTAAATCACTAAATGGTTTCATGAGTGAGGTCAATTAAAAAGAAAGGCGGGCTTCCCTGGTGGCGCAGTGGTTGAGAGTCTGCCTACTGATGCAGGCGACACGGGTTCATGCCCCGGTTCAGGGAGATCCCACATGCCGCGGAGCGGCTAGGCTCATGAGCCATGGCCGCTGAGCCTGCGCGTCCGGAGCCTGTGCCCCGCAACGGGAGAGGCCACAACAGTGAGAGGCCTGTGTACCGAAAAAAAAAAAAAAAAGAAAGGCAACTACAGTTGACTCTTAAATAACATGGGTTTGAACCGTGAGGGTCAACTTATATGTGAATGTTTTTCAATAATATGTGCTATAGTATGACATTATCTGCAGTTGGCTGAATCCAGGTCTGCAGAACCAGGGATATAGAGGGCTGACTGTAAAGTTATAGTCACAGATTTCGACTGTGTGAGGGGTGGACACCCCTAACCCCCATGTTGTTCAAGGGTCAACTGTATATGCAAGTGATTTTCAGATTCTCTCCTTAGTTAGTAAATCACCATAAACATTAGAATTATTCATGGTTTGGGTTCCATCACAAGCAGATCCTGAGATAGAGATTTAAGTGTAAGTATGTAGTTTATTTTGGTAGGAGAGGTGAAAGGAAGCATTGATAGAGGAGTGAGGAAGCAAGAAGGAAGGGATGGCAGCTTATGAAGGGGACATTATAAAGCCAGCTACCACTGTAGGTGACTGTAGCTTAATCTCACTGGGGAAACTCTGGGTGTCAGTGTAAAACACATGTTAATATACCATTTCCTGTTAGTCACTGGTTGAGGGCTGCTCTCTTGGGATGTACTGCCAGTGTATACTGCACATTATGATTCCTCTAGAGTTTTCTTTAGATGGAGCATCTCTATGCTACCATTTGTCACTCCTTCATTCATAAAAGTTTTATAGGGTCTGTAGTGATGTCTTCTCTTTCATTCCTAATTTTAGTAATTTGTGTCTTCTCCATTTTTTTTCTTTTTAGTCTACTTCTAAGTTCTAAAGATTGTTGATATTTTCAAATAAGACACTATTGCTGTATTGATTTTCTCTATTGTTTCTTTTTAAATTTTTATTGATTTCCACTATGACCTGTATTATTTCTTTCCTTCTATTTACTTTGTATTAATTTGTTCTTTTTTCTCTAACATAAGCATTTAAAGGTATAGATTTTCCTTTAAGCACTGCTTTAGACGTTTCCTGTAAATTTTTATTTATTCATTTATTTATCTATTTATTTATTTATTTATGACTGTGTTGGGTCTTCGTTGCTGCACGCAGGCTTTCTCTAGTTGTGGCAAGCAGGGGCTTCTCTTCGTTGCACTGCGTGGGTGTCTCATTACGGTGGCTTCTCTTGTTGCAGAGCACGAGCTCTAGGAGCATGGGCTTCAGTAGTTGTGGCACATGGGCTCAGTAGTGTGGTTCTTGGGCTCTAGAGCACAGGCTCAGTAGCTGTGGTGCACAGGCTTAGTTGCTCCACGGCATGTGGGATCTTCCCGGACAAGGGATCAAACCCGTGTCCCCTGCACTGACAGGCAGCTCTTAACCACTGCACCACCAGGGAAGTCCCTATCCTGTAAATTTTGATATGTTATATTTTATTGTCACACAGGTTAATTAGAAATGCATTCTTAAATTTCCAAATATTTGGGCATGTTCTTTCTATTATTGATTTCTAATTTAATTTCATTGTTGTTGAAGAAGATATCTGGTATTATTTCAATCTTTTAAAATTTATTGAGACTTGTTTTATGGCCTAGCCTATGGGCTATCCTGGAAAATCAGCCATGTGCACTTAAAAAAATGTACATTCCACTCTTTTGGGTGGGGTATTCTATATAGGTCAGTTTGGTTAAGTTAGCTGGTAATGTTGTTCAAATATTCTTTATCCTTACTGATTTTTCTGTCTGGTTGTTCTATTAATTAGTGAGAAAAGAGTATTGAGATTCCAATTATAATCATTGAAAAGTCTATTTCTCCTTTCTATTTTGTCAGTTTTTGCGTAACATAATTTGGGGCTCTCTTGTTAGATACATAAACATTTTTACTTTTATATCTCCCTGCTCTATTGACTCTTTTATCATTGTGAAATGCTCCTCTTGTTCACAATATTTCTAGCCTGATGTCATGTTGTCTGATAATAATTTAGCCATTCCATCTCTTTTATGGTTACTGTTTGCATAGTGTATCTTTTTCATCAGTTTACTTTACATCTATTTATGTTTAAAGTGTGTTTCTTGTTGATGGAATATAGTTTGATCTTGCTTTTTATTTCAGTTTGACAGTCTCTGCCTTTTGATTAGAATTTACATGTAATGTTATTATTGATATGGTTGGATTTATGTCTGATGTGTTGCTTTTTGTTTTCCATCTTCATATCTTTTTTTGGGTCCTATATTCCTCTTTTACTGCCTTCTTTTGTGCTAGTGCACTATTTTAATTCCTTTGTTGTGTTTTTTAAAGCTGTTTTGAATTATTTCCCTAGTGGTCACCCTAGAGATTATAATATGCATATTTAAGTTTTCACAATCTACTTCAAGTTAGTACTGACTTAAATCTCATAAATTATAGCAACTTTGTTCCATTATAGCTCCGTTCCCTTCTCTCTCCTTTGTGTTATTATTGTCAAATATACTTCATCTGTTGGGTTAGATGTAAAAACCTAACAATACATCTTTACAATTATTGTTTTAACCAATCTGTTTTTTAATGATTTTTTAAAATTAAGAGAAATACAAGAAAAAAGAAAGAAAAAGAAAAAAATGTAGGCAGTCTTTTATATTTACCCACATATTTACAGTATCTGGTACTTTTCCTTCCTTTCTTCATTTTCATTGACATCTACTGTCATTTTCTTTCAGCTTGAAGGACTACTCCTATTATTTCTTGTAGGTTAGGTCTACTAACAATGAATTCTCTGTTTCTGTTTATCCATGAATGTCTTTATTTTCTGTTTATTTTTGATGAGTAGTCTGCTGGATATAAAAGTATTTTTTTGGACAGTTTTCTTTTCTTAACACTTTAAATAATTAATTCCATTGCTGGCCTCCATAATTTCTGATGAGAAATCAGCCATTAACCATTTTGTTGCTGAGTTGTTTTCCTCTTAATATTTTTGGGATTTTCTCTTTTTCTTTGTCTTCCAGAAGTCTGACTATAATAGGTCTTGGTGTGGATCTCTGTATTCATCCTACTTGTCGTTTTTTGAGCTCCTTGGACCTGTGGATTGACATTTTTCATATAATTTTGGAAGTTTTTGCTCATTTCTTCAAATATATTTTCTGCTCCTTTCTCTTTCTTTCAGACTTTTCATTATAGAAAAGTCAATCTACTTGGTCTTGTTCAACAGATCTCTGGTCTTTTTTCTCAGTTTTTTTTTTTCTCTTTCTTCTATGGATTACAAACGTTTTATCAACCTATCTTCAAATTCACTGGTTCTGGGACTTCCCTGGTGGCACAGGGGTTAAGAAACTGCCTGCCAATGCAGGGGACATGGGTTTGATCCCTGGTCTGGGAAGATCCCACATACCGCGGAGCAACTAAGCCCATGCACCACAACTACTGAGCCTGAGCTCTAGAGCCTGTGAGCCACAACTACTGAGCCCTCGTGCTACAACCACTGAAGCCTGCACACCTAGAGCCCGTGCTCTGCAACAAGAGAAGCCACTGCAATGAGAAGCATGCCCACTGCAACAAAGAGTAGCCCTGCTCTCCGCAACTAGAGAAAGCCAGTGTGCGGCAACAAAGACCCAATGCTGCCCCCCCAAAAAATATTCACTGGTTCTTTGCCTTTTCAAATGTGATGTTAAATAAATCTAGTAAATTTTTCATTTTGGATGTTGTGCTTTTCATCTCTAAAATTATCATTTGTTTTATTTGATATTTTTACTTTCTCTATTGACATTTTGTACTTGTTGAGTGATTTTCAAAATAATTTCTTTAAATTTGCTGAATGTAGTTTTCTTTAACTCTGAACATATTTATATGATCTGCTTTGAAATCTATATTTGGTGAATCTAACATCTGTGCCCAGTCAGAATCAGTTTCTGTTGGCTTTCTCTCTTTCTCCCTCCCTCCCTCCTCTCTCCCTCCCTCCCTCCCTCCCTCCCTTTCCTTCCTTCCTTTCTATCTCTCTTTCTTTCTTCCTTTCTTTATCATCTATCTATCTATCTGAGTCTGGATCACATATTTCTGTTTCTTTGCATGTTATATAATGTTTGATTAAAAGACTGGACATTCTCATACTATCAATATATTTTAGGAACCCTGGATTTTGTTTTATAACCTTTTATATAGCCAAACAGGTGCAACCGATTTTGTACATGTTCTCAAGATAAACAATAACTACTCCTCAAATAAGAGCACTTGATTAGCACATATAGTTCATCCTAAATTTGCCTGGTAATTGAGGTAGCAAGCATGTTTACCAATTGCCTTTATCCAAAGGGAAAATAAAATAAAATAAAATTCTCATTTATTTATGACAGGAGGATGATATATCTCTTTACCAGATTACACATGACATACATCACATTTTGGTTTAATGCATATTCAACTGTAAAACTGTTTTTTCCTCTTCTACTATTGTGGACAGTTTTCCAAGTTGGCAGATTTTCTTTTTTAATTTTGTTTCCCCAAAAGTAGTTGCTGGCCATGCCAGGGAAGCGCTATACTGCATGTTTTTCTTGTTGAAACTAATAGCCTTCTCCTTATTTTTCTGTCTCTCTTTCTTGGTAGCTGTTTTAGGAGCATCAGTGCTTCTGAATCTTAGGGAAATTCTAGATTTCATCAGTTCCTTTCTCCCATATCACCTAGGTAAGCTTTCACAATTGTATGCAAAGTGCTAAGCAAACTCAACTGTAAGGTAGGAAATAAGTAACAATTAATACACAAATGGACTCTCCTTTTGATCCTTCAGTGGATATGTTTTAGATAAATCCTTTGTAAGAGTAAGCACAGAAATCAGAGGGATTTTTATTTTTTTAGCCAATATGGTTATCATGGATTTGTACCCTGGTCTAGCAATTCAGTAGGGTGCACAGATATTTTTTCCTACAATCTCATCCTTTCTGAAGACATGTCTCTTTTCTGATTTAAGATTTTAAGGAACTCTTGTACTGAGGGGCTTGAGTAAGTGTCCTACAACTATGTAGTGTTGGGATGAAGATGAGAGGATCACCAATTGTGCTTTTGTTTGACCTACATACTCACAGAGAGGTGAGGGAGTTGGCAGCCATGAAGGGTGGATAAGGCCTCATCTCAGGTCCTCTAGAAGGTGAACCACACATATGCTTCCTCACTCCTCTACTCTCTTTTTCTTCTAGTACCACCCATGTTCCCTCTTCAGTCCTCTCTTTAAGTCCTCTCTACCCAAAGTCCCTGCCCTCATCCTCACTTCATCACTCTTGCACTTCCTTCAGGATAGTGAAACAGTAGGCTCAGACCTATTCTAGACCCAGCTCTGCCTTCCCCTGACTTCCCTGTTGGTCACAGGGAACAGTAATTCCTTTAGCTTCAGTTCCATCTCTCTCTGCTGGCAAAGCTAAAGCCAGTTTTTCTCCTAAAATACTTGATGACAAATGCGCTTCTCCACTGGAATAATTTAATTTTTTCCAGAAAACATTTTGGTCCCTTCTGTATGAAGCATGTATATTCCTCTTATCCTTTGACCCTACTATTTACGAAAAAACAAAAAACAAAAACAGACCCTGGTTTTGTTATGCTGTAGGCACATTTTCCTTTGTTCTCACCTAATTTTCATTACAAAGGGTCACTGGGTTAACTGAGACTGCCTCTATATAACTTTTTGGATCAAAGAGCTCCATATTCAAATAGTTTCTCTCTCTCTGATGCCCAAATTTCTCCTATGACAGATGGGGTTGAAATTTCAGTACTTCCACCGTGTAAATATTCAGTATTGAAAAATGTACCTGCAGCTATAAATGGCAGAAGGGTTCCAATGAGAGAGATTGCAACAACTCTTTGAAGAGCTATCTTTATTTCTGTATGTGGCTTTGCCAATGATTCAGTGGAAACATAATAGTGATTTTGATGAGTCCTAAGTGTACATTATGAGTTTGTACAAAACTTTCAAAATTATTTTTAGTTTTTATGAGTTAGCTGAATATAAAAAGTAATTTGGTATCTACGCTCTT
>NW_006771436.1:255595-269669 GCF_000442215.2 Lipotes vexillifer
GCTCTTCCGTCCCATCTTCTCATAATACATTTGGTCTCCAGATGTTGAAGTAAGAAATATTTTCTCTGGAAAATAAAGCTATCAGTGTGCATTATAACATGGACAATACTGATGCATGTCTAAAAATTAGGCTGATACAAATTTTAAATCCCTGCCATATGCTGAACTTTGGGCTAAAAGAGAAGGAAGCCAAATGATATTGTTAAAGCTCCTAGTATTCCAAGGTATCATTGCAGATGTTTTCCCGTACATTATCACATTACGTTTTTTTTAACAACATTACAAAGTAGGTTTTATTCTCTCTTGATTTGCAGAGGGAGAGAGAAAGTCAAGTTTAGAGACTTGAGATAGTTTTCTCAGGGTCCCAGATATTTAGGTGCAAAGTTGGGATTCAGGACCCTTTGACTTAGAAGCCCTTGAACTTTTCCCCATGCCGTTGTGCCAGCTGAAGAGTTGAAAGTCCTTCATATTCAGCTATACAATAGTACCCTCAAATGTTACTTCAGTACAAGTATAGGCTTGCTTTGTATAGTCTTGTGCCTCTATGCCTTAAAATGCAGAGATCATGATTTATCTAGTTGTTTCTTACCAGCACTTAGCACAGGAATTGAAATTTAGAAGAAGCTCAGTAAAAGGCTGTTAAAATCGATGAATGAATTAGACTTGGTCATCATAAAAAACTTTTCCAAAGAAGCTCCTCCTTTAAGAATTTCTCTTTCTCTTAAGCTTTCCATTTACTAGAACCCATGAGATCATTCGAGGGACTTTTTCTCCTTGACTATTTTAACATTCATAAAATTATCAGACATGTCATTTTACTTTTATAATGTCTCTAACACCTGGCTCTTCCTTTTTATTTCCATTGTCACTACTTCTATTCCATCTGTCTTCAGGGACTGTTTTCTCTCTCCGATTCACTCTTTTATTCTATCCATCCATCCATCCATCCATTCTTTCATTTCTTCAACAAATATTTTGGTAGCATTTATTAAAAACACAATAAGCATTCATTAAAAACACAATACAGTGTGAAAAGTGCTGTAAGAAAAGATTATTTACAGTGCTGCGAGATCACAGAAAAGGATAACTTTTACCCAATTTGGGGAGGGAGATTCAGTGACAACTTCTTGGAGGAGCTGTTAGCTGAGCTTCAAAGAATCAGTTGAGTTAGAAAGGCAAAAAATGGAAAAAGGCAAAAGAACAACAGTGTTCCTCCTCTGTTGCATCACCATTTATTATTATTTTTCATTAAAAAGTTAGAAATTGATGTATAGTTTACCTACAAATATATCATATTAGTTTCAGGTGTACAACATAGTAATTCAATATGTTTGTAGGTTATGAACAATACAAAGTTATAGTATTATTGACTATAGTCCCTGTGCTGTACATTACATCCCTGTGACTTATTTATTTTTTAACTGGTAGTTTGTACCTCTTAACCCCTTCATCTATTTCGTTCATCCCCCACCAGCCTCCCCTTTGGCAACCAGTAATTTGTTCTCTGTATCTGTGAGTCTGATTCTGTTTTATTTGTTCATTTGTTTTGTTTTTTAGATTCCCTATATGAATGAAAAATACAGTATTTGTCTTTCTCTGACTTATTTCACTTAACATTACACCCTCTAGGTCCATCCATGTTGTTGTAAATGGCAAGATTTCATTCTTTTTTTATGGCTGAGTAATATTCCATTGTATATATACACCACATCTTCTTTATCCACTCATCTGTTGATGGACACTTATATTGCTTCCATATCTTGACTATTGTAAATAATGCTACAATGAACATTGGGGTGCATACAAATTAGTGTTTTCATTTTCTTCGGGTGAATACCCAGGAGTGGAATTGCTGGATTGTATGGTAGTTCTATTCTTAGTTTTTTGAGGAATCTCCATATTGTTTTCCACAGTAACTGCACCAATTTATATTCCCACCAACAGTGCACAAGGATTCCCTTTTCTCCACATCACTTTCAACACTTGTTATTTCTTGTCTTTTTTATGATAGCCATTCTGACAGATATGAGGTGATATTATTGTGGGTTTCCTTTGCATTTTCTAATGGTTAGTGATGTTGAAAATCTTTTCATGTGCTTGTTGGCCATCTGTATGTCTTCTTTGGAAAAATGCCTATTCTGCCCATTTTAAACTCAGGTTTTGTTTTGTTTTTGATATTGAGTTGTATGAGTTCTTTATATATTTTGGATATTAACCCCTTATTAGATATATCATTTGCATATATCTTCTCCCATTCAGTAGGTTGCCTTTTTATTTTGTTGATGGTTCTCTTCACTGCACAGAAACTTTTTAGTTTGATGTAGTCCTATTTGTTTAATTTTGTTTTTATTTTTCTTGCCTGAGGAGACTGATCCAAAAATATATTGCTAAGGCCCATGTCAAAGAAGGTACTGCCTATGTTTTCTTCTAGGAGCTTTATGGTTTCAGGTCTTACATTTAAGTTTTTAATTCATTTTGTTTATTTTCGTATATGGTGTGAGAAAATATTCTATTTTCATTCTTTTATATATAGCTGTCCAGTTTTCCTAGCACCAATTATTATTATTATTATTTTATTTTATTGGAGTATAATTGCTTTACAATGGTGTGTTAGTTTCTGCTTTACAACAAAATGAATCAGTTATATATATACATATGTTCCCGTATCTCTTCCCTCTTGTGTCTCCCTCCCTCCCACCCTCCCTATACCACCCCTCAAGGAGATCACAAAGCACCGAGCTGATCTCCCTGTGCTATGCGGCTGCTTCCCACTAGCTATCTACCTTACGGTTGGTAGTGTATATATGTCCATGCTTCTCTCTCTTGCTTTGTCACAGCTTACCCTTCCCCCTCCCCATATCCTCAAGTCCATTCTCTAGTAGGTCTGTGTCTTTATTCCTGTCTTACCACTAGGTTCTTCATGACATTTTTTTTTCTTAAATTCCATATATATGTGTTAGCATACGGTATTTGTCTCTCTCTTTCTGACTTACTTCACTCTGTATGACAGACTCTAGGTCTATCCACCTCATTACAAATAGCTCAATTTCGTTTCTTTTTATGGCTGAGTAATATTCCATTGTATATATGTGCCACATCTTCTTTATCCATTCATCCGACGATGGGCACTTAGGTTGTTTCCATCTCCGGGCTATTGTAAATAGAGCTGCAATGAACATTTTGGTACATGACTCTTTCTGAATTCTGGTTTCCTCAGGGTATATACCTAGTAGTGGGATTGCTGGGTCATATGGTAGTTCTATTTGTAGTTTTTTAAGGAACCTCCATACTGTTCTCCATAGTGGCTGAACCAACTCACATTCCCACCAGCAGTGCAAGAGTGTTCCCTTTTCTCCACACCCTCTCCAGCATTTATTGTTTCTAGATTTTTTGATGATGGCCATTCTGACTGGTGTGAGATGATATCTCATTGTAGTTTTGATTTGCATTTCTCTAATGATTAATGATGTTGAGCATTCTTTCATGTGTTTGTTGGCAGTCTGTATATCTTCTTTGGAGAAATGTCTATTTAGGTCTTCTGCCCATTTTTGGATTGGGTTGTTTATTTTTTTGTTATTGAGCTGCATGAGCTGCCTGTAAATTTTAGAGATTAATCCTTTGTCAGTTGATTCATTTGCAAATATTTTCTCCCATTCTGAGGGCTGTCTTTTGGTCTTGTTTATGGTTTCCTTTGCTGTGCAAAAGCTTTGAAGTTTCATTAGGTCCCATTTGTTTATTTTTGTTTTTATCTCCATTACTCTAGGAGATGGGTCAAGAAGGATCTTGCTGTGATTTATGTCATAGAGTGTTCTGCCTATGTTTTCCTCTAAGAGTTTGATAGTTTCTGGCCTTACATTTAGGTCTTTAATCCATTTTGAGCTTATTTTTGTGTATGGTGTTAGGGAGTGATCTAATCTCATACTTTTACATGTACCTATCCAATTTTCCCAGCACCACTTATTGAAGAGGCTGTCCTTTCTCCACTGTATATTCCTGCCACCTTTATCAAAGATAAGGTGACCATATGTGCATGGGTTTATCTCTGGGCTTTCTATCCTGTTCCATTGATCTATCTTTCTGTTTTTGTGCCAGTACCATACTGTCTTGATTACTGTAGCTTTGTAGTATAGTCTGAAGTCAGCGAGCCTGATTCCTCCAGCTCCGTTTTTTGTTCTCAAAATTGCTTTGGCTATTTGGGGTCTTTTGTGTTTCCATAGAAATTGTGAAATTTTTTGTGCTAGTTCTGTGAAAAATGGCAGTGGTAGTTTGATAGGGATTGCATTGAATCTGTAGATTGCTTTGGATAGTAGAGTCATTTTCACAATGTTGATTCTTCCAATCCAAGAACATGGTATATCTCTCCATCTATTTGTATCGTCTTTAATTTCTTTCATCAGTGTCTTATAATTTTCTGCATACAGGTCTTTTGTCTCCTTAGGTTGGTTTATTCCTAGATATTTTATTATTTTTGTTGCAGTGGTAAATGGGAGTGTTTTCTTGATTTAACTTTCAGATTTTTCATCATTAGTGTATAAGAATGCCATAGATTTCTTTGCATTAATTTTGTATCCTGCTACTTTACCAAATTCATTGATTAGCTCTAGCAGTTTTCTGGTAGCATCTTTAGGATTCTCTATGTATAGTATCATGTCATCTGCAAACAGTGACAGCTTTACTTCTTCTTTTCTGATTTGGATTCCTTTTATTTCCTTTTCTTCTCTGATTGCTGTGGCTAAAACTTCCAAAACTATGTTGAATAAGAGTGGTGAGAGTGGGCAACCTTGTCTTGTTCCTGACCTTAGTGGAAATGCTTTCAGCTTTTCGCCATTGAGGATGATGTTGGCTGTGGGCTTGTCATATACGGCCTTTATTATATTGAGGAAAGTTCCCTCTACACCTACTTTCTGCAGGGTTTTTATCATAAATGGGTGTTGAATTTTGTCAAAAGCTTTCTCTGCATCTATTGAGATGATCATATGGTTTTTCTCCTTCAATTTGTTAATATGGTTAATCACATTGATAGATTTGCGTATATTGAAGAATCCTTGCATTCCTGGAATAAACCCCACTTGATCATGGTGTATGATCCTTTTAATGTGCTGTTGGATTCTGTTTGCTAGTATTTTGTTGAGGATTTTTGCATCTATGTTCATCAGTGATATTGGCCTGTAGTTTTCTTTCTTTGTGACATCCTTGTCTGGTTTTGGTATCAAGGTGATGGTGGCCTCGTAGAATGAGTTTGGGAGTGTTCCTCCCTCTGCTATATTTTGGAAGAGTTTGAGAAGAATAGGTGTTAGCTCTTCTCTAAATGTTTGATAGAATTCGCCTGTGAAGCCATCTGGTCCTGGGCTTTTGTTTGTTGGAAGATTTTTAATCACAGTTTCAATTTCAGTGTTTGTGATTGGTCTGTTCATATTTTCTATTTCTTCCTGATTCAGTCTTGGCAGTTTGTGCATTTCTAAGAATTTGTCCATTTCTTCCAGGTTGTCCATTTTATTGGCATAGAGTTGCTTGTAGTAATCCCTCATGATCTTTTGTATTTCTGCAGTGTCAGTTGTTACTTCTCCTTTTTCATTTCTGATTCTATTGATTTGAGTCTTCTCCCTTTTTTTCTTGATGAGTCTGGCTAATGGTTTATCTATTTTGTTTATCTTCTCAAAGAACCAGCTTTTAGTTTTATTGATCTTTGCTATTGTTTCCTTCATTTCATTTTCATTTATTTCTGATCTGATTATTATTATTTCTTTCCTTCTGCTAACTTTGGTTTTTTTTTGTTCTTCTTTCTCTAGTTGCTTTAGGTGCAAGGTTAGGTTGTTTATTCGAGATGTTTCCTGTTTCTTAAGGTAGGATTGTATTTCTATAAACTTCCCTCTTAGAACTGCTTTTGCTGCATCCCATAGATTTTGGGTTGTCGTGTCTCCATTGTCATTTGTTTCTTGGTATTTTTTAATTTCCTCTTTGATTTCTTCAGTGATCACTTCATTATTAAGTAGTGTATTGTTTAGCCTCCATGTGTTTGTATGTTTTACAGATCTTTTCCTGTAATTGATATCTAGTCTCATAGCATTGTGGTCAGAAAAGATACTTGATACAATTTCGATTTTCTTAAATTTATCAAGGCTTGATTTGTGACCCAAGATATGATCTATCCTGGAGAATGTTCCATGAGCACTAGAGAAAAATGGGTATTCTGTTGTTTTCCAATGGAATGTCCTATAAATATCAATTAAATCTATCTAATCTATTGTGTCATTTAAAGCTTCTGTTTCCTTATTAATTTTCTGTTTGGATGATTTGTCCATTGGTGAAAGTGGGGTGTTAAAGTCCCCTACTATGAATGTGTTACTGTTGATTTCCCCTTTGATGGCTGTTAGTATTTGTCTTATGTATTGAGGTGCCTCCTATGTTGGGTGCATAAATATTTACAATTGTTATATCTTCTTCTTGGATCGATCCCTTGATCATTATATAGTGTCCTTCTTTGTCTCTTCTAATAGTCTTTATTTTAAAGTCTATTTTGTCTCATATGGGAATTGCTACTCCAGCTTTCTTTTGGTTTCCATTTGCATGAAATATCTTTTTCCATCCCCTTACTTTCAGTCTATATGTGTCTCTAGGTCTGAAGTGGGTCTCTTGTAGACAGCAAATATATGGGTCTTGGTTTTGTATCCATTCAGCCAATCTGTGTCTTTTGGTGGGAGCATTTAGTCCATTTACATTTAAGGTAATTATCGATACGTATGTTCCTATTCCCATTTTCTTAATTGTTTTGGGTTCGTTATTGTAGGTCTTTTGCTTCTCTTGTGTTTCTTGCCTAGAGAAGTTCCTTTAGCAGTTGTTGTAGAGCTGGTTTGGTGGTGCTGAACTCTCTCAGCTTTTTCTTGTCTGTAAAGGTTTTAATTTCTCCATCAAATCTGAATGAGATCCTTGCTGGGTAGAGTAATCCTGGTTGCAGGTTTTTCCCCTTCATCACTTTAAATATGTCCTGGCAGTCCCTTCTGGCTTGCAGAGTTTCTGCTGAAACATCAGCTGTTAACCTTATGGGGATTCCCTTGTGTGTTATTTGTTGCTTTTCCCTTGCTGCTTTTAATATGTTTTCTTTGTATTTAATTTTTGACAGTTTGATTAATATGTGTCTTGGCATATTTCTCCTTGGATTTATCCTGTATGGGACTCTCTGTGCTTCCTGGACTTGATTAACTATTTCCTTTCCCATATTAGGGAAGTTTTCAACTATAATCTCTTCAAATATTTTCTCAGTTGCTTTCTTTTTCTCTTCTTCTTCTGGAACCCCTATAATTCGAATGTTGGTGCATTTAATGTTGTCCCAGAGGTCTCTGAGACTGTCCTCAGTTCTTTTAATTCTTTTTTCTTTATTCTGCTCTGCAGCAGTTATTTCCACTATTTTATCTTCCAGGTCACTTGTCCACTCTTCTGCCTCAGTTATTCTGCTATTGATCCCATCTAGAGTATTTTTAATTTCGTTTATTGTGTTGTTCATCATTGTTTGTTTCATCTTTAGGTCTTCTAGGTCCTTGTTAAATGTTTCTTGCATTTTGTCCATTCTATTTCCAAGATTTTGGATCAACTTTACTATCATTATTCTGAATTCTTTTTCAGGTAGACTGCCTATTTCCTCTTCATTTGTTAAGTCTGGTGGGTTTTTATCTTGCTCCTTCATCTTCTGTGTGTTTTTCTGTCTTTTCATTTTGCTTATCTTAGTGTGTTTGGGGTCTCCTTTTTGTAGGCTGCAGGTTCGTGGTTCCTGTTGTTTTTGGTGTCTGTGGCTAAGGTTGGTTCAGTGGGTTGTGTAGGCTTCCTGATGGAGGGGGCTAGTGCCTGTGTTCTGGTGGATGAGGCTGAATCTTGTCTTTCTGGTGGGCAGGTCCAATTTTGGTGGTGTGTTTTGGGGTGTCTGTGGACTTACTATGATTTTAGGCAGCCTCTCTGCTAATGCGTGGGGTTGTGTTCCTGTTTTGCTAGTTGTTTGGCATAGGATGTTCAGCACTGTAGCTTGTTGGTCATTGAGTGAAGCTGGTTGCTGGTGTTGAGATGGAGATCTCTGGGAGATTTTCGCCATTTGATATTATGTGGAGCTGGGAGGTCTCTTGTGGACCAGTGTCCTGAAGTTGGCTCTCCCACCTCAGAGGCACAGCACTGACTCCTGGCTGCAGCACCAAGAGCCTTTCATCCACACGGCTCAGAATAAAAGGGAGAAAAAGTAGGAAGAAAGAATTAGTATAAGTACAAAGAAAGAAAGAAAGAAAGGAGGGAGGGAGGGAGGAAGGAAGGAAGGAAGGAGGGAAGGAAGGAAAAAAAGAAAGAAGATAAAGTAAAATAAAATAAAGATAGAATATAATAAAGCTATTAAAATAATTATTAAGGGGAAAAAAAATGGACGGATAGAGCCCTAGGACAAATGGTGGAAGCAAAGCTATACAGATAAAATCTCACGTAGAAGCATAGACATACACACTTACAAAAAGAGGAAAAGGGGAAAGAAATCATAAATCTTGCTCTCAAAGTCCACCTTTTCAATTTGTGATGGTTCGTTGTCTAAAGGAGGGAAGGAAGGAAAGAAAGAACAAAGATAAAGTAAAGTAAAATAAAGTTATTAAAATAAAAAGTAATAAGAAAAAAATTAAAAGAAAAAACAAAAAAAACGGACGTATAGAACCCTAGGACAAATGGTGGAAGCAAAGCTATACAGACAAAATCTCACACAGAAGCATACACATACACACTCAAAAAAAAGGAAAAGGGGAAAAAAATCATAAATCTTGCTCTCAAAGTCTACCTCCTTAATTTGGGATGATTTGTTGTCTGTTCATGTATTCCACAGATGCAGGGTACATCAAGTTGATTGTGGAGCTTTAATCTGATGCTTCTGAGGCTGCTGGGAGGGATTTCCCTTTCTCTTCTTTGTTCTCACAGCTCCCAGGGGCTCAGCGTTGGATTTGGCCCCACCTGTGCATGTAGGTCGCCAGAGGGCGTCTGTTCTTCGCTCAGACAGGATGGGGTTAAAGGAGCAGCTGATTCAGGGACTCTGGCTCACTGAGGCCAGGGGGAGGGAGGGGCATGGAGTGCAGCGAGTCTGCGGCGGCAGAGGCCGGCGTGATGTTGCACCAGCCTGAGGCACGCCGTGTGTTCTCCCTGGGAAGTTGTCACTGGACCCGGGACGCTGGCAGTGGTGAGCTGGACAGGCTCCCCGGAAGGTGGGTGTGGATAGTGACCTGTGCTCACACACAGCCTTCTTGGTGGTGGCAGCAGCAGCCTTAGCATCTCATGCCTGTCTCGGGGGTCCACGCTTTTAGCCGCGGCGCGCGCCCGTCTCTGGAGCTCCTTTAAGCAGCGTTCTTAATCCCCTCTCCTCGCGCACCAGGAAACAAAGAGGGAAGAAAATGTCTCTTGCCTCTTTGGCAGGTCCAGACTTTTCCCCAGACTCCCTTCCGGCCAGCTGTGGTGCACCAACCCCCTGCAGCCTGTGTTCACCCCGCCAACCCCAGTCTTCTCCTATGAATTTGCTGGTTACTGTTCATCATCACATAACAGACATTAGGAGGTGGAGGAAAGGGAAGTCGGAGTTTTTGGTTAATGGCCTCTGTTGCCTTGGTGTGTAGGAGGCAGATCATCTGCTGTGAAAGGGTGGAAGTGGGGTAGAGGTGATGAAATATTAACCGTCACTGATGAGATTGGAAAAGGTGGCTGATGAGAGAAAACAGAGTGGTTGAACAGAATGAAGTGTTTGGGAAATACATAGTATGTAAGATGTTTGATGTTGGTTTTTGTATAATGCATCATTTGTGCTGTTGTTTTGTTAGGAAGATGAATGAATTGAACCCCAATTCCTACTGTTGGGAAACTGTCAAGCAAGAAGTAGCAATGTATTGTGACTTGCCTGTAAGGATCCTTGCTGTTCTCAAATTATAGGAGCTGCTAAATGTGGCAGAATCTCATAAGACCAGGTAATCATTAGTACTTATGAAATGACCAGATATCCAGTAAGTATATGAGGAAGGGGTATAGGGACCCTGGGCCTTTCGGAAGGCAGGCCTTGGGGTTATTTCCTAGTGCTAGAGAAAGTAACACTGAGACTGTGATTTACCAAGGGTTGCTTGTAGGAGCTGTGCCTATTACCTGGCAAAGCCTCTGGGAGAAACATCCACACTCACAGCATCACACAGGTCCCTTCCCTCTGGAGGTAGAATAGACTTTTGGAGATCAAATATCCTGGTTCCTACCTTCATCAGACTCCCGTAAATGTCAACAGTGAGAGCTGTTTTTCAGAACAGAAATGTGGATTAGCAGAATGTCCATGGGTGTGCTGTGATCATACTCTAGATAAGCAGAATAGGGATAGAAGTAAGCAGGGCAGGGGAGGAGCAGGAATTTTAGGGGTAAGCCTAGAGCCACTAAGACTTCCAGAAGGGATGAGGAGACATCTACAAGATCTAGGACCTGGGGTCCAGGACAGGAACTTGGGGGCAGGGAATGTTTATGGCACATCTACAATGGAATATGAAAAAAATTTATGCCACAAGGGACAAATTGGAGCCCATACCAAAAGAGAAGGAAGGAAAATAACATTTATAGGATACTTATTATACACCTGGAATTTGTCCAGTACTCGTCACATAACACTAACTATTTATATCTCATAACAGTTCTGTAAAATTACTGTAATGCCTTGATTCTGCAAATGACAAAACTGAGACCTAGAAAAGCAACGTAAGTTGTTCAGTGGTATGTGCTAACAAGCAGCTAAGTTGAGATTAATCCTGTCTCCTGACTCCACATTCAGAGCTCTCATTAGCTCATCCCACTTGGGCAGGAGATTGTAGCAGCCAGGCCACTGGGTGACAAGATTTTAGTCATATTCTGGCAAGGGGCCTGTGCTATACACACTTGTTAAATGTCTATTGATGAATAGATACAAAGCTTACTGCTTGTTTTTCGGTTTCTGGATTCTACTCATTGCTTGGAGTCTCCTTGTGTCTTCTTTCATAGCACATTGGCCCATGGTTGATCTTCCCCAGTGCTGTGGGCCCTATTTGCCACATATGGCTAAGAAGGAAGGGTCTTTCTCCTATTTTCCAGGTCGTGCAGCACTAACAGACTCTCTCTGCTAGCAAAGCTGGGGGGATGGAGAAGGAAGAGGGAAGATGAAGAGGGAAGAGAAAGAATATCTATCTATCTATTTCATCTCTTTCCCCACTCCCCACTCAATAGCTGTCTTTGCCACTCTCAAGCCAGGCTGAAATGAAAGCTTTCTGCTGTGTCTGCTTTCTCATCTGTTATCTGAAGAATATAGATTTCTTGAACTCTGCCCCATATCTCACCCCATTTTCCCCTCGCTCCGGAGATCTGCTGAGGGCTATAGGCCTCTGAAAACAAACTTCCTCCCTCATTAAATTGTCTAACCTGTTTTTGAAGGGTCAATCTCACCATTTCAAATGGGCTACACCCTTAGTGTAGCTTAGTGCGGCATATTGTTTCTGCTCTGCCCTTCTCCTTCCCTACTGTATTAAGCAGGGTACTCTGGAGAAAGAGAAACAACATGATATATATATATCATGTTGGTTTATATAAATAAGTAAGTAAATAAATAAATATATATTATTATTATTATTTTTAATAAGGATTGGCTCACATGATTTTGGAGACTGAGAAGTCCCAAGATCCGCAGTTGGCAAGCTAGAGAGTGAGAAGAACCAATGGGGTAGTTTCAGTCCAAAAGCCGACAGGCTTGGGACCCAGGAAGAACAGATGTTTCAGTTTGAATCTGAAGGGAAGAAAACCTATGTCCCAACTCAAAAGTGGTCAGGCAGAGGGAATTCCTCTTATTCATGGGAGGGTTAGCCTTTTTTTGTATTCAGGTCTTCAACTGATTGAATGGGGCCCATGCAGATTGTGGAGGGCAATCTGCTTTACTCAGTCTACCAATTCAAATGTTGATCTCATCCAAAACACACCCTCATGGAAATACCCAAAATAATGTTTGATCAACTGGGCACCCCCTGGCCCAGTCAAGCTGACATATAAAATTATCCATCACACCTACTCTTGCCATCCTACTTTGTTACCTTTGTGTCCTGAAGACCTTTCTATTCCTTCTGATCCATGTCCATATCCTACTTACTCCATGATATCACATGTAGATTTGAAAGGACAAAATTGTCTGTGATTCTTCCCTGGATATTTGTATCATCTCATCTACTAGGTTCTATACTTCTAGATGGTGACAGCAAGGATTTTATTTGTTAAACAAAAGATGTATAAATCTATTATATTATCTGTATTCTTCTTAATGGCAAGCAGGTGGATGCTTACTATTTAGTGCTATACATTCCATCTAATTGAAGAGCATGTTTTCTGACCACTTAACTTCCCAGGAAAGCAGCTAGGGAAGGTGAGTGTTAGGAAGCTTGAGACTGACAAGGATTTCTCAGCCCTTTCCTCAGCCCTGTGCAGGTCCTCACCCTGGGGCTCTGCCCTAGGGCAGAAAGGGGAGGACTGCTTTGCTTCTTTACTCTTGCTGGGTGAGAAGAACTGGATCTGAGAAGCTCCGTTTCAGGGTCACAGTCATTCTGGCACACCTAGAAGATTTCCTGGGTCTGAGACATTGGTTGGGGAAGCTCTGGGTAGTTGACGTTTGTCTAGAGCAGGGATTTGCAACCTTGTCACTACGGACATTTGGGCTGAATAATTCTTTGATGTGAGGGATTGTCCTGTACATTGTCAGACGTTTAGCAATATACTTGGTCTTGACCTGCTAGACGCCATGTAGCACCTGCACCCCAGTTGTGACAATCCAAAATGTCTCCAGATATTGGCAAATGTACCCTGGGGAGAAAAGCATTTAAGAACCACTTATCTTGGGCTTTGTTCTTTACAAAGGAGTTCCACCTATGTTACTGCATCTGAGAGTCACTATAGCTCAGAATCAGGAAGGAACCTGTTCTTTTCTCTATTTTACACAGCTGGTCAAGTGGCAGGAAAAGAAATAGAACTCACAGCTGACTTTAAACTTAGAGCTCTTCCTTCTATATATCTCTGAGATCAGGGTAAGAAAGCTCCCTCAGGATGACTGATTAGAAAGATAGTAACTTGACCCCACCCTGGTGGAGATGTCAGTTTTGAGTTGAAGAATAAAATCTTTATTAAATTACAAGTTTTAACAAAGGAATACTATTTAAACACTGCTATTTTCAGACTTGTCTTCTTAATTTTATTTTGATGGCCTTTCATTTCACTGCTTTGAAAGGGAAGGAGTTTAGATTTCCTTTCTTAAGTGGCTAGTTTTATTTTTGACCTCTAGGGTTTCCAAATCTTTGAAACCTTTTAAGAGGAGGAGGAACGTCCTAATAAAACTTGTTCACTTCCTCTTGGGGATGTGTCATTGTGATAACAGTGTATCCAGTAGTGTTTTCCAAGAAAACCAAAATACAATACTGCACTCAAAAACAGAAGTTTGCAGTAACTGTTATTAAGACTAGATCAGAAAACTGGAAGTACAGAAATGTGTCTGAAAGACAAAATTTCTGAGAGTATAAATAATTATTTTATTTTCTGCGTTTTGTAAAAAGAAAAGGTAGTGTGTTTTTTGAAATTAGTGTCTAAAGGTAAAGAACTAAAGTTGGCTAAGTAGGGTTAAAATATAGTTAAACTTGAGATTTAATTAAAACACATTTATTGAGGGGGCGGTGGAAAGATGGCGGAGGAGTAAGACGCGGAGATAACCTTCCTCCCCACAAATACACCAGAAATACATCTACATGTGGAACAACTCCTACAGAACACCTACTGAACGCTGGCAGAAGACCTCAGACCTCCCAAAAGGCAAGAAACTCCCCACGTATCTGGGTACGGCAAAAGAAAAAATTAATTAAAAACAGAGACAATAGAATAGGGACGGCACCTGCACCAGTGGGAGGGAGCTGTGAAGGAGGAAAGGTCTCCACACACTAGGAAGCCCCTTCGCGGGCGGAGATTGCGTGAGGCGGAGCGGGGAGCTTCGGAGCCGCGGAGGAGAGCGCAGCAACGGGGGTGCGGAGGGCAAAGCGGAGAGATTCCC
>NW_006771436.1:269790-304163 GCF_000442215.2 Lipotes vexillifer
CGGTTTCGGTCGGAGCTCAGGGAGAGGACTGGGGTTGGCGGCTTGAACATAGCCCGAAGGGGTTAGTGCGCCACGGCTAGCCGGGAGGGAGTCCGGGGAAAAGTCTGGACCTGCCCAGGAGGCAGGAGACCTTTTCTTGCCTCTGTGTTTCCTGGTGCGCGAGGAGAGGGGTTTTAAGAGCGCTGCCTAAAGGAGCTCCGGAGACGGGCGCGAGCCGCGGCTAAAAGCGCGGACTCCAGAGACGGGCGGGAGACGCTAAGGGTGCTGCTGCCGCCACCAAGGGGCCTGTCTGCGAGCATAGGCGACTATGCCCACCCCTCTTCCGGGGAGCCTGTGCAGCCTGCCACTGCCAGGTTCCCGGGATCCAGGGACAACTTCTCAGGGAGAACACACGGCGGGCCTCAGGCTGCTGCAACGTCACGCCGACTTCTGCCGCCGCAGGCCTGCCCCGCACTCCGTGCCCCTCCCTGCCCCTGGCCTGAGTGCGCCAGAGCCCCCGAGTCAGCGGCTCCTTTAACCCCGTCCTGTCTGAGCAAAAAACAGACGCCCTCCAGCGACCTACACGCAGAGGCAGGGCCAAGTCGAAAGCTGAGCCCCTGTGAGCTGTGAGAACAAAGAAGAAAAAGGGAAATCTCTCCCAGCAGCCTCAGAAACAGCGGATTAAAGCTACACAATCAATTTGATGTACCCTGCCTCTGTGGAATACATGAATAGACAGCGAATCATCCCAAATTGAGGAGGCGGACTTCTAGAGCAAGATCTATGATTTTTTCCCCTTTTCCTCTTTTTGTGAATGTGTATGTGTATGCTTCTGTGTGAGATCTTGTCTGTATAGGTTTGCTTCCACCATTTGTCCCAGCGTTCTATCCGACCATTTTTTTAAAAAATTTTTTCTTAATAATTAATTTTAATTTAAAGAACTCTATTATACTTTACCTTCTTTCTATCTTTCCTTCCTTCCTTCCCTTTTTGAGACAACGAATCGTCCCAAATTGAGGAGGTGGACTTGGAGAGCAAGTTTTATGATTTTTTCCACTTTACCTCTTTTTGTGAGGGTATATGTGTATGCTTCTATGTAAGATTTTGTCTCTATAACTTTGCTTCCACCATTTGTCCTAAGGTTCTATCCTTCCCTTTTTTTTTTCCTCTAAATAATTATTTTTTTAATTCAATAACTTTATTATACTTTATTTTATTTTACTGTATCTTCTTTCTTTCTGTATTTTTTCCTTCCTTCCCTCATTCCTTCCTTCCTTCCCTCCTCCCTCCCTCCCTCCTTTCTTTCCTTCTTGCCTTCTTCCTTTCTTTTCTTCTTTCTTTCTTTCTTCCTTCCCTCCTTCCTTCCTTCCCTCCTCTCTTTCTTTCTTTCTTTCTTTCTTTCCTATTTCCTCCTACTTATACTAATTCTCTCTACTTTCTCTCCCTTTTATTCTGAGCCGAGTGGATGAAAGGCTCTTGCTGCTCCAGCCAGGAGTCAGGACTCTGCCTCTGAGGTGGGAGAGCCAACTTCAGAACACTCGTCAAGAAGAGACCTCCCAGCCCCACATAATATCAAACGGCGAAAATCTCCCAGAGATCTCCATCTCAACACCAGCACCCAGCTTCGCTCAACGACCAGCAAGCTACAGTGCTGGACAACCTATGCCAACCATATAGCAAAACAGGAACACAACCCCACCCACTAGCAGAGAGGCTGCCTAAAATCATAATAAGTCCACAGACACCCCAAAACACACCACCAGACGTGGACCTGCCCACTAGAGAGACAAGATCTAGGCTCATTCATACACCACAACACAGGCACTAGTCCCCGAATAAATGAGGCAGAAGAACGGATAAGTGACCTGGAAGATAAAATAGTGGAAATAACTACTGCAGAGCAGAATAAAGAAAAAAGAATGAAAAGAACTGAGGACAGTCTCAGAGACCTCTGGGACAACATTAAACGCACCAACATTCGAATTATAGGGGTTCCAGAAGAAGAAGAGAAAAAGAAAGGGACTGAGAAAATATTTGAAGAGATTATAGTTGAAAACTTCCCTAATATGGGAAAGGAAATCGTTAATCAAGTCCAGGAAGCACAGAGAGTCCCATACAGGATAAATTCAAGGAGAAATACGCCAAGACACATATTAATCAAACTGTCAAAAACTAAATACAAAGAAAGCATATTAAAAGCAGCAAGGGAAAAACAACAAATAACACACAAGGGAATCCCCATAAGGTTAACAGCTGATCTCTCAGCAGAAACTCTACAAGCCAGAAGGGAGTGGCAGGACATACTGAAAGTGATGAAGGAGAAAAACCTGCAACCAAGATTACTCTACCCAGCAAGGATCTCATTCAGATTTGATGGAGAAATTAAAACCTTTACAGACAAGCAAAAGCTGAGAGAGTTCAGCACCACCAAACCAGCTTTACAACAAATGCTAAAGGAACTTCTCTAGACAAAAACACAAGAGAAGGAAAAGTCCTATAATAACGAACCCAAAACAATTTAGAAAATGGGAATAGGAACATACATATCGATAATTACCTTAAATGTAAATGGACTAAATGCTCCCACCAAAAGACACAGATTGGCTGAATGGATACAAAAACAAGACCCATATATATGCTGTCTACAAGAGACCCACTTCAGACCTAGAGACACATACAGACTGAAAGTAAGGGGATGGAAAAAGATATTCCATGCAAATGGAAACCAAAAGAAAGCTGGAGTAGCAATTCTCATATCAGACAAAATAGACTTTAAAATAAGGACTATCAGAAGAGACAAAGAAGGACACTACATAATGATTAAGGGATCGATCCAAGAAGAAGATATAACAATTGTAAATATTTATGCACCCAACATAGGAGCACCTCAATACATAAGGCAAAAACTAGCAGCCATAAAAGGGGAAATCGACAGTAACACATTCATAGTAGGGGACTTCAACACCCCACTTTCACCAATGGACAGATCATCCAAAATGAAAATAAATAAGGAAACACAAGCTTTAAATGATACATTAAACAGGATGGACTTAATTGATATTTATAGGACACTCCATCCAAAAACAACAGAATACACATTTTTCTCAAGTGCTCATGGAACATTCTCCAGGATAGATCATATCTTGGGTCACAAATCAAGCCTTGGTAAATTTAAGAAAATTGAAATTATATCAAGTATCTTTTCCGACCACAACGCCATGAGATTAGATATCAATTATAGGAAAAGAGCAGTAAAAAATACAAACACATGGAGGCTAAACAATACACTACTTAGTAACGAAGTGATCACTGAAGAAATCAAAGAGGAAATTAAAAAATACCTAGAAACAAATGACAATGGAGATACAACGACCCAAAACCTATGGGATGCAGCAAAAGCAGTTCTAAGAGGGAAGTTTATAGCAATACAAGCCCACCTTAAGAAGCAGGAAACATCTCGAATAAACAACCTAACCTTGCACCTCAAGCAATTAGAGAAAGAAGAACAAAAAAACCCCAGAGTTAGCAGAAGGAAAGAAATCATAAAAATCAGATCAGAAATAAATGAAAAAGAAATGAAGGAAACAATAGCAAAGATCAATAAAACTAAAAGCTGGTTCTTTGAGAAGATTAACAAAATTGATAAACCATTAGCCAGACTCATCAAGAAAATAAGGGAGAAGACTCAAATCAATAGAATCAGAAATGAAAAAGGAGAAGTAACAACTGACACTGCAGAAATACAAAAAATCATGAGGGATTACTACAAGCAACTCTATGCCAATAAAATGGACAATCTGGAAGAAATGGACAAATTCTTAGAAATGCACAAACTGCCAAGACTGAATCAGGAAGAAATAGAAAATATGAACAGACCAATCACAAACACTGAAATTGAAACTGTGATTAAAAATCTTCCAACAAACAAAAGCCCAGGACCAGATGGCTTCACAGGCGAATTCTATCAAACATTTAGAGAAGAGCTAACACCTATTCTTCTCAAACTCTTCCAAAATATAGCAGAGGGAGGAACACTCCCAAACTCATTCTACGAGGCCACCATCACCTTGATACCAAAACCAGACAAGGATGTCACAAAGAAAGAAAACTACAGGCCAATATCACTGATGAACATAGATGCAAAAATCCTCAACAAAATACTAGCAAACAGAATCCAACAGCACATTAAAAGGATCATACACCATGATCAAGTGGGGTTTATTCCAGGAATGCAAGGATTCTTCAATATACGCAAATCTATCAATGTGATTAACCATATTAACAAATTGAAGGAGAAAAACCATATGATCATCTCAATAGATGCAGAGAAAGCTTTTGACAAAATTCAACACCCATTTATGATAAAAACCCTGCAGAAAGTAGGTGTAGAGGGAACTTTCCTCAATATAATAAAGGCCGTATATGACAAGCCCACAGCCAACATCATCCTCAATGGCGAAAAACTGAAAGCATTTCCACTAAGGTCAGGAACAAGACAAGGTTGCCCACTCTCACCACTCTTATTCAACATAGTTTTGGAAGTTTTAGCCACAGCAATCAGAGAAGAAAAGGAAATAAAAGGAATCCAAATCGGAAAAGAAGAAGTAAAGCTGTCACTGTTTGCAGATGACATGATACTATACATAGAGAATCCTAAAGATGCTACCAGAAAACTACTAGAGCTAATCAATGAATTTGGTAAAGTAGCAGGATACAAAATTAATGCACAGAAATCTCTGGCATTCCTATATACTAATGATGAAAAATCTGAAAGTGAAATCAAGAAAACACTCCCATTTACCATTGCAACAAAAAGAATAAAATATCTAGGAATAAACCTACCTAAGGAGACAAAAGACCTGTATGCAGAAAATTATAAGACACTGATGAAAGAAATTAAAGATGATACAAACAGATGGAGAGATATACCATGTTCTTGGATTGGAAGAATCAACATTGTGAAAATGACTCTACTTCCCAAAGCAATCTATAGATTCAATGCAATCCCTATCAAACTACCACTGGCATTTTTCACAGAACTAGAACAAAAAATTTCACAATTTGTATGGAAACACAAAAGACCCCGAATAGCCAAAGCAATCTTGAGAACAAAAAATGGAGCTGGAGGAATCAGGCTGCCTGACTTCAGACTATACTACAAAGCTACAGTAATCAAGACAGTATGGTACTGGCACAAAAACAGAAAGATAGATCAATGGAATAGGATAGAAAGCCCAGAGATAAACCCATGCACATATGGTCACCTTATCTTTGATAAAGGTGGCAGGAATATACAGTGGAGAAAGGACAGCCTCTTCAATAAGTGGTGCTGGGAAAATTGGATAGGTACATGTAAAAGTATGAGATTAGATCACTCCCTAACACCATACACAAAAATAAGCTCAAAATGGATTAAAGACCTAAATGTAAGGCCAGAAACTATCAAACTCTTAGAGGAAAACATAGGCAGAACACTCTATGACATAAATCACAGCAAGATCCTTCTTGACCCATCTCCTAGAGTAATGGAGATAAAAACAAAAATAAACAAATGGGACCTAATGAAACTTCAAAGCTTTTGCACAGCAAAGGAAACCATAAACAAGACCAAAAGACAGCCCTCAGAATGGGAGAAAATATTTGCAAATGAATCAACTGACAAAGGATTAATCTCTAAAATTTACAGGCAGCTCATGCAGCTCAATAACAAAAAAATAAACAACCCAATCCAAAAATGGGCAGAAGACCTAAATAGACATTTCTCCAAAGAAGATATACAGACTGCCAACAAACACATGAAAGAATGCTCAACATCATTAATCATTAGAGAAATGCAAATCAAAACTACAATGAGATATCATCTCACACCAGTCAGAATGGCCATCATCAAAAAATCTAGAAACAATAAATGCTGGAGAGGGTGTGGAGAAAAGGGAACACTCTTGCACTGCTGGTGGGAATGTGAATTGGTTCAGCCACTATGGAGAACAGTATGGAGGTTCCTTAAAAAACTACAAATAGAACTACCATATGACCCAGCAATCCCACTACTAGGTATATACCCTGAGGAAACCAGAATTCAGAAAGAGTCATGTACCAAAATGTTCATTGCAGCTCTATTTACAATAGCCCGGAGATGGAAACAACCTAAGTGCCCGTCGTCGGATGAATGGATAAAGAAGATGTGGCACATATATACAATGGAATATTACTCAGCCATAAAAAGAAACGAAATTGAGCTATTTGTAATGAGGTGGATAGATCTAGAGTCTGTCATACGGAGTGAAGTAAGTCAGAAAGAGAAGGACAAATACCGTATGCTAACACATATATATGGAATTTAAGAAAAAAAAATGTTATGAAGAACCTAGGGGTAAAACAGGAATAAAGACAGAGACCTACTGGAGAACAGACTTGAGGATATGGGGAGGGGGAAGGGTGAGGTGTGTTAGGGCGAGAGAGAGACATGGACATATATATACTAACAAACGTAAGGTAGATAGCCAGTGGGAAGCAGCCGCATGGCACAGGGAAACCGGCTCGGTTCTTTGTGGCTGTCTGGAGGGGTGGGATAGGGAGGGTGGGAGGGAGGGAGACAAAGAGGGAAGAGATATGGGAACATATGTATATGTATAACTGACTCACTCTGTTATAAAGCAGAAACTAACACACCATTGTAAAGCAATTATACCCCAATAAAGATGTTAAAAAAAAAACACATTTATTTTTGTCAGGACATATTTCTTTACCTTTGAAATACAATTCAACTATGCTTAGGTATCAGACTTTAAATTCATCATTTCCAAAGTACGTGGTAATTAATGATAATTAATAATCTTAAATGAGGGTCTACTTTGTGCCACTGCTGTTCCAGGAGCTTCGGTCTGAGGAGGCAGCATGCTGAAGCACAGGACATGGCTAGAGAGTTGCCAAGATCTGCCTTTTCTACATGTTTAAAAATGCTTTAGCGTTTTCTAGACATTTGGCCTTATTTAAATTATGTAGCCTCTTTGAACCTCACCTTCCTCATTTCTAAAATGCAGTAATAATATCAACCTATGTTGTGAAGACTAAATAAAAAAATCATGTGAAAGCTTAATTAAGGTTAAATTTATATCTAATATCAATAATTCAATGATAACATCACATACAATTATGTATTAATAATATATTAATGATTAATAGTAAGTATTAATAGTAAGTGATATAAAATGAAAATTATGTGAACAATAAATATCAGTATAAATTAATTAATATCAATCATTATTTTTGGGTATGTTGAATTGGTTTTGAATAATTATGAACATTTCTGATCACCAATGTGGGTTGGTATTTGAGGTTTTCCATATTTTTCTGCAAACTGGGTGTATTTATTTTTTATATTTTTATTTTCCTCGTTTTATTTTTGAGTGTGTTGGTGTTACTTTCCTATAGCTTAAACAATCATGTGGATGGAAACCTGTCTGTAGATATGAAACAAATATCATTGGAGAAATGGTGACTAGAACTTGTGTATCACTGATTACATTTATTTGGGGAAAGATGTCAGGACTGCAGGTGAAGGTGGCATTTTAAAAATTAATTAAAATTTTTAAAAAATTAGAGTTATTTTTTATTGAGGTAACATTGGTTTATATAACATTATATGTTTCATGTGTTCAGCAGTATATTTCTACTTCTGTATACAGTATAGCATGCTCACCACCCAAAATTTAGTTTCCATCTCTCACCATACAGTTGACCTCTTTACCCATTTCACCCTCCCCATCCTCCCTTTCCCTCTGGTAACCACTACTCTTTTCTCTGTATGTATGTGTTTCTTTTTGTTTGGTTTGGTTTGTCCATTTATTTTTATTATTTTTGTTTGTTTTTATATTATACATATGAGTGACATTGTATGTCTTTGTCAGTCTGATTTATTTCACTTAGCATAATGCTCTCAAGGTCCATCCATGTTTTGCAAATGGCAAGATTTCATTGTTTTTATGTCTGGGTAGTATTCCATTGAGTGTGTGTGTGTGTGTGTGTGTGTGTGTGTGTGTGTATACATATGTATATATATGTATACCACTTCTTCTTTATCTGGTCACTCACTGATGGGAACTTAGGTTATTTTCATATATTGGCTATCATAAATAATGCTGTGATAAACATAGGGGTGCCTGTATCTTTTCAAATTGGTGTTTTCATATTCTTGGATAAATACCCAGTTTTGGGATAGCTGGATCATATGGTAGTTCTAGGCTTAATTTTTTGAGGAACCTCCATACTGTTTCCCATAGTGGCTGTATCAATTTAAATTCCCACCAACAGTGTACAAGGGTTCCCTTATCTCTACATCATCACCAACACTTGTTATTTCTTGTCTTTTTGATAACAGCCATTCTAACAGGTGTGAGGTGCTATCTCATTGTGATTTTGATTTGCATTTCCCTGATAATTAGTGGTGTTGAGTATCTTTTCTTGTGCTTGTTAGCCATCTGTATGTCTTCTTTGGAAAAATGCCTATTCAGGTCCTCACCCATCTTTTAATTGGATTGTTTGCTCTTTTGTTTTTGAGTTGTATGAGTTCTTTATGTATTTTTGTTATTAATCCCTTATAAGGTATATAATTTGTGAATATCTTCTTCCATTTGGTAGGTTATCTTTTCGTTTCATTGTGCAGAAGCTTTTTAGTTTGGTGCAGCCCCATTTATTTAATTTTGCTTTTGTTTCCCTTGCTTGAGGAGACATATTTAGAAACGTATTGCTAAGACCTACATCAAAGAGCATGCAGCCTATGTGTTCTTCTAGGAGTTTTATAGTTTCAAGTCTTACATTCAAGTGTTTAATCCGTTTTCAGTTGATTTCTATGTATGGTGTGAGATAGTGATCTAGTTTCTTTTGTTTTTTGCATGTGGTTGTTTAGTTTTCTCAAAAGCATTTATTTGAAGAGGCTATCCTATCTCCACTGTATGTTCTTTGCTCCTTTGGATGGTGGCATTTTTGAGGAAGTGCAGGACTATATTGTAACTCTGGGATAGCTCAGTAAAATATTTCTACTTTACACCTTTCCTTTTTCCTTCCCTCCCTCCCTCCCTCCCCCCACCCTCCTTCCTTCCTTCCTTCCTTGTCAAGACTCAAATGTTTCATGGTTGAAACACCTGTTTTCCTTTTGAAATTTTTTAGTAGTAACACAGAATGCCATTTATAGATAATAGAACCTAGGGTACTGCCTGGCATTTATTAGGTCTCAATACTTGCTTATTGAACTGAACAAATTGCCCAAATTACATTAAATTTGTTATAGCTGTGAAGTTTGTTTTCCACTTGTCATATGAAGAGGAAAAAAATCTGCCCAAAGCTCTGCTCTAATACATAACTATATCTAATCTTATATTGCTTTCTCTTTTTTTGGCTTATTTTACATTGTTATGATTGTATTTTAGAATAGTGTATTTTCACTCTGCTTTTTATTCTTTCATATTACAGCATAAGCATTTCTGTAGTTCTTTCAGGTATAATTTTAAAAGGATGCACAATAGTTCCTATACTTTATAATTGTTTACCTGTTACTGGATACTTATGTTATTTTCCAATATTTTAATGCTATAAAAAATGCTACGGGGGCTTCCCTGGTGGCGCAGTGGTTGAGAGTCCGCCTGCCGATGCAGGGGACACGGGTTCATGTCCCGGTCCGGGAGGATCCCACATGCCGCGGAGCGGCTGGGCCCATGAGCCATGGCCGCTGAGCCTGCGCGTCCTGAGCCTGTGCTCCACAATGGGAGAGGCCACAACAGTGAGAGGCCCGCGTACCGCAAAAAAAAAAAAAAAAAATGCTACAGTGATCATCTTAACATATAAGGCAATTTTCTTTGGTATTTTGCAATATTTCCTTAATATACTTTTTAATATGTGTAATTACTGGGCTAAAGGGCATGAAACATATTTAATATTAATATTTAAGATATAAAACATTTTTAAGTCTTGTGATACATATAGTCATATTGCTTTCTGAAAGGTTTTAACAGCTATATGTACAGATTCTTGCTTCTTTACCTTTGCCAGGATTGGGTATTCCCATTAAAGTTTTTTGAAATGTAAAAATATATATCAATATTTAATATGCAGTTTTAAGGACTTTATGAGGCTGAAATTTCAAAATATATTCTGTTAATCATTTAAGTTTAAATCACAAATGATGCATTATGCAAAAACTTACTCAAACATCTTACATACTACGTATTTCCCAAACACTTTGTTCTGTTCAACCACTCTGTCTTCTCTCATCAGCCACCTTTTCAGTCTCATCAGTGATGGTTCATATTTCATCATCTCTACCCTAGCTCAACCCTCTCTCAACAGATGATCTTACCTCCTACACACCAAGGCAACAGAGGCCATTAACCGAAACTTCAACTTCCCTTTCCTCCACCGCCAAATGTCTGTTATGTGACGATGAACAGTAACCAGCAAATTCATAGCTCTGTAGGAATAGAATCCCATGTGTTGGTCAAAGGGAAAAGCCCTAGAGATAAATATGGAAGAAAGAGAAATCTGGATCCTTTGGTGGTGGTGAAAGCTCAAAACAACATTATGTGGAGGAGAGAGGGAAAGTTAGTCATTACCACCAAGCAAAATGAAATGTTTCCTTCCCTTTAGCAGTCAGTACTCAGCAAGCGTCTAAGGAAGGAGGTGCCACACTGCTGTATTATATGCAATCTGGGATCTCAGAGGAATCAGGTCAAATTAGAGTTTTAGCATTTTCTTAAAATTCCTTACCTCTTTGCCTTTGCATTTCCTGTTTTCCAGTCTTTCATTCATTCATTTGACCACTATTGATTGAGACTTTCTAAATGATTTTATGAGAGTCAAATATCCCTGTTTTCATGAAAATGAAAGTCTTCATGGAGTAAATGAAATAAATAAATAAATGCATGGTATGATAAAAGGTGATATTTTCTAGGCAGTAAAAGGGGAATGGGGAGTTCTGGTGGGGAGTGGGGGTAATTACAAATAGGATAGTCATGGAAGACCTGTCTGATCATAAGAATAAATCCTGAAAGAAATGAGGGTGTAAGCCATGCAGATATTTGTGAGAAGAACATTAGGAACAGAGGGAAAAAGCAAGTGCAAAGGCCCTAAGGCAGGAAGCAGTCTGGTGCCTTCAAGGAACAATAAGGAGCCCAGTGTGGCTGAAGCAGAGTGACTGAGATAAATAGGAAAAAAAGAGGTCAGAGGCCTGACAGAAGCCACTCATGGTAGTTTTTTCAGCCACTGTGAATAGTTTGGCTTTTATTAGGGGTGAGGAGGGAAGTCATTGGATAATTCTGATATGAGACATGGCAGGTGAATATGGATAAATATGCAGTGTGCCAGATGTTGAGAACTGCTATGGAGAAAAATAGAAACAATGGAAAAGAAATGGTGATGCACCAGAAAAAATGAGAGAGGGCCCAAATGAATAAAATTAGAAATAGGAGAAATTACAACCAATATCACAGAAATACAAACAATCATAAGAGAATACTAAGAAGAGTTATACAACAACAAATGGACCACCTAGGTGAAACATACCATTGTCCAAGACTGAATCAGGAAAAATAGAAAATCTGAACAGACTAGTTAATAGTAATGAAATTGAATGAGTAATTTAAAAACTACCAATAAACAAAAGTCAAGGACCATGCAGCTTCACAGGCGAACTCTACCAATATTTAGAGAAGAATTATCACCAAGGGAATGCTTCCAAACTCATTCTATGAGGCCAACATTACCCAATACCAAAATCAGACAAAGACACACACAAAAAATTATAGGCCAATATCCCTGCTGAACATAGATGAAAAAATCCTCAACAAAATACTAGCAACCTGAATCCAAGAGCACACTAAAATGATCATACACCATGATCAAGTGGGGTTTATTCCAGAAATGCAAAGATTCTTCAATATGTGCAAATCAATCAATGTGATACACCATATTAACAAACAGAGGGATGAAAACCATATGATAATCTCAATAGATGCAGAAAAAGCTTAAAAGAATCATATATTAGTATCCAGTGGGATTTATTCCAGGGATACGAGGATGGTTCAATATTTGCAAATCAATCAGTGTGACACACCACATAACATCAATAAAAAACACATGAACATCTCAATAGGTATAGAAAAAGCATTTGACAAAATTCAACATTCATTCATGATAAAAACTCTCAATGAAGTGGATATAGAGGGAACATACCTTAACATAATAAAGCCCATTTATGGCAGACCCACAGCTAACATCATACTCCACAGTGAAAAGTAGAAAGCATTTCTCTAAGATCACGTTTTTTAGTAGCATATGGTTTAGTCTCCACATGTTTGTGCTTTCCACATTTTCTTCCTGTATCTGATTTCCAGTTTCATACTGTTGTGGTCAGAAAAATACTTGACATAATTTCTATCCTCTTAAGTTTGCTGAGGCTTGTTTTTTTCCCTAGCATGTGATCTATCCTAGAAAATATTCTATGTGCACTTGAAAAGAATGTGTGTTTTCTGGTTTTTGGTTGGAATGTCCTGTAGACATTCATTTCAACTGGTCTAATGTGTCACTGTTTCCTTATTGACCTTCTGTCTGGATGATCTGTCCATTGGTGTAAGTTGCCTGTTAAAGTGTCCTAATATTATAGTATTATTGTCAATTTCTTCCTTTATGTCTGTTAATAGTTCCCTGATTGTTAGGTGCATATATGTTAATGAATGTTATTCCTCTCTTTGTATTGATCCCCTTATCATTATATAATGCCCCATTTTGTCTTTTGTTATAGACCCTGTTTAAAGTCTACTTTCTTTGACAAGAGTATTGCTACCACAGTTTTCTTTCCATTTCCATTTTCATGAAACATCTTTTCCCATCCTCTCACTTTCACTCTCTGTGTGTCTTTAGCTCTGAAGTGGGTCTCTTGTAGGCAGCATATAGATGGGTCATTTTTAAAAATCTAATCAGCCACCTTATGTTTTTTGATTGAAGCATTTAGTTCATTGACATTTAAAGTTATTATTGATAGGCATGTACTTATTGTCATTTTGTTACTTGTTTTCTGGTTGTCTTTGTAGTTCTCTTTTAGTTTCTTCCCTTGCGGTTTAATGATTTTCTTTAGTGGTATACTTGTTTTCCTTTCTCTCTAGTTTTTGTATATCTATTGTAGATTTTTGTTTTGTGGGTATCATGGGGTTTATGTATAAGGACCTATAGCTGTATCTACTTGTTTTAAACTTATAGTCATTTAAGTTCAAAATCATTTTAAAGGATCTACTTTTTTTTTTACTTCTCTTTCCCATGTTTTATGGTTTTGGTGTCATATTTTACATCTTCATCTCTATCCCTTAACTGTTTATTGTAGTTGTAGTTGATTTTGCAGTTTTTGTCCTTTAATCTTCATATGGGTTTATTTAAGTTGTTAATCCACAGCCTTTACTATATATTTGCCTTTATTAGTGGGATTTTTCCTTTTCTATAAATTCTTACTCTTGTTATAGCTTTTTCTTTTCCACTTAGAGAAGATCCTTTAACAGTGCTTGTACAGTCAGTTTACTATTGGTGAACTCTTCAGTTTTTGCTTGTCTGAGAAGTTCTTTATCTCTCCTTCAATTCTGAATGATAATCTTGTTAGAGTATCCTAAATTATAGGTTTTGCCCTTTCAGCACTTTAAACATATAATGCCGCTCCATTGCTATCTGCAAAATTTCTGCAGAGAAATCAGCTAATAGCCTCATGGGACTTCCCTTGTATATGACTCTTTGTTTTTCTCTTGCTGCCTTTAGAATTATCTTTTTATACTTAAATTTTGACAGTTTAATTATGATATGTCTTGGCGTGAGTCTGTTTGTGTTCAACTTGTTTGGGACCCTCTGTGCACCTGGATATGTTTCCATCTTCAGGTTTGGGAAGTTTTCAGCCATAATTTCATCACATAAATTTTCAATCCCCTTCTCTCTCTCTTCTGTTTTTGGGACACCTATAATGCAAGTGTTGGTATGCTTGATGTTATCCCAAAAAACCCTTAAATTGTTTTAATTTTTTTTAAAGATGTTGGGGGTAGGAGTTTATTAATTAATTAATTTTTGCTGTGTTGGGCCTTCGTTTCTGTGCGTGGGCTTTCTCTAGTTGTGGCAAGCAGGGGCCACTCTTCATCGTGGTGCGCGGGCCTCTCACTATCGCGGCCTCTCTTGTTGCGGATCACAGGCTCCAGATGCGCAGGCTCAGTAGCTGTAGCACACGGGCTTAGTTGCTCCGCAGCATGTGGGATCTTTCCAGACCAGGGCTCGAACCCGTGTCCCCTACATTAGCAGGCAGATTCTCAACCACTGCGCCACCAGGGAAGCCCTGTTTTAATTTTTTAATTAAAAAAATTTAAAAAAAATTTGGCCATGCAGCGTGCCTTGTGGAATCTTAGTTCCCTGACCAGGGATTGAACCCACATCCTTGGCAGTGAAATCATGGAGTCCTAACCACTGGACAGCCAGTGAATTCCCTTAAATTTTTTTATTTTTGCTGTTCTGATTGGGTGTTTTCCATTATTCTATCTTCCAGATTCCTTATGCCTTCTTCTGTATAAGCTAGTATGCTGTTCATTTCCTCTAGTATGTTTTTCATTTCAGTTATTGTATTCTTCAGCTGTGACAGGTTCTTTTTTTTTTTTTTTGCCATTGTACATGTATTTTATTTTTTTATTGGGGTATATTTGCTTTACAATGTTGTGTTCGTTTCTGCTGTACAATTAAGTGAATCAGCTATATGTATACATATATCCCCTCCCTCTTGGGCCTCCCTCCTATCCCCACCCCCCATCCCACCCATCTAGGGCACCATGGAACACTGAGCTGAGCTCCCTTTGTTAATTGGCAGGTGCCCACTAGCTATCTGTTTTACACATGGCAGTGCACATACGTCAATTCCAATCTCCCAATTCATCCCACCCCACCCATGTCCACACATCAGTTCTCTACGTCTGTGTCTCTATTCCTGCCCTGCAAATAGGTTCATCTGTACCATTTTTATAGATTCCACATATATCTGTTATGATACTTGTTTTTCTCTTTCTGACTTACTTCCCTCCATATGACAGACTCTAGGTCCATCCATATCTCTATAAATGACCCAATTTATTTCTTTTTTATGGCTGAGTAATATTCCATTGTATATATGGACCACATCTTTTTTATCCATTCAACTATTGATGGGCTTTAGGTTGCTTCCATGCCCTAGCTATTGTAAATAGTGCTGCAATGAACATTTGGGTGCAGGTCTCTTTTTGAATTATGTTTTCCTCAGGGTATATGCCCAGCAATTGGATTGCTGGGTCATATGGTAGTTCTATTTTTACTTTTTTAAGGAACGTCCATACTGTTCTCCATAGTGGCTGTATCAATTTACATTCCCACCAACAGTGCAAGAGGGTTCCCTTTTTTCCACACCCTCTCCAGCATTTATTGTGTGTAGACTTTTTGATGATGGCCATTCTGACTGGTGTGAGGTGATACCTCATTGTAGTTTTGATTTGCTTTTCTCTAATAATTAGTGATGTTGAGCAACTTTTCATGTGCCTAATGACCACCTGTATGTCTTCTTTGAAGAAATGTCTATTTAGGTCTTCTGCCCATTTTGGGGTTTTTTTTTTGATATTGAGCTGCATGAGCTGTTTGTATATTTTGGAGATTAATCCTTTGTCCATTTATTTGTTTGCAAATATTTTCTCCCATTCTGAGTGTTATCTTTTCATCTTGTTTATGGTTTCCTTTGCTGTGCAAAATCTTTTAAGTTTTATTAGGTCCCATTTGTTAATTTTTATTTTAATTCCATTACTCTAGGAGGTGGGTCAAAAAAGATCTTGCTGCGATTTACGTCAATGTGTGTTCTTCCTATGTTTTCTTCGAAGAGTTTTATAGTGTCCGGTCTTACATTCAGGTCTTTAGTCCATTTTGAGTTTATTTTTGGGTATAGTGTTAGAGAGTGTTCTAATTTCATTCTTTTACATCTAGCTGTCCACTCTTCCTAGCGCCACTTATTGAAAAGACTGTCTTTTCTCCATTGTATATCCTTACCTCCTTTGTCATAGATTAGGTGACCATAGATGTGTGGGTTTATTTCTGGGCTTTCTATCCTGTTCCATCAATCTATATTTCTGTTTTTGTGCTAGTACCATACTGTCTTGATTACTGTCTCTTTGTAGTCTGAAGTCAGGAAGTCTGATTTCTCTAGCTCTGTTTTTTTTTTGCAAGATTGCTTTGGCTATTCGGGGTCTTTTTTGTCTCCATACAAATTTTTAGATGTTTGTTCTAGTTCTGTGAAAAATACCATTGATACTCTGATAGGGATTGCATTGAATTTGTAGATTGCTTTGGGTAGTATAGTCATTTTCACAATATTGATTCTTCCAATCCAAGAACATGGTATATCTCTCCAACTGTTTGTGTCATCTTTGATTTCTTTCATCAGTATCTTATAGTTTTCTGGGTACAGGTCTTTTACCTCCTTAGACAGGCTTATTCCTTGGCATTTTATTCTTTTTGTTGCAGTGGTAAATGGGATTGTTTCCTCAATTTCTCTTTCTGACTTTTTTTTTGTTAGTGTACAGGAATGCAAGAGACATCTGTGCATTAATTTTGTATCCTCCAACTTTACCAAATTCATTGATGAGCTGTAGTAGTTTTATGATGGCATCTTTAGGATTTTCTATGTACAGTATCATGTTATCTGCAAGGAGTGAAAGCTTTGCTTCTTCTTTTCAAATTTGGGTTCCTGATATTTCTTTTTCTTCTCTGATTGCCGTGGCTAGGACTTCCAAAACTATGTTGAATAATAGTGGTGAGAGTGGACATCCTTGTCTTGTTCCTGATCTTAGAGGAAATGCTTTCAGTTTTCACCATTGAGAATGACGTTTGCTGTGGATGTGTCATATATGACCTTTATTATGTTGAGGTGGGTTCCCTCTATGCCCACTTTTTGAAGAGTTTTTATCATACACTGTTGTTAAACTTTGTCAGAAGCTTTTTCTGCATCTATTGAGATGATCACATGGTTTTTATTCTTTAATTTGTTAATAAGGTGTATCACATTGATTGATTTGTATATATTGAAGAATCCTTGCATCCTGGGGATAAATCCCACTTGACCATGGTGTATGATCCTTTTAATGTGTTTTTGGATTCTTTTGCAAGTATTTTGTTGAGAATTTTTGTGTCTGTGTTCATCAGAGATATTGGTCTGTTATTTTCTTTTGTGTGATATCATTGTCTGGTTTTGGTATCAGGGTGATGTTGGCCTTGTAGAATGAGCTTGGGAGTATTCCTTCCTCTGCAGTTTTTTGGAAGAGTTTGAGAAGGACGGGTATTAGCTCTTTTCTAAATGTTTAATAGAATTCACCTGTGAAGCCATCTGGTCCTGGACTTTTCTTTGTTGGAAGATTTTTAATTACCCTTTCAATTTCATTACTTGTGATTGGTCTATTTATATTTTCTAATTCTTCATGGTTCATTCTTTTTTTTTTCTATACAAATTTTTTCATGGTTCATTCTTGAAGGTTGAACCTTTCTAAGAATTCATCCATTTCTTCCAGGTTGTCCATCTTATTGGTGTATAGTTGCTTGTATTAGTCTCTTATGATCCTTTGTATTTCTGCAGTGTCAGTTGTAATGTCTCCTTTTTCTTTTCTAATTTTATTGATTTGAGTCCTCTCCCTTTTTTCCTTGATGAGTCTGGCTGAAGTTTTATCAATTTGGTTTATCTTTGCAAAGAACCAGCTTTTAGTTTCATTGATTTTTCTATTGTTTTCTTCATTTCTATTTCACTTATTTCTGCTCTGATTTTATAGTTTTTTTTTCTTCTACTTACTTGGGTTTTGTTTGTTCTTCATTCTCTAGTAGCTTTAGGTGTAAGGTTAGGTTGTTTGAGATTTTTCTTGTTTCTTGTTGTAGGATTGCATTGCTGTAAATTTCCCTCTTAGGATTGCTTTTGCTGCATCCAATAGGTTTTGGGTTGTTGTGTTTTTGTTGTCATTTATTTCTATGTATTTTTTGACGTCCTCTTTGATTTCTTCAGTGATCTCTTGGTTATTTAGTAGCATATTGTTTAGCCTCCACATGTTTGTTACTTTTTTCCTGTAATTGATTTCTAATCTCATAGCATTGTGGGCAGAAAAGATGCTTGATATGATTCCAATTTTCTTAAATTTACCTATGCTTGATTTGTGACCCAAGATGTGATCTATCCTGGAGAATGTTCCGTGTACACTTGAGAAGAAAGTATATTCTGTTGCTTTCAGATGGAATGTCTTATAAATATCAATTAAGTCTATCTGGTCTAGCTTGTGTTTCCTTATTTATTTTCTGTCTGGATGATCTGTCCATTGGTGTAAGTGCGGTGTTAATATCCCCCACTATTATTGTGTTACTGTCAATTTTCCCTCCCTTTTATGGCTGTTAGCATTTGCCTATGTATTAAGGTGCTCCTATGTCAGGTGCATAAATATTTATAATTATTATGTCTTCTTCTTGGATCGATCCCTTGATCATTATGTAGTATCCTTCCTTGTCTCTTGTAACAGTCTTTATTTTAAAGTCTAATTTATCTGATATGAGTATTGCTATGCTAGCCATTTGCATGGAATACCTTTTTCCATCCCCTCCCTTTCAGTCTGTATGTGTCTCTGGATTTGAAGTGGGTCTCTTGTAGACAGCATATATACAGGTCTTGTTTTTGTATCCATTCAGCCAGGATGTGTCTTTTGGTTGGAGCATTTAATCCATTTACATTTAAGGTACTTATTGATATGTTTGTCCCTATTACCATTTTCTTTATTGTTTTGGGTTTGTTTTGTAGGTCTTTTTCTTCTTCTCCTGTGTCTCCTGCCTAGAGAAGTTCCTTTAGCATTTGTTGTAAAGCTGGTTTGGTGGTGCTGAATTCTTTTAGCTTTTGCTTGTCCTTAAAGCTTTTGATTTCTCCATCGAAGGTGAATGAGATCCTTTCTGGGTAGAGTAGTCTTAGTTGTAGGTTTTTCCCTTTCATTACTTTAAATATATCCTGCCAGTCCCTTCTGGCCTGCAGAGTTTCTGCTGAAAAATCAGCTGATAACCTTATGGGAATTCCCTTGTATATTATTTCTTGCTTTTCCCTTGCTGCTTTTAATAATTTTTCTTTGAATTTAATTTTTGTTAGTTTGATTAATATGTGTCTCATTATGTTTCTTCTTGGGTTTACCCTCTATGGGACTCTTTGTGCTTCCTGGACTTGGGTGGCTATTTCCTTTCCCATGTTAGGGAAGTTTTCAACTATAATCTCTTCAAATATTTTCTCAGACGCTTTCTCTTTCTCGTCTTCTTTTGGAACCCCTATAATTTGAATGTTGGTGCATTTAATGTTGTCCCAGAGGTCTCTGAGACTGTCCTCATTTCTTTTAATTCCTTTTTCTTTTTTCTGTTCCTTGGCAGTTATTTCCACCATTCTGTCTTCCAGCTTACTCATTGATTCTTCTGTCTTAGTTATTCTGTTATTGATTCCTTCCAGTGTATTTTTCATTTCAGTTATTTTGATGTTCATCACTGTTTGTTCTTTAGTTCTTCTAGGTCCTTGTTAAACATATCTTGTATTTTCTTGATCCATGCCTCCATTCTATTTCCAAGATTTTGGATTATCTTTACTGTCATTACTCTGTATTCTTTTTCAGGTAGCTTGCCTATTACCTCTTCATTAATTTTGTCTTATAGGTTTTTACCTTGTTCCTTCATCTGTAACATTATTTTTTTGTCATCTCTTTTTTATTCGATGGGTTGGGCTGTGTTCCTGTCTTGCTGGTTGTTTGGCCTGAGACAGCCAGCACTGGAGTTTTCAGGTGGTTGGGTGGAGCTGGGTGTGGTGCCAAGAGGAGGACTTCTGGGGGACCTCACACCAATTAATATTCTCTGGGAGCTGAAGTTCTCTATTAATTCAGTGGCTTGGACTTGGTGCTCCCACCACAGGAGCTCAGTCCTGACCCCCGGCCTGGGAACCAAGACCCTGCAAGCTGCATGGTGTGACAAAAACAAAAATAAAAGTCAACAAAGCAACAGACAGAAAAGAGTAAAACAATAACAAAGAATAAAAAATTAAATTTAAAAATATAAAATATGTCAGAAAAAATAATAATAAAAATGAAACAACAGCAAAACAAAATGGAACCCTGACAGCAAAAAAAAAGTAAAAAAAAAAAATTCCCTTGTGCCTCCTCTATCAGTGTCCTTGCATCCACAGTGAGCTACAGGCTACCACCGCCTCCCCAGTAGGCCTCCAAGACTTCTAGGTAAGTCTCTGGATCTGCTGTGTCAGCCCCATCTCTGTGTGTATTCCTCTCACCAGTGTCTGTTCCTGGAGCTGGCCCAGAGCACATGTACTCTTGGAGGCCAGCTGGGGTGCAGCACTCCACAAGTGTGCCTGCAGGGGCTGGTGCAGCTGAAGGAGGCATTGGAGGGTGCCGTGCTTGGCCCATCTGGACCCATATGGCCAGAGGAGACCCTCTCAGGGGTAGCACATGGGCTGCCAGAACCTGTGCTGCCAGAGGAGGATTGGCAGAGGTGGAGCTTGGGCCTGGGACCCACGCAGCTGGAAGAGGCCTTTGTGGGGGTGGGGCTCAGGCCCAGGACCTGCTTGGCTGGAGGGGGCCCCAGTGGGGTGGGATTTCAGGCCCGGGACCCCAGTAGGCTTGCTGGGGCCCCAGTGGGCAAGGGAGATGCTGGCCATGTTCCCTTCTGATCCCCTGATCCCCTGAAGGTCCCTCTCCATCCTTGCTAGTCCCCTTGCCATGAGGGGGCCCCAAGGGGTGGGGAGTTCAGACCTAGGACCCCAGCAGACTTGCTGGGGCCTGAGTAGGTGGGGGAGACACTGGCTACGCTGCCCTCTGATCCCCCAGTTCCCTGAAAGTCTCTCCCCATCCCCACTGATCCCTGCACTGTAGGTGGGCCCCTCTGAGTGTGGGAACATCTTCCTCCCCAGCCCCAATTAAGGGGCGCCAGTTCCACCCCGCCTCCGCTTTTCTTTCCTCCCTCCTTCCCTCCCACATCCTACCTGGGTATGTGGGGATTCCTCCCGCCCCCTTAAGTGTCCGAGGACCCCCACCAGTGCCTAGCAGGTGCCCTAGTTGTGAGGAGACGTGAACTCTGCATCTTCCTACTCTGCCCTCTTGACTCTGCCCCCTCTCTGTTTCTTTTTAAATTTTCTAGTTTCTTATTAAAACTCTCACCGTGTTCATCTATTCTTTTCCCTTATTTAGTTAGCATTCTTATTACTAATGCTTTGAATTCTTTATCAATAAATTGTTTATTTCTGTTTCATTAGTTGTTGTTCAGGGGTTTTCTCATGCTCTCTCAGTTGAGACGAATTCTTCTGTCTCCTCATTTTGCTTAGGTAAAACAGTTACCTATAGCTGTCTTGAAACAGTGTCCTTACATTGGAGTGTCCCTATAGAATCTGTGTGGTCCTGGTGGCTTTGGTGAGAAAGCTAGATTTGATGTGAACACAAGTCACATCTTTCCTCATGATGTGCTGGCAGCTATCCACTCAATAGGAGGTGGGGCTGGAGAAGGAGGGGCTAGGGCTGGCATCAGGTGTGAGGTAGGGATTTCCCTCTGCTCAGTGGCTGTCACTGCTCTGTTAGGGCTGGGGTCAGGTTCCAAGTTGCTGGAACAGAAGCTTGAGGGTTGGGTCCAAGCGTGTGCTCTTACCCCTTCCAGCACTGGCGTCCTCTGCCCCAGTGGGGAGCAGAGCTGAAGCATGAGGGGCTGGTGTGGGTATTCAGCAAGGGTTGGGGCATGAAGTGTGGTGGTCTGGCCACCATCAGAGACCTGCTCTGCCTCTTATAGGCCACCTGTACAATTGCCAATAATGGCTGTTTCCCTCCCTGTTCAGATGCTGCTTGGGGTTTGAGCCACCACAGGGAACACTCTGCTTTTGGTAGTGGAGGAAACCTGTATAGCTACTAAATGACAAGACAGATGAATATTACAGGCATAATGTTGAGCAAAAGAAGCCAGGAACCAAAAAGTACCTACTGTATGATTCCATTTATATTAAGCTCAATAAAGGAAAAATTAATCAATGGTGATAGAAGTCAGAATAGTGATTACCTTTGGGGGTATACTGACTGGGAAGGAGCCATCTGAAGTGGTTCAACTATTGTATATTATGATCTGTTGGTGAATATTCATGTTGAGTTATGCAATTAACATTTGTACTCTTTACAATACATACCTTAATAAAAAAGAAAAAAGCAAATTCAAGTAAAAGTAATGACATATAAAAGAAAGCAAGCAAGCAAGCAAGCAAGAAAGCACTATGTAAATGCTCGAACACACAGGATATTTCTAGGCAGTCTATATGTCTGTTCATAACTGCTGCAGTCTGCATTGAACATTTGTGCCCCCCCAACCACAAATTCCTATGTTGAAAACCTAATGCCCAAGGTGATAGTATTAGAAGATGGGGGCCTTTGGGAATTGATTAAGTCATGAGGGCCCAGCCCTCATAAATGGGTTTAGTGCCGTTATAAAAGAGGCCTTGGAAAGCTGGCTTGCTCCTTCCACCATGTGAGGATACAATGGTATGTCTGCAACCTGGGAGTGGGCCCTCATCTAACCATGCTGGCACCCTGATCTCAGGCTTTGAGTCTCCAGCACTATAAGCAATAAAATTCTGTTGTTTATAAGCTGCCCAATCTATGGTGTTTTGTTATAGCAGCCTAAATGAACTAAGATGGTAGCCATACCTGGATAGGCCCATTAACCTTGTATATTACAGAAGTAAAAAAGGATTTGTTTGAAAAAATTAGATTCACAATATGAAATGTAAAAATTAGGTATATTTAGTAGTACCTTAATAAGTAAAGGTAACAACAATAAAAATTATTCATGAAAGTTGATATAAACTCCCAATTTTCGCTCTCTGAATGTCTGGGCAGAACTGTCTTCAGTGTGGTTAGGGAAATAATCCCCAGCCTGGTCTGGTTTAATCTGCAGTCCTTTTTTTCTTTGCCTCATTTGGTGTCTGCTGATTCTGTTTTCCTGCCATGTTTTAACTGTTTCCTACCGTGGATGTTGCAGATGTCTGATCTTGTATTCTAGCCTTATCTCCATTCTCTGCTTATAAATGTTGCTCTCTGCAACAAGCCCTGTAGAATGCAAGTGTCCTGTTGCTTCTCCTCTAGTCTTTCCAAATGTGCCTTCTAAATTCATTCATTCATTTAACAAAAAGTCAATGTGTTTATACTTTGTGGGCAGGGTTTTTAAAAAGATTTTTCAGGTGCCATGTCATTTCAGATTTATGAAGATGTCTTCATAACCCATATAAACATTTTTTGGCTATAAAAGTTTTGAAAGGATTTTTTTTTTCTTTTTAAACAACTTAGCTGCAAATAACTCCCTTAAAATACCACTAGCTATGATTTCTTGCTGATATTGGAAAGTGATAAAATGTAACTTAAAAAGGGTTTTCAAATATAATGATATTTTATGAACACTAAATTTAAAAATTACCAATATCAATTTATTGATAATCATTAATTTAATAATCAATGCTATATTTTTAAGATTTTAACATTTGTTAATTTTACTTTCTGTGTTTATTTTTTGGAGTCAGTTAATATATTTTAGCTCTCAAAAATTTTTATAAGTCCTGGAGATTCCTGAAAGTTTTTTCACTTGTCCTGTGATGATTATAGTGCATAAAAGAAGCCTGATTGTGTACTCTTTCTACACAAGTTTTTCTTTCTATGTGTTTGTTTTCTTCCATAATTGGTGTACTCTTGGTTATGCCAATGGGAGGAGTATCTCTGAATTTCTTTTGACTGTAAGAATGAAAGCCTCCATTGAGTTGAGACACAAATGCCTATGTTGGTTAAAGCACTAAGCATATTCTCACCATACCCCCAGCCCTGCCTAAGGAACAGGATAGGGGGTGTGGCAAACAGATAAGAATAGGAATTGAGAGTAAATATTTAGAACATTATAAATGTAATTTTATTCTGTGGAATTTAATAATAAAAAGTTGGGCTTCCTTTTTTGATGTTATTTTGTTTAGTAATTTATTCTTATTACATTTTTGAAAAATCATGATGGATTGGGGAAAAAATGGTCCTCTACCATAGATGATTTGAGAAACAGTGATGTACATTACACTTTAATATAGTAAGTTCTTGATACATGTTTGTTTCAACAAATATATAAACTAATAATCATGTAGTTTTGGCAGTAAGCTACATTATGTTTCCTTCTAGATCTGGAGTTTTCTCACTTGAAAAAGGTCTTTGTTTAGAAACATCTAGTGTAATCTGTGATAGTGAAGAACTTCTGAGTACAAAGTATTTTAGAGAAAATTGATACAACTTTAAAAGCTACTCAGTGATAAAACAGTAAGTTTAAATATATCTCACTGTAGAAAGTCATAAATACCTTCTTGCCCTTGAAAATTTGCCAAACCTCCACATATGGCTACAATGTGGTTTATTTCATGAGGTTTTCTAAATCCCCATTAGTCTTTTCCTGAAGTGGCTGTGGTTAAACACAAATAGGTGAAGAACTCCCCCATGATATTTATCTGGTATTCTTTTATCCTTGATGACCAGACTGTTTACTCTTAAACATAAGAATTTTACCCTATAAGAAATTTGAATTTATTTATTTAATCTTTTAAAGCAACTTTTAGGGGATTGAGACAGAGAGGCATTGAAATGCCAGATTCATTTAAAAAAATCCTTTTACCATGCATGTGACTCTAACTGAATTTTCAAATATGCTAACTGACTTATCTCAGCAAGTACCTAGACTGGTTAGAGCTTTTATTTATCTAAGTATTCATAGTTTTAAATCACAACTGATGAGCACAGAGAAGACAACCATGTAAAAAAATGTGGGAAACAAGATCATCAACTTCTATTGACCTTGCTTCTGCTCTCATCCTTCATCCTTCCTATATCTCTTCATTATTAGTTACTGTTGACCACTTTCGCCATCTTTGACTCTCTCCCACTTAAGTCTCCACAGCACTGATTCACCCTGCTGCCTACTTCTCCTCCTCTTCACTCCATTCTCCTCCCATTTAAGTGTGGGCATAGCACATGTTTGGTGCTCAGCCTTCTTGATTATACCTCACTTGGAGAGTGTGGCTTTGACTATCAGATGAGTGGCTCCTTGAAGGGGTTGGTATCTCCAGCTGTGATGTCATTCAGCCTTTTTTCCTCTATGTTTCTGTCTACAAATTCAGCATTACAGCACAATACGCAGAGGTACTGCAGTGTTCTCAGTGATCAAATATTAAATAACTCAGTTAATGATTTGCTTCTTTCAACAGTGACTGAGTCTCTATTTCGTACCTTCCTTTGCAACACACTGGAAAGAAAGTAGAGATGACAGAGAAGGAAATTGCTCTTAAGGAGCTTACATTCCAGTAATGCATGCACAGAATGAAATCAGTTCCATAACAGAAGTATGCACAATGGATGTGTCTTGAGAATACAGAATAGGAAGTTGGCTATCATCAAGTGGAGGGCATTGAAGGCTGAGAAAATAATGTGAGTAGAGTCAATAACATATTATCAGCAAGGAGGGAATTTTCCCAGTTACTCCTCTTGAATTCTTGTGGTTGGACTAATACTAAAATTGACAGAAGAAAGATTAATAGAAGAAAAAGAAACAAATATTAAATTGTGTGCACAAAGGTCTCATAGAAATGGGACCTAAAAAGTGTCCAAGCAGGCAGCTTTTATATGTATGCATGTATGTATATATATATTTTTTTTTTTAACAAAGAAACAGTAAATTTGAGAGAAATTAACAGGGCAAAGAAACTTAGATTTGGGTACTTAATTAGTAAGAAATTTAAGCAGTGTTTGGGTGTGAATAGTAAATTAGTAAAGAGGTAACGGGTGTTTTATAGAGCCTTCCTTGCCCTGAATTCCCTACCTCTGGTGATAAGGATGTCATTCTACCTCTTGGTACAGGGAGGGCACCTCTCACATGAGAGATTTATTTCCTGCTCTCAGGGAGACAGAGGGGAGGATCAGATTGTCCCTCCTGTACTGGCTATTTCTTTCTTTCTTTTTTTAAATTAAGGTGTTCAGTGATGATCTGACTTTTTATTTAAAAAGAAAGAAATGTGTAACCTTTAGTATGTGACAGTTTCAACTGGGAATGACATTAGCATATTTGGAGCACAAACAAAATCTTCTGCAGACAATGTTGGTTTATATATACAAATGAACTAGTTTTCAAAAATGTTAAGGTATCCTATTTGGAAATTAAGGTGATTATTATTATTATTTTAAATATTTATTGAAGTATAGTTGCCTTACAATGTTGTGTTAGTTTCTACTGTACAGCAAAGTGAATCAGCTATACATATACATATATCGCATCCTTTTTGGATTTCCTTCCCATTTAGGTCACCACAGAGCATTGAGTAGAGTTCCCTGTGCTATACAATATTTTCTCAATAGTTATGCATTTTATACATAGTATCAATAGTGTATATATATCAATCTCAATCTCCCAATTCATCCCACCCCCCCTTTCCCCCTTGGTATCCATACGTTTGTTCTCTACGCCTATGTCTCTATTCTGCTTTGTAAATAAGATCGTCTCTACCAATTTTTTCAGATTCCACATGTATGTGTTAATATATGATACTTGTTTTTCTCTTTCTGACTTACTTCACAACGAATGACAGACTCTAGGTCCATGCATGTCTCTACAAATGACCCAATTTCGTTCCTTTTTATGGCTGAGTAATATTCCACTGTATATATGTACCACATCTTCTTTATCCATTCCTCTGTTGATGGACATTTAGGTTGTTTCCATGTCCCAGCTATTGTAAATAGTGCTGCAATGAACATTGGGGTGCATGTCTCTTTTTGAGGCTATTTCTTAAGTAACTTTAATTCAAAATAATCATTATGGCATTAAGGCATATTTTGGGGATGGCTGCCCTGGGTTCCAACAATTACATCCTGAATTAGCAAGTATTCTTTTGGTGTAGTAGGCTGAGAAGTGAATCAAAATTAAGAGCTCAAGAAAGGGAAGAATTATGTAAAATGAAAATCGGTAAGCAGAGAGGCCAGTAAGTTTTAGAGTTGTTACTAAGTTTATAAAACAATAAAAATGAAAATATTATTTCTTAGAAAATATGCTAAGAACCCAAGGTAAGAAGAAATAGAATAATTTGCATTAAAAAGCTCAGTTAAAGGTTATGAGATAGGCAGAGGGGAGGTTGTCATATTTCACAGATGGAAATCAGTATTGATTTTGATCTAGAAATAAGGGCTCAAATATATTTATTATAATAATTATTATGTAAAGACAATAGGATAAATATGATGCATGACTAGTAAATCACTAGAAAAGAAGAAAAAGCTAATAAAAGTCAATGCAGCAAAAGATAGAATTATAAAGAAGGGAAATAGCAAAGTGAATAAAAATAGAAAGCATACAAAATGATAGTAGTCATATCAGACATATCACTTAGAGTAATTGATATGAATGCTGCAAATATTCCTGTTATAAGACAAAATTCCTGGGCTGGGTCCTAATTACAAAATCTAAATATTGTTATCTACATACAACAGATACGCCTAAACCTAAATGACTAGACAGTTCAGAATAAGAAGAAAAAAATAAACTGTATCATGGGAGATAAACTGATATCTTTAATGTCCCCTTACATAGAGGGGACCATTTTCTCTTCTTCCCGGAATCCCTACATAGGCCACTGATATAGAATTTTCAACCGTATATTAGAAAATGAAAGGGAATTTCCTCCCTACATTCTGTCCTTCTCAAACTTTCAGTGGGATTGAGAGAAAGAATTAGGCATGCAGGGCTGCCACCTGCACAGGGCTGCCCATCTGTGCCAGTGGTGAGTAGAGGACTGAAACTCAGCTGCACTTTCAGGCCTTGTGCCCTGGAAGAGAGTTAAGTTTACCTGAAGGAAGGATTAATTCCAACAAGGATTTTGTGGTCTCTAAACCCTGTGCAATAGGGTCTGGATCCACCTAGAGAAGGTATCTCTATCTCTAAAGTTGCCATTTGTGCTATCTGGGTACTGTGTGGACATGTGTATGTCAGCTGCTTCTGGGTTCTTTTCTCTTTTCAATCTGCCTACCCCAGAGCCAGGGTATTCTAGTCTCCTTTCCTCCGTTTGACAAGCTTAATGGGGTAGACATTGTTTCCTGAATTAAGAGGCCTACGGTTTATGTATGTACTGAGGAGAGGGACTGGTGTTAAGTCTGATTAATTCAAGAGCCAAGTTTTAGGAAGTATTAGCATTTGGCCTCTGCATTCTGCAAATTATCTTTGTCAGTAAGAAAGCTGATAGTTTGTTTTGATTTCTATATTCTGAGTCTTTGTCTGCTATTCCTCATGATTAAATTTGGGTTATGCATTCTTGGCAGGCATACTACATTAGTGATGTTTTGTCCTTCTCAATATATCAACAGTAACATAAAGGACCCAGCATAAAGTAGATAGTCACTGTATCTCACCCTATTGTTATATCTTTTATTGTGAGCAGTTTCTCAGCATTTTGGGGGAAAAAGAGAATTAATTGATTTAATAAATAAAATTATATATATATATATATCTGAATCACCTTGCTGTCCACTTGAAATTAACACAGTATTTTAAATTCAACAAAAAAAATAAAACTAGCTATGCACACTATAAAGATAATGGTAAAATTCATGCTAAAATTTTTAATTTTTATATATGTAAAGTGACATTAAATAGAAAATAAAAAGCACTATGACACGTAGAAAAAAATAAACCTTTTTTCTTTTTTAGCATTTTATATGTGAGTATGTTTGTCTTAAAGTTGGTGATGAAATCTGAAACAGAAGTGAAGTTGCCTAAGACTGACCATTCCAAGAGGCAATTAATGAGATACTGTTCTCAGACCCAGTGATGATGCTTCTAGAGAACCATTTGGAGAGTTTTTCACATGTTCCATGCAAGGACTGGCATCTGACTCACAACTACAAAATTTAAAGGTGAGAGTCAGTGGCCTGAGCTCTGTTGACTAGGAGCACAGTGAGGGAAAAGGGCTCTGTCGGAATCCACCACAACTTCTAGCATCTGGTGTGACAAAGGATGTTTGAATTTCCCATGAACCCATGAGGCCCCCAAGGTAGGAATGTATTGGGTTGTTATGAATGGAACTCCACGCAAGAGGAGTAAATCCAATGGAGGGGTGGGCCACAAAAACCAGTGGCTAAAGGGGAAATTGTAAGAGGAGGCATAGTGTACGTCAGATGAACTGTAGGTGAGAGATCCCCAATGATGGAAGTTGTCTCTGAAAAAGCCACAAAACCACTCCAAGAAAGAAAGAATTGACATTTAGACCATCCCTCACAGAGAGAATACCTATACCAGACTATAACTGTACTGTGAAATAATACTATATTTACTTTTACTTCTTTTCAATCTCCTCACTCCAATCCCTGAAAGGTCCCAAAGCATCAGCTAGGGAGTCAAGGAGAAGGTAGAATAAGAGCTGAAGATGATTCTAACCATCCCCATCTTCTTTCATTATAGGCTTCCAAGCCTGAAGTAGGCTAGAGATCAGAGAAGAGAGAAGTTTTAAATTTGATGAGAATAGGATTTTGATTATTATACTGACTAGATTTTTTAATACCTGGAAAAAGAGATTATTAAATTTCATTGAGTCTAAGATGCTATTGATTATAAGATGTTCCATTATTTTATATAACACTTGGGAGAAAAAAATCCCTTCCAATTATGACTACAAGATGACTTTGAGATTCAGAGATGAGATATTAAAATTGAAAAATATGTTCATCTTAGACTAGACAAAATAGAGTAATATTTTATTATCTGAGGGTGATTGGAAAAGCTATGAGATCTGATTGAGATTTCATTGAAGGGAGGGTATGTGAATTAATAGTAGAGCATTTAAAGGGGGGCAGTGGTGATAAAAAGTAAAATTTATTCCTGCCTTTACCCTACAGTGTCCAACTGGTACAATAAACCGGTTAAACAATGTAATTTCTCAGTCTAATTTCAAGCAAACACACACATACCCACACACATGAGCTAAACCTGCCTTTGACAAAAGCCTGAAGAGAAAAGGGGATCCAGGCACTCAAAGGCTCATTTTAAAGGTTCACCTTCTCCAACTAACATATGTCTAATCGTTCCCAGAAAGAGCAGAACACTCCCTGAATGCTAACATAGATGCCAGATTTCAGTTGGAATTAAAAATTGGGATATGTGGGAATAATGAAATACTTTGGATGTTTTCATAATTTTGAGAATTAACAGGAAAGAATTAGATCTCATGCTCTGAGTAACACATTTGATAACATGGGGAGGTTAATAGTATAACTGAAATATCATTTGGCCTCCCCGCCTCTCAGATGTCTAGATAAACTAAACTGAATCCTCCCAGTTCTGTGGACTGTGAAAGTCTAAAGAACTCCCATTTGCTTTTGTGAATTCCTGGAGAATTATGTCTCACAGTCCCCTAAGCCTCTGACTCTCATGTGTATCAATCTGGACTTGAAACTAGACTCCTCTGGGGGTTTTAAAATATGTCCAAAAATTCTTTGACATTCCTCTCTTCAAGAGATGGCACTTAACTCCTCTTCCATTGAGTGTGGGATGGACTAACTGACTTACTTCTAATGAAATTAATACTGTATGTATGACATTGTGTGACTTCTGACACCAGGATGTAAAGCACATGGCTTCCTTCTTGTCTTCTCTCTTGGATTACTTGCTCTGGAGGAAGCTAGCTTCCATGTCATGAGGACACTCAAGCAGCCCTCTGGAGAGAGAGGTTCATGTGGTGAGAAACAGGCGTCCAGCCTACAGCCATGTAATTAAGCCCTCTTGGAAGTGGAGGTTGGTATCTTTGGCAATTTACTGAGGCCAAGGGACATTTTAGAAGGAGAGGCCAGAGTTTGTATTTATACTGTTGGGGAGGAAGAAATTTTCCACTACCCTTCTAGGTTCTTCTGGCTGGTCTAAGAATTAAATTGACATGAGATAGATTAACAGGAGAAAATCACACAAAAGTTTAAAAACATGTATACATGGGAGAGACCCAAAAAAATTAAATAACTTGCTAAAAAGGTTGAAACCCTCACCTTAAATATCATCTTCAGCTAAAGACCAAAGAAGATGTTGGGGGTAGGGGTTTAGGACTTCACAGGGGAGGAAGGCCATTGAGTGGAGACGGAAAAGCAAATGTTTGGTAAACAAATGTTTGCTGGGCCATGAAGAGACAATGGGACACAGAGGAATTTTAATAAACAGACTTCGCTAGGTTCATCCCTGTTTACAAACCTAGTTCATATGATAATTATCTACTGTGACAGCTCCCTTCCTGGAATAAGGCTTCTATCTACTATCTTCAGGCAGTTTGAAGCGGGAAGGTCAAAGTTTCTTCCTGAATCTTTTGGGCCTTGATTGTTTTCAGTTTGAAATAATCCACATACCAGAGAGACATTTTGGGGTGTCAAGTTTTGCTCGCCTACAATATTTCTGTCAGCAGTAATTATATCAAGGCTCAGAATCAACTTGCCTCAACAATACTTAATATCTTACTAAAGTAAGTAAAGTAGTATTTAAAAAAAGTAAAATAAAGGTAAAGTATGAATGAGGTATAATACTTAATGCTGTTACTAAGCATGGGGCTCTCTGCCCAATGCACATAGAAACCAATGCTATGGCACTGACTTCTGAGAAAAGAAAACGCTTTAGTGAGAAGGCGACTGGCAAGAAGACAGGAGGCAAGGCTCTCAGCCTGTTTCCCTGATCTGGGGTTCAGTCAAATTTTTATGAGTTAAGGTAGAATGGGTTGGTATGTGGAAGCACTGGTTGGTATGGGGCAGGGTTCAATCGGAGAGCTTCAGGACTTGGCTGTGTTATGGTAAGATATGGTAAAGAGGCTTCAGCACCGGATCTTCCTGGACAAAAAACCCTTCACTTCTGAAAGGATTCTGGCATTCGGGTTCTAGTCATGTTCTGGTCTTTTGGTTCCACGGTTGGGGAGAAACTTTAGTTCCTGGTGTTATTTAAAGGCAAAATTTTCTCCTCTGTGCATCTGTTGGCTGCATGATTTAGTTTTGCTCTGTTGTCTCTGAAAAACAACTTAGTTCTGGTTAGGAACAGGACAGGGTCAGTTCAGGCTGGGTTTTCGGTTACAATACCTTAATAAAGACTTGTCATTCATGAGTAACTGGGTCTCCTTGCCCCTGGATTTTCACCATTCTAAACCATTATCTTTAGCTAGTGAGATCTTCCTGTATCAATTATCTGACCATGCTCTCCCCCAGTTAAAAATGCATTCATGCCCCACTAATTCCCATTGCCTTCAGAATAAAATCTCAACTCCTTTACTTGGTTTATAAGAACTCTTAAGTGCTGTTGTGATGTGAGATTGTGGTCACTTCTCTGGTCATGGGATATTAATTTTGAATCCCATGCATTAAAGATTTTATTTTTCACAAGTTCTATGTGAAGCAGAAAATACCATAACCTTTACCTGGAGAATTTTTTGTTCTAGAAATGAACACTTATTTCATGTCAATATTTCTTACATACACAGAATTAGTGGACCAAGTGACCAAAGCTTCTGGGGAAGTAAGAAATGACTTTTTTCACACCTATAAAGTAGGAACAACTAAAACTCTGTGGGTGGTTGAAACTGGACAGGAGAATGAAAAGAAATTGGTGAAATGATCTTTCTTCTGAAAATATTACTGTATTAAATTCTTCAATAAAAAGAAAATAATAATTATGGTATGTCCACTATTGAAAAGAAAAAGGTAGATTTAGCTTTTCACCTAGAACATTGTCTATCATATGGAGTGGAAAAAAACGGTTAGAGAACAGTATGTAGAGAATGATCACATTTAGGTAAAATAAATACAGTGTAGAAGGCACAATATCAAATTGTTAACAATGATTGTCTCTTGGGAAGGGGCTTCTGAGTGGAGTTTGTGGAGTACTTCCTATATTATTCACTTCTGAATTTTAAAAAATGTGTAAAAATATCTTTTACAGTTTAAAAAGATAGTTCCATTTTATAAAGATCAAGGATGACAGCTAGGAACTTTAAATTAACATCCGTCCCTTTGTCTTCACACAGATTCTCATTCAACTTTTCCTGGAATGATGGAAGTTTTGATGTTAGGGTTCAATTGCATCTTAAAGCTATATTCCAAGGGTATCCCTCATAACCTCATTAGTGGCTAAATCACTGTCTCTGTTATTAAATTCTTCCTCATAGCTAATCCTCATGTTACTCCATATACATTCCCCACCCAGAGTTCAGTTAAATCTGGGAAAAGAAAACAGAGTCGATAATCCTCCTCTGTTTAAAAACGATTGGTGATTTTAATTTTCTTTTCATAGCATGTTTCTCTTTTGCCAAATTTCTTGCCCTTGATCATTTCTTGGAAGCAACGTGGTGAAAGTGAAATGTGTGGGGTTTGAAGTTGGAGGAACTGGCTTCGCAACCTGTCATCTTTATTTACCAGTAGGCTACTTGTGGTTAAACCATTACCTTAATTCTCTGCACTTCAGTTTCCCCATCTATAAAATCAGATGAGAGTGACTGAAAGGATCACAGGAGATAACGCAAGTGGGAGTGTGATGAACAATAGCATCTTGCAAAGATGCTGCTTGACCTTTCTCTCCCCACTTGACCCCAGCCACTTCTCTCTCTCTCTTTTAATTTTTCGTTTTTTGAGAAAAGACTTTATTTTTTCAGAGAAGTTTTAGGTTCATGGTAAAATTGAGAGGAAGATACAGAGGTTTCCCATATACCTCCTGCCCACACACATGCATATGCCATTATCCAAATCCCTCACCAGAGTGGAATATTTGTTACAATTGATTAACCGACACTGACACATGACTATCACCCAAAGTCCATAGTTTTCATTGTGGTCCACTCTTGGTGTTGTACATTCTATGGGATTGGACAAAGGTATAGTGACATATCTACCGTTATAGTACACTTCTCTTTTCCTTGCTTCTTTTCTTACCAGACTCAAAAGAACTCTCTAATATTAGTATCTTCTTCTGTAAAACAGAATGAAAATAGCCCCTTCCTTCTGTACTTCAAAGGGTCACTTTTGTAAGACTCAGCTGGGCAAATGCATGTTAAACCATGTTGTAAAGGCTAGGGTCCTAATGCTAGCTATGTTTGTATCTTGCCACATGACAGCCCTACGAGTGGGTTTGTCAGAGTGGACATGATCCTTTCCATTTTACAGACAAGGACATGGTTGGAGAGGCTGTGACTTCCACATGGTCTCACAGCACTAGAACCCAGGCTTCTAGACTATCAAAGGTCATTTTTTTTTTTTTTTTTTTTTTTTTTC
>NW_006771436.1:305230-314203 GCF_000442215.2 Lipotes vexillifer
TTTTTTTTTTTTTTTTCTGTACGCGGGCCTCTCACTGTCGTGGCCTCTCCCGTTGCGGAGCACAGGCTCCGGACGTGCAGGCTCAGTGGCCATGGCTCATGGGCCCAGTCAAAGGCCGTTTTTAAAGTTTATTTCTCTCCTGTAAGTTAAATGACCTTGACTCTTCTAGCTTTTCTTTATAAATTCCACACATCAACCTAATCTGCAAAGAAAAGCAAATGAATTGCTCAAATGATTTTCTTCTCTGGAATTTTGCTATTAAAGTTGGGTTGAATTATGGGAGCACTGAGTGAGTAATAGCCAGCACTGTGCAGGGAACACAGTGGTAAATGAGAAGTCATGGTCCCCGCCTTTACGGAGTGTATGTTCTGTGGGGGTTGGGGTGGAGCGAGCGGAGGGTAAACAGGAAAGAAGTGAGTAAGCAAATAAATGAACAAGAGAGTTTTGGGTAGTCATAAGCATTTTTGAATCAAATAAAGCCTAGTGACCTGCAGGGGTGACAGTGTGGTGGTGGTAGTGGACGGGGAGGTGTGACCTAGACTGAGTGATGGAGGAGGGCTCTGGAAGGAGATGACAGTAGAACTGAGACTTCAAATAGAGCAGGGACTTTGCCTTCACCATTGCGTCCCCATTCCCAGTGACAGGACCAGTGCCCAGCAAACAACATGTTCGGTAGATATTGGGTGAGTGAATTAATCAATGAACGAAGGAGCCATTCATACAAAGATCAGGGAGTGTTTGGAAATGCTTTTGCTATAATAGCTAATACTAATAGCTGCTCTTCATTTTGCTCATATCACATGCCAGGTACTTAGGCTTAATGATTTACGTTTACTTAAAAGTACAGGGACTACCTTGATGGTCCAGTGGTTAAGACTCTGTGCTTCCACTGCAGGGGGCGCCGGTTCAATCCCTGGTCAGGGAACGAAGACCCCGCATGCCATGCGGCGTGGCCAAAAAATAATAAAAATTTAAAAACTAAAAGAATAAAAGTGGAATCCTCACAACAAGCCAAACAATTAATTACATTATTACCCCATTTTTCAGATAAGGGCTATAATGACATTTGTGATAAAGGGATATTTTATGATATTGTAAAATCTTAAATTTTCTTGTTACTCCTTTTAGTTTCAAACACTTTAAGACCAATGTTTGGTCACATGTGTATTAGTCAAAATGCTGGGAAATGTGGTATTCTGATTCACCTAATTTTCTATCAAAGCATATTTGTTAAAGTTCTATATAAAAATAATAGTTTCTCTATCTGCTTTGTTCATATGCTAGTTAAAACTGAATCATAGAAAGCCTGAGTTGAAAGTAACTGTAACACCATTGTAAAGCAATTATACTCCAATAAAGATGTAAAAAAAAAAAAGAAAGTAACTGTAGAATTCAACTCATCCTATAGTACTATTTCATATATAAAGGGATTTAGGCATCAAGAACCTTTTCAAAGTTTTTTCTTTAATGACTGAATTTTTTGCAGTGAGTATTTGGAGTGAGCAAAACTACAAGATGGGCTGTCATCTATTAAGCACATGAATCAACATGTTTCAAAACCAGTTCATTTGCTCTTCAAAAGAACTGCAATGATATAGACATTAGAATCCCCACCTTGCTGATAAAAGTACCTGAGGCTCAGTGGCCTATGTAATTTGCTCAAGGTCACATTGACCATAAATGGCATAAGTGGAAGGTTCCATAAGTGGAAGATTCAGTCAGATTTTAATACACCATGCTGCTTCTTCCAAAATAGGATCACTTCATAGTAAAAATTTAGAAATTGATCACAAAAATTATAGCAGTTTGGATTGACTGTTTACTCATCCCAGCACACTAGAAATTATGTTGATTTTGTTTTTCTTTTTTTGGGGGGTGGGACAAGTTTTTCTCCACCTGAAACTAAAGGGTAGAAAAAAATTCCACTGACTTATATTTGAATTAATGCCTGTAGCTTCACACATCCAACAATCAAAATACAATTCACTTGTACATTAAGATGGTTGGCTTTTGGCAACTACGGAGAGGGAAACTTGACAGAGACTCTTGGGGAAGTCCCTACCCTAAGAAAATCCCTCCATGACAACAAAGTGCCCCAGGGGCCTTTGAGTTCTCTAAGGGCTGATAAAGTGCAATCAACACCAGTGGGAGATACTATCTTTCATGTCTTCTCTGAATGACTTAGGATTTCTGCCTCTGATATTCTTCTCCCCTCCTCTCTCTCACAGGAAGTTCCTGGCTGGAGAAACCCCCAATATGGTTGGGCTAAAGATAAAGGACTCTGGGGTTGCTTGGTCTTCTCCAGAGATGTTAAAGATCAATGTCAGCTTTTATTTTATCTATCTGTCTACCTATCTATCTATGTATCTATCTATCATCATCATCAACATCACTTATTTTGGAGGAGGTAAGGGGTTATATTGAGCAGCCATAAAAAAATCAATAGAGCCTAGTGATTTATTGAGCTCATAAAACAAATCAGTAAAACATGCTTTCCAGAGATTGGGAGAAACCAGCCTCAACGTAATTTCATCCATATGAGGCTTTTGGAGGATGGGTTTAAAAATCACTTAGTCTTTATAGTTGAGGAGCCCCTCAGCACCAACTCTGTACTCCCCTATCCCTCACATTCCTTCACCCCTACATGCTTTGGGGGCATGCTGGAATCCCAATTTATCTAGTCATCACAGTCTGAGAAACAGATAAACTCTGCATTCATGATTACAAATTTAGATTATTTCTGCAAAGTCATTGTTATGCATCGCCCCCCAAAAAGCCTTTATTCCGGGATCATAATCCAACAGTCAATACAGAAAGTACTTATGAGTTACCTGCCGTGAATCTTTTGATAAAACATGGTAGAATTTAAGAGTTAGTCTGTTCTAAACCAGTAGAAAAACATTTCAAGGAAATAGAAAAAACCCTCAGTTCCCTGAAATCATGTAAATGTCAAGCCTTGATCTTGTCAAGCTAGTCCTTTGGCATTTTCTCCTCATATCTGCATGACATTACTCTCCCAAATGGATTACCATAGCCTTCTTGGCCATCAAAGCCAGTATAATGAGACAAGAACAAAGACATATTTTATAACTAAAAATATGAGGAAATATGCTATTTTCTGTGCCTAAAGTTTATTACCCCCCCCATCCCAACTCTATCCCCAGGATATATTGCTTCATTGTAGACTTACCACCCTATACTGTAATTACCCCTTTGCTTCTTTGCCTCCCTCACTATGCCAATCCTTTAAAGGCAGCTCACAGTGAGTTTAGATAGGCTTATCTAAGCTTAGGTAGCCCTTAGATAGGCTTCCACTGGAAAACTTCTACAGGTGACTGGAATTTGTGTGCAGGGGTATTCTCAAAAGCAACATTTGTGGGGGGATGAAGGAAGTAGGATTGGGCAGAGGGAAGAGTTGAAATGTGGAACCATCACAACGAAGGCCTCACAAGATCCTTGGGTAACTCTAAAGCTGGGATGATCCCTTCAGAATCTTCTCACCTTGAGGCAAGGGAACTGGGCCTTTATTGCTCATTCGCTAGTCAGTCGATGCAGGTTGGCTCTCCCAGTGGGGCATGACCACGAGCAAGGCAACTTTCATGCATTTAGTGAGGGCATTTCCCAGAGAATGAGTCAGCTAAGTGCTGTCAGCTACTGCCAATACTCACAGAAGCTGGGAGAATAATGAATGTGCTTCAATTCTGAATGCAGGGATCTGGGTGGCATATAGCAGCATCCACTACAGTCCTCCAAAACTATTATTAAGTAAGTGACATTATATAGTTCATTCATTTATCCAAGCGACTCGTGTTTTTGATTTCACATATGTAAGAGGAACATTTTAACCAGCTGGGGATGTATCTTGCATAGTTGTTAGTATAGAAGCATTACTTTTAGGTACTAGTTATATAGCTACTAGGTTTCAGCACGTTCTTTTTGACATAAAATTCATTTTATCTGTCCAGTGTAATCTGCTTGAAGAAACTCTGAGGCTTGAGTTAAAAGACCTGGGTTCTTATTAGAACTCTGCCACTTACTATATGAGTCATGTTCTTTGTTTTCAGTTGTCTAATTTGTAAAATGGCAAAAATGATATCTTGGGTGACTTTTTCATGGGGTTGTAGTACAAATAATGGAAAGGATGCTTGCCAAAGCCCTTTGTAAATGACTGGTGGAGAAGGGGTTGAAGAGGCTGTGGGAGCTCTTCATTAGCATGAGGAATAAGGAAGGAGACTGCAAAGGGCAGGGATGAGGAAAAGAGGTGGAATTTTCCTGAGGTGCCAAAAATCATCTCTTTACTTCACCATTGCAACTCAGGCCTGCTCAAGTGAAGTAAATTCAAAACAAAACAGAACAAAGGAGACAGACAAATCAGTCGACTGAACTATATACATTAAGTAAATCTTTATGTAGTTTAGAACTTTTTTCTCACCCCCTCCCCACCAGGTAGAGGCTGCAACAATCATACTGTTGGGAGGAAAGGAAAACCACTGTATTTGTTTAGTTCTGGGGGTTCTTGGCTACAATATAGGATCTGTCACCTCAACACCACTTTGACTCAACTTGTTTATGTGAAAGCAAGTGGGTGTTCATTTCTAAGTGTCTCTTTATCTCTGTCTTTTTGTTGTGGTCGTGGTTGCTTTGGTCTCATTTTTGATCTTTCCCCATGAAAGACCTTTCTTAGTTCCTGTCCTGAAAGTAGGTGATCATCCTTCAGGTCAGGGTAGAGTTAGCATGGACTTCCCCAGAGCAGTGGAAATGTTTCCTTTGAATTTTAGGCTTTTTCAACACTGACGGCACGATCTTGTTTTGGTTGAAAACTGGAGATAAATGTCATGTGGTCAACTCCAGGGAGGTGTACTTGGCTTATTTCTAACCAGAGACATTTCCCAACCCTTTGCCCACACAAGGCTAGCTTTCCCTTCTACCTCAGAGGTTTTCTGTTACACATGCTGTTCTTCTCCCTCTGCTCTTCTTTCTATTAATTCATCCATTCATTCATCTCCCTCCATTCCTTCTGGTTAAGAAGCCAGCTTGGGTTTACACTGCACAATTCATATTCCCTTCTTCAGCCTCCTTGCTTGGGTCAGATGTGGACAAACTCTGCCTTTAATTTCAATGCTGTGCTCCTGGGACCCATATTTTTTTGGCTTGGGCTCCATCTCTGGGAGCTGATGATCGGCCAGGAAAATTTCAACAAAGCAGCAGAGCAGATCAGGGCCTGGCTGACCTTGTGCTTCTTGGTTTTTCAAGATTTATGGGTTGGATGACTCTTGCACTCAACCCTGGCCTTGTCAACAACATGTTTGTTTTTAACACTAAGGCACCCTGGTAGGAGACCGCATCACTGCCTGGGAAACCTAACTTTACTTGGACTGTGACAGATTTGACCTCCACACCAATGCTGCTTTTCCTATGTAGGCAGGTAATTCTCCCCTTACCAGGTTTCTTAAAGGAAATAAGGTATCACATATCATTAGATGGTGTATGGATATAATGGAAGCATTTTTCTCATGGAAGCCTGCCCTGACCCTCCCAAGGGTAGACTGGGCACCCTTTTTATGGCACCATATACTTTCCCTTTTATTTTCTGAAGTCAGAAAGAATCTCTTGTTCATCATTATATCTCCAGAGTCTGGAACACAGAAGTGTGAATACATATTTGTTCACTAATTAACTGAATTTTGGAAAGTGTGAACCATCTTTCAGTTTCCTGAGAAGGAAGAGAAGTAACAATATCTGCTTTTCTGACTGCCATCTACCTAGGGCTCCATAGCCCATTGAGAGGTAGTGCTGAGGGTAAGTGGATGTTTCATTCTTACATGTGATTTTGTCTTTTCATCACTCTTGTCCATCCAGACCATCCTCCTTGCTATACCTAGAACTTGTCAAGCACAGTCATCTCCATGGGAGAAGCATGGTTGGCAATGGGTACAGGAGGAAATAGCAAGCTTTTGATAAACATCATTTTCTTTCTGCCTACTCCTGTTCATGAACATAGTAAGGAGATGTGTTTTTAGCAGTGTATCCATTCTGTCAAGATCCTTCCCAAGCCTCTATTTTTCCCTTTAAATATCAAATCAATGTTTGTTGGGTAGAATTGAAATTTAGGTAGTTAGACATCCAGTTTGGGATGGGCAGATGTGCTTGGTACCATCACCTTTTTTCTCCAAAGGGTTAGGGCTTCTAGCCAAGCATGTTCTCTTTGTAGCTCTTTTTCTGGCTAACTCATACTTATCTTAAAAATACCTCCCTCTAAGGGCTTCCCTGGTGGCGCAGTGGTTGAGAGTCCGCCTGCTGATGCAGGGGACACGGGTTCGTGCCCCGGTCTGGGAGGATCCCACATGCCGCGGAGCAACTGGGCCCGTGAGCCACGGCCGCTGGGCCTGCGCGTCCGGAGCCTGTGCTCCGCAACGGGAGAGGCCACAACAGTGAGAGGCCCGCGTACTGCAAAAAAAAAAAAAAAAAAACCTCCCTCTAAGAAGGCCTCTAGGGTGATGCAGGTTTGGGCTTCCTGATATGTGGTTCCCTATATCATTGGAGTGTATTATAATTTTATCATATTATAAATTCTTGTGTAATTTTTCTTTTTCACTCATGAGAACAAACATTTCTTGAGGGCAGAGACCTTGTACGTGTTTTCTCTTTTCTGTGGTCAGACTTGTTTGAATAGTGCTGTCCAAAAGAACTTTTAGCAATGATGGAAATGCTCTATTCTGCTCTGTCCAGTGAGGCTGCTACTAGCCAGATGTGGCTATTGAACACTTGAAATGTAGCTAGTGTGACTGAGGAATTACATTAATGGTATTTAATTTTAATTAATAAGTATTTACATTTAAATAGCCACATATGACTAATGGTTACGGTACTGAGCTGCATAGTTAGAAGTTTGTCTATTTCTACTATTCTTTTCAAAGAACAAACTTTTGGCTTTGTTGATCTTCAATTTTGTTTCTTTCTTTGCTATTTCAATAAATTCTGCTCTTTATCATTTCCTTCTCCCTCCCTTCCTTCCTTTCTTTCCTTCCTTCCTTGTTCTTTTTCTAACTTCTTAACTTGGAAGCTTATATCATTAATCTTATCATTTCTTCTTTCTAATGTAAGCATTCAAAGATGTATATTTTCAAACCATAATGGAAAGGAATATGAAAGAGAATATATATGTATAACTGAATCACTTTGCTGCACAGAAGAAACTAACCCAACATTGTAAATCAACTATACTTCAATTTTTAAAAATGATGTAAATTTTCCTCAACGCATTGCTTTATTATAGTCCACAAATTTAATCTATGGTATTTTAAATCAACTTTATTGAGATTTAATTTACATATGTTAAAGTGCACCTTTTTTTTTTTTTTTTTTTTTTTTTTTTTGCGGTATGCGGGCCTCTCACTGCTGTGGCCTCTCCCGTTGAGGAGCACAGGCTCTGGACACGCAGGCTCAGCGGCCATGGCTCATGGGCCCAGCCGCTCCGCAGCATGTGGGATCTTCCTGGACTGGGGCACGAACCCGTGTCCCCTGCATCGGCAGGCGGACTCTCAACCACTGCACCACCAGGGAAGCCCTAAAGTGCACCATTTTAAAGAATACACTTAGTTTCAGTAATTGTACACACCACCTGTTTTACCACCACAATTAAAATATGGACTTTTTCCATCATCCCAAAATGTACCTTTATGCCCCTTTGCCATTATTCCCTATACATTAATCTACTGTCACTATAGTTTTGCCTTTTGTAGAATTTCATATAAATGGAAACAAATAGCATGCATTCTTTGCTCTCTTTCTTTAGTTCAACAGAATATTTTTGAAAGTTATCCATGTTGTTGTATGTAACAGTAATTACTTCCTTTTCATTGTGGATTAGTATTCCATGAGATAGATAGATCACAATTTGCTTATCCATTTATTTGGATATTTGAATGTTTGGGTTGTTTTCAGTTTTTGGCTATTATGGATAAACCTATGCACAGGTCTTTATGTAGAGATATATTTTCATTTTTCTTGGGTAATTACCTAGGTGTGGAATTGTTGGGTCATATGATAACTGTAAGATTAACTTTATAAGAAATGTCCCAAGTGTTTTAAAAACACTGTTGTATCATTTTCAATTTCTACCAGTAATATATGAGACTTTCAGTTGATCCATATCCTCATCGATACTCATTATTGTAAGTCTTTTAAATCTTAGCTGTTCTAGTGGGTGTGTAGTGATATCTAACTGTGGTTTTATGTTGCAGTTCCCTGATGACTGATGATGTTGAGCATCTTTTCATGTGCTCATTGGACATTTGTGTAATTTTTGTGATATGCCTATTAAAATATTTTGCCCATTTAAAAAATTGGGTTGTCTTCTTAGTATTCAGTTGTAAGAATTCTTTATATATTCTGGATACAAATTTTTTGTCCGTTATATGTACTGCAAATATTTTCTCCTTGTCTGTGGCTTTCCTCCCCAGTCTGTGTTGTAGTTTATCTTATGACAGGGCCGAAAGTAAGCTCATCACACGAGATGAATTGTGCCGAAGCACAGCAGTAGAGGGTTGCCGCTCGCTCAGGCAAAACAGCGCCGTCTGTCCTGCTGTGGTAGCTTTTATTAAAGCATTATCTAGGTTTACATTTTAAGACTTGTTTTCTTTACTCTTTAGAAATGCCAAAGCAGCAACCTATGTTTTTATTAATTATACAAGCAATAATTGGCTTTCTTGAAAACATGCCGTGCTTCGTCCTTGAGCACAAAAGCAGCACAAAGTTCCCACCATTATTTTGATTATACTTAAGTAGCACAAGGACATTGCCTTGTGTTCCCACCATACTGATTATACTGAGGACATTTTCATGGATCAGTGCCCAAAGCACTCAATACTTTTTTGCAGGCCCCCGGTGTGTCGCGGGGGGCGGGGGGGTGGCTCAAAGCAATCAGGACTGCTTGCAGTTCTGGCTTATTCGCCAGCCCCCAGTTTGCTGGGG
>NW_006771436.1:314396-346375 GCF_000442215.2 Lipotes vexillifer
AACCCGTGTCCTCTGCATCGGCAGGCGGACTCTCAACCACTGCGCCACCAGGGAAGCCCCCCCAGTCTGCTCTTTCAAGAGCAAAAGATTTTAATTTTAATTAAGTTCATTTTAACAGCTTTGTCTTTTATGGTTCCTGTTTTCTGTGTTCTATGTAAGAAAACATTGCCTACCCTAAGGCAATATTTCTTTCATATTTTCTTTCATGTTTTCCTTTAGAAGTTTTATAGTTTTAGCTTTTATGTTTAGGTTTATGATCCATTTTGAGTTATTTTTGGTGTAAGGTGTGAAAGAAAGGGTCAAAGTTTATTTTTTTCCAAACATATATCAGTTGTTCCAGCACCATTTGTTGGATTTCCTTTCCCCAATGAATTATCATGGCACCTTTGTTGAAAATAAATTGGCAATGTGGGTAACATAATGGTTCTATCTCTTTATTGCCTATTCTGTTCCATTAATCTATATGTGTACTTTATGCCAATACCATACTGTCTTGATTACTATAATTTTGAGTTATCTTGAAATCATAGAGTGGAAGTACTCCAGTGCTGTTCTTTTACAAAATTTGTCTATTCTAGATCTTTTACATTTCTGTATACATTTTAGAATGTTTTGTTAATTTCCAATTTTGTTTGTAATTGTATTGACTCTATAGATGAGTTTGGGGGGAATGACATTTCAATAATATTGAGAATTCTAATCCCTGAACATGGAATGTTTCTTCATTTACTTAGACATTTTAAAATTTCTCTCAATAATGTTTTATAGTTTTTAGTGTACAGGTCTTGCACATATTTTGTTAAATGTATCCTTAAATATTTCATTTTATTTCATTCTATCATAAATATTTTTTCTTAATTTTGGTTTTAAATTGTTATTTAAACATAAAATTGATTTTTGTATGTCGTCTTTTGTATCCTGTGATATTGCTAAATTCACTTATCATTTCTAGTAGCCTTTTTAAAAAAAACAGAGTGCTTAAGATAGTCTATATTCACTAACAGTTTGTCTAAGAATAAAGAAAATTTTACTACTTCATTTCCAATATGGATAATTTTATTGTTTTTCTTCCACTGTTGCATGGGCTAGGAACCTCTAACACAATATTGAATAGAAATTGTGGGAACCCACAACGTTGCCTTCTTAGTCTGGGGGAAACATTTAATCTTTCAATATCGATTATGGTACTAGCTGTAGGTTTCTTAAAGATGCTCATTATCAGATTGATGGAATTAGTTCATTCCTAATTTGCTGAGAGGTTTTATCGTGAATGGGTGTCTAAGCTTAAGTGCTTTTTCTGCATCTATTGAGATGATCAGATGTTTTTCTTCACGTGTGAATATGGCTGATTACATTGATGTTTGAATGTTAAAACAACCTCTCATTTCTGAGATAAACTCCACTTTGGTGTTTATTAGGGTGTATTGTCCTTTTTATATATGGCTGATATGTTAACATTTTGTTAAGTATTTTTGCATCTATGTTCACGAGGAAAATTTATTTGTATTTATTTTATTTTTGTGGAAAGTTTGTTTAGTTTTGGTATTAGGTTAATGCTGGCCTTGTGAAAGGAGTTGGGAATTGTTCCCTTCTCTATTTTTGGAAAGGATTTGTGTAAAATGTGTATTTTTTTCCTTTCTTAAGTATTTAATATAATTCACCAGTGAAGCCATCTGGACTTGGAGTTTTCTTGTGGAAAGGTTTTTTTTGAAAAAAAATTAAAAAAAATAAATGTAATTCATTGACTGTATAGGGTTATTAAGGTTTTCTCTCTTTTATCTTATTTTTGTTGGTTTGCTAATTTTTGACTTTTAAGAAATTTGTCCCTTCTATCTAATATGGTATAAAGTTGCTCATACTCTTATCATCTTTTTAATGTCTGTTGGCTCTTCTGAATCCCCTCATTTCTCATATTAATAATTTTTGCCTTTTCTTTTTTTTTTTTCTTACCTAGTTAGAGGTTTATCAATTGTATTGCCATTTCAAAGAACCAACTTTTGGTTTCCTTGAATTTTCTGTATTGTTTGTTCAATTTCTACGTTATTGACTTCCATACATATATTTATTATTTTGCTCTTTTATATACCTTGGACTCAATCTACCTTCCTTTTTATCTTTTTAAGGTTGAAGCTTAGATGACTGATTTTAGAACTCTTTTTTTTTTTTTTTTAGGAAAATCCTTGTAGGTCTCTCATGTTATAACTGATCCAAGGCCAAAACTCATCACAGAGAATCTAGTCAAGAGACGAGGAGACCTGCATAATCCAGCGAGAGCCAGTCTGAGGAGGAAATATCTTGGTTAAAGCCAGACAGGCTGTGGGATTGCCATCCATTGACAGCTTTCTTCTTAAAATTAAATTGATCAGTCACCATGTTTAAGCTGATTTCTTAGCCATCCTCCAGAAACATGAGGCAGGCTTTATCCATTAGGCACAATAGGTGAGGTGCCTAAACCCCATGATCTCACCAAAATGGTTTAATTTCTTTCATAAAATGATGCTGAAGGAAATGGTGTTTACCGTGGTAGAAACAGGATAAATCACGTATGGTACCAAGCATAGGGCCCATTATGAGAAGCTATTTTCAATATCTGGGATATGAACACCTCCCAGAGCATCTACAAAACACATCTTGAAGGGAGAACCATAGAGTCCTCAATCTGGCCTGGATCTCTTTTATTTGACAATAAATACAATTTAATTTTTTTCTGAGCAGGAGATCAGGATGCTATTTTTAGAAAAGGGAGGGGGAGGGGGAAAGGTGGAAACTCACCTGGGTTCACAGCAGGAGCCCAGCAGAGGACCACCTAAGCTTGCGTGGAAGACCTACAAGCAGAGACGCTGGGGTGGAGCACAGCAGAGGATGCAGACTCCACTGTGATGTCCCGAGTCTGTGCAACGCAAGCATTTTTGGATGAACTAAGCCCTGGGCGGCGGTGTACACATGCACTCTGATGTGAATTTATTACTAAAAATCTGGAGTGCTCGAACTTTCTAAAGGGGTGGATTGAGTTTCTTACAGAGTTTATCTGACCCAGAATGCTTTGCAAATCCAGCCCCAGATCCCGCTCCTCCAGAGAGCATGGTGGGCTCTGCAGAAACTGAAAGCAAGCAGCACCATAGTTCATCATTTCAGCTTAATTATTAGCCCGTGGCCTGTACCTGCTGCCAAATACGAAAGGTTGGACCCTGTGATCGTCTCCAAACATTTCCACAAAGGCTCCTGTGGTTAGTGTGAGGTCTTCAGCTCTCCCTCGCCCCTCCCTTCTCAAAATCAGCTTGCATAAGCCAGTACAGCCCCTTCCTCAGGTCAGCTATTGTACTCAAGTAGGGAGAACTGTAAATGAGAGCCGCCATTCCGCCAGCACCCTCCCTGCTTTCCCAGAGTGCACCTAGTTTTTGGTCACGCCCCAGAGCCTGCGCGCCTAAGCGAGCCCGCCCCCGCCCACGACTAGCGGTAAAAGGAAAGGCAATAGCAATCGTCCAAGGCAGAGCACGTAGGCGTGGAACCCTGCGGAGACGTTGTAACCCATACCAGGCACCAGAAAGAGCGTCAGCCTAGACCTCCGCCCAATTCTCTGTTCGCAACTAGCAGAGCTCCTGGGGGCACAGGGCTTCCGCTTCGTGCCATTCCCTCAGCCTCCGCCCACAGGCCACTACGGTGACCCCGGCTATTACTGCCTGGGAGTGTACAAAGTGGAGATAAGATCTGAATCTGTGCAGGGTCTGGTGCGGGAAGCCGAAGAACGCCACGTTGAGGAAGGAGATCCGGGCCTTCTGGGCTGCATGAACCAGGAGGCTACGGCAAGCACGAGGGCGGTGATGTCGGCCAGGAGCCCATGGAGCAGCCACCTGAGGAGCCAGGCCATGTGGAGGCTGCTGCGGAGGCCCCACACCCTGGAAACCGGCTTCTCATCTCTTTTAATGTAAGTATTTAAAACCATAAATGCCGTTTACGTATTTAATTATATATATATTATATTATAATTATTAATATATAATATATATACTCTGCAAATTTTGTTATGGTGTGTTTTAAGTTTTCTTTAATTATTTCTAATCTCTCTTGTGATTTTTTTTTTTTTATCCCTGGGTTGTTTAGAAGTGCATCTTTTAATTTCCAAATATGCATTATTTTACAGATTTCTTTTAGGTATTGATTTATATCCCTTGTTTCTTTTTAACTTTAATTTCTGTTGTTTCAGTTCTTCATAATGTAAGAATTGTTTTGTGGAAGAGCGCAGAGTCTATTTTGCTCAGTGTTACATGTGTACCTGAAAAGAATGTGTGTTCTGGTGTTGTTAGTTGTAATGTTCTCTAAATGCCAGTTAGATTAAGTTGTTGGATAGCGTTGTTAAAGTCTTCTATATCCTTATTGATTTTCTGTCTACTTGTTCTATCATTTATTAAGAGAACAGTATCGAAATTTCCAATTACATTTGTCTACTTTTATATTTCTCCTTGGAGTTCTGTCACTTTTGCTTCATGTATTTTGAAGCTCTGTTATTGAGTCTTTATAGGCTTAAGATTGTTATCTTCCTAATTATTTGACCCCTTATCATTATGAAGTGCCAGTCTTTGTCCCTGATAACTTTCCTTGTTTTCATGTCTAACTTGGATGATATTAATATAATCATTTTAGGTTTTTTTATGGTTAGAGTTTTTAATGTTATCTTTCCATCCTTTTGCTTTTTTATTTTTAAACCTTTTTTAAAAATTGAAATATAGTTAATTTACAATGTTGTGTTAGTTTCAGGTGTACAGCAAAGTGATTCAGTTTTTTATATATTCTTTTTCAGATTGTTTTTCCATTATAGGTTATTATAAGATACGGAATATAGTTCCCTGTGCTATACAGTAGGTCCTTGTTGTTTATTTGTTTTATTTATATATATAAAATATATACATATAGTGTGTGTATGTTAATCCCAAACTCCTAGTTTATGTCCCTCCCCACTCCCTTTCATAACCCTAAGGTTGTTTTCTATGTCTGTGAGTCTATTTCTGTTTTATAAATAAGTTCATTTGTATCATTTTTTAGATTCCACATGTAAGTGAAATATGATATTTGTCTGACTTACTTTACTTAATATGATAATCTCTGGGTCCATCCATGTTGTTGCAAATGGCATTATTTCATTCTTTTTTTATGGCTGAGTAATATTCCATTGTGTATATATACCACATCTTTATCCTTTCGTCTGTTGATGGGCATTTAGGTTGCTTCCATGTCTTAGCTATTGTAAATAATGTTGCTATGAACATTGGGGTGCATGTATCTTTTTGAATTAGAGTTGTCTCTGGATATATGCTCCATCCTTTTGCTTTGAACTTGTCTGTATCTTTATAGTCAAACTTTCTCATAGACAGCATAAGGTAGGCCTTCCTTTTTATCTAATCTGACAGTCTCTGCCTTTTAAGTGGAGTGTTAACAAATGTTTACATTCTTTATGATAAGCAATTTGATTAGGTATAAATTTACCATCTTGCTATTTGTTTTCTATTTGTCCAATCTGTTCTTTCTACCTTTTTTCTGCTTTCCTACCATGCATTAGATTAATTAAGCATTTTTAATATTCTTATTTATCTCCACTACTGACCTCTTAGCTCTGTCTCTTTTAAATCGTTGCTGCACGGTTTCAGTTGCATCTTTTACTTACTGCAGTATATTGATACCTTCAAATAACATTATACCTGTTTATATATCACATAAAAATCTTTCAACAGTATACATTCATTTACCCTTTTGTAGTTTGTTGTACTGTTGTCATACATTTGACTTCTCTCTATAAAAACCACACTACTTTCATATTATTTTTGCTGTAACACTCAGTTATCTTTAAAAAATGAGGAAGCGAGAATTTTTGTACTTACCACGTACTTACCATTTCTAAGTCTCTTCACTCTTTTGTGTAGATCCATCTTTCCATCTGGTATAATTTTTTTCAATCTGAATAACTTCTTATAATATTTCTTCTAGTGTAGATCTGCCAGTGACAGAGTCCCTCAGCTCTTGTCTGCAAAAGTCTTTATTTCCTTTCATTTGAAGGATATTTTTTATGGATATAATTAATGTTGACAGATTTTTTTCAACACTTTAAAAGATATCATTCCTTTGTAGTCTGGTGTACATTATTCTGACAGTCTTCAGTCATTCTTATTTGTAATGTCATGTCATATGTTGTAACATGTATTTTTTCTGGGCACTTTTAAGATTTTCTCTTCATGAAAATTTTTAAAAAGCAATTTAATTATAACGTGCCTTGTAAGATTTTTTTTTTTTTGCTTTCATCCTGCTTGTGGTTCATTGAGGTTCTTGGGTCTGTGGGCTCTTAATTTTTATCAAATTTGGAAAATGTTGAACCATTATTTCTTCATATTTTTTTTTTCAACCTCACATCTTTTTCCTTTCTTTCTGGGACTCCAAGTACACTTCTGTTAGATTGCTTAATATTGTCCTACAGATTCTTAAGGGTTTGTTAATGTTTTCCATTCTTTTTCTCTCTCTGCTTTAGTTTGGATGGTTTCTATTACATATGTTCATGCTCACTGACTCTTCTGCATTGTCTAATTTGCTGTAATTACATTCAATGAACTTTGCAATTTAGATATTGCTTTTTCAGTTCTTGAAGTTCCAGTTGGTTCTTTTATAAAATCTTGCCATTTCTACTCTCATTATGTTTTAATGTGCTTGGTTGCTAATTTTTCATTACTGTTGTTTTTTGACTGTTTTTACTGACTTATTTTTCTACTTATTGTGAGTCACACTTTCCTACTTTTTGCCTGTCTAGTAATTTTTAAAGAGTAATTTTTTTTTTTTTTGCGGTAAGTGGGCCTTTCACTGTTGTGGCCTCTCCCGTTGCGGAGCACAGGCTCCGGACGCGCAGGCTCAGCGGCCATGGCTCACGGGCCTAGTTGCTCCATGGCATGTGGGTTCTTCCCGGGCCGGGGCACGAACCCGTGTCCCCTGCATTTGCACACGGACTCTCAACCACTGCGCCACCAGGGAAGCCCAAAGAGTAATTTTTGTTAGATGCTGGTTATTATGATTGATACATTGTTGAGAGTTTGGATTTGATTACATTTTTTTAAAGAACGTTGAGAAAGTTCTGGCAAGCAGTGGTTACATGTGGATAAGCTTCTTCATTTTGAAGTTGTTTTAAACTTTATTTGGAAAAGTTTAAAGTAGCCTTCATTAACTCAAACATCCCTCCACCTTATAAGAGCTCTGAGAATTTTTCATTTTGTAATTCTTTGCCCAGCCTTACAACATTTCACCATATGTATACATGGCTTGTGGTTTAGCAGTGGACTAAAGGGGACTATTATGAATATTTCTAGAGCCTTTTCTCTGTATCTCTTCCTTTTTTCTAGTACTCTTCTTTGAAAAATATGGTCTCCTTAGCACCCTCACCCACTGCCAGAGTTCCTTTCTCTGTCTCTTCAACTCACTGAGGGATGTGGTTTCTGATTGTGTTCTCCCTCTCTGTGCTAGAGTCTGGAAATTCCTCCAACAGAAAGCCAGGGTGAGCATAGGGTTGTCCTAGTTCATCCCTTTCTGTTAGGGATCACAGTTCTGTGGTACCTATTGTAAAATTTCTTAAAACATTATTTCATATATTTTGTCCAGTTTTACAAAGGTCTATAGTAGGAGAAAAAGTTTCGTTCTATGTATTCCAACATGGCAGAAATGGTAGTCCTGATCTGTGGTATTTTTATTATTGCTGAGTTTTAAACATTTTAAAATTTCTATTATTTCTTTTTACCCATGAATTATTCACAACTGTGTTTTAAAATTTCCAAAATTTATGAGAGTTTTAAATTTTTTGTATTGATTTCAAACTTAATTGCATTATGCCCTAAGAATGCATTCTACACAACAAGAAATATCTGAAATTTCTTGGAATTTGACGTATGACTTATTATCTTATAAATATTTCATATGTATGTGAGAAGAAAGGGTATTTTCTAATTGTTAGGGACTGGCTCTGCATATGTCCATTAAATCAATTTTGTTAATTGTGTTCAATCTTTTATATTCTTACTAATTTTTTGGTCTGCTTGGCTATTTATTAAGGAGAGAGGTTTATTGAAATCTAATACTGGGATGGTTGAGTTATCCATTTCTCTTTATAGCTCTATCAATTTTTTCTTTATGTATTTTGACACTAAAAATTGAGGTAAATTATACACAGTAAAGTACACAAATCTTTAATATATAGTACAAAGAATTTTTATACACACCTACCCACCCATATAACTATCACTTAGCTCAAGATGTGGAACATCTCCTGAACCACAGAAGTCTCTCATGTCTGCTTCCTGGCAATAACCACTTAAACCACTCTTTGAACCTTTAGCAACATTGTTAAGTTTTATATATTTTTAAGCTTCATATAAATAGAAATATAGAATATGTATTTTTGTGTCTTTTTTTTGCTAATATGATTTTGAGATTTATTTATATTTTTTTCTGTATTAGTGGATTTTAAAAATTGTTCTGAATAATTTTTCTGAATATCATGTGAATATTTCTCCATTCTATTATTGACAGTCATTTAGGTTGTTTCTAATTTGGTACTGTAATGAATAACACTTCTATGAACATTCTTGTCTATGTCTTTGGTGGAGGGAATAAGCATATATTGGTAAATGCCCAGGATTAGAATTGCTAAGTCCTAAATAGAATTTTAAGTATGTGTTTCACCTTGGTAGATACAACCAAACAGTTTTGTAAAATAATTGTACCAATTTACTCTCTTACCAGTACTGTATGACAATTCCAGTTGCTCTACATCCTTGCAAACACTTAGTATTGTCTGTATTTTAGTTTTGATAATTCCGGTGGTGTGTAGCATTATCATTGTGGTTTTATTTTTATTTTTAAAAAAATTTTTTAACATCTTTATTGGAGTATAATTGCTTTACAATGGTGTGTTAGTTTCTGCTTTATAACAAAGTGAATCAGTCATACATATACATATGTTCCCATATCTCTTCCTTCTTGTGTCTCCCTCCTTCCCACCCTCCCTATCCCACCCCTCTAGGTGGTCACAAAATACCGAGCTGATCTCCCTGTGCTATGGGGCTGCTTCCCACTAGCTATCTGTTTTAAATTTGGTAGTGTATATATGTCTGTGCCACTCTCTCACTTTGTCCCAGCTTCCCCTTCCCCATATCCTCAAGTCCATTCTCTAGTAGGTCTGTGTCTTTATTCCCATCCTGCCTTGAGGTTCTTCATGACCTTTTTTTTTTTTTTTAGTATAGTTTTTAGCGCTTGTTATCATTGGTGGATTTGTTTTTTGGTTTGGTTGCTCTCTTCTTTTTTTTTTTTTCTTTTTTGTTATTACTTAAAAATTTTTGGTTATTTTTAATAATTATTTTTTATTTTAATAACTTTATTTTGTTTTACTTTTTTTCTGTCTTTCTTTCTTTTTTTCTCCCTTTTATTCTGAGCTGTGTGGATGACAGGGTCTTTGTGCTCCGGCCGGGCATCAGGCCTGTGCCTTTGAGGTGGGAGAGCCGAGTTCAGGACACTGGTCCACCAGAGACCTTCCAGCTCCACATAATATCAAACAGTGAAAATCTCCCAGAGATCTCCATCTCAATGCCAAGACCCAGCTCCACTCAATGACCAGCAAGCTACAGTGCTGGACACCCTATGCCAAACAACTAGCAAGACGGGAATACAATGCCACCCATTAGCAGAGAGGCTGCCTAAAATCATAATAAGGCCACAGGCACCCCAAAACACACCACCAGATTGGACCTGCCCATCAGAAAGACAAGATCCAGCCTCATCCACCAGAACACAGGCACTAGTCCCCTCCACGAGGAAGCCTGCACAACCCACTGAACCAACCTTAGCCACTGGGAGCGGACACCCAAAACAGTGGAAACTATGAACCTGCAGCCTGCAAAAAGGAGACCCCCAAACACAGTAAGTTAAGCAAAATGAAAAGACAGAAAAACACACAGCAGATGAAAGAGCAAGGTAAAAACCTACCAGACCAAACAAATGAAGAGGAAAAAGGCAGTCTACCTGAAAAAGAATTCAGAGTAATGATAGCAAAGATCATCCAAAATCTTGGAAATAGAATGGAGAAAATACAAGAAACGTTTAACAAGGACCTAGAAGAACTAAAGAGCAAACAAACAATGATGAACAACACAATAAATGAAATTAAAAATTCTCTAGAAGGAATCAATAGCAGAAAAACTGAGGCAGAAGAACAGATACGTGACCTGGAAGATAAAATAGTGGAAATAACTACTGCAGAGCGAATAAAGAATAAAGAATGAAAAGAATTGAGGACAGTCTCAGAGACCTCTGGGACAACATTAAACGCATCAACATTCAAATTATAGGGGTCCCAGAAGAAGAAGAGAAAAATAAAGGGACTGAGAAAATATTTGAAGAGATTATAGTTGAAAACTTCCCTAATATGGGATTAAATAGTTAATCAAGTCCAGGAGGCACAGAGTCCCATACAGGATAAATCCAAAGAGAAACACACCAAGATGCATATTAATCAAACTATCAAAAATTAAATACAAAGAAACAATTTTAAAAGCAGCAAGGGAAAAACAAATAACATACAAGGGAATCCCCATAAAGTTAACAGCTGATCTTTCAGCAGAAACTCTGCAAGCCAGAAGGGAGTGGCAGGACATATTTAAAGTGATGAAAGGGAAAAACTTACAACCAAGATTACTCTACCCAGCAAGGATCTCATTCAGATTCAACAGAGAAATTAAAACCTTTACAGACAAGAAAAAGCTAAGAAAATTCGTTGTGGTTTTAAATGTGCATTTCTCTGATGAACAGTGATGTTGAGCACAATTTCATATGTTTATGCACCATTTGGATGTCTTTTTTTTTTTCTTATTAAGTGACTGGATTTTGGCTCCTTTCCCCACAGGGTCATCTGTCTTTTCCTTATTGATTTATGTAATTAAACAAATATACTAATTAAACAAATATAATAATTCTTTGTCAGTTACATGCATTAAAAAATATCTCTGTGATTTGCCTTTTCATTATATTAGTAGTGTCTTTTGGTGAACAGAAGTTCTTGATTTTAAGGAAGTCTAATAGATCACTTTTTTTCTTTTATGGTTAGTGCTTTTTGTGTCCTATTTAAGAAACCTTTGTCTTCTCCAAGTTCAAGAATATATTCATCTAATTTTTCTATTAGAATCTTTATTGATATAGCTTTCATATTTAAGTCTATGATCCATTTGGAATAGAGTTTTGCATGTATCATAAGGTTGGAGTTAAGGTTAACTTTTAAAAATGGGTATCTGATTGATTCATTATTATTTATTGAATTGATTATCCTTTCCCCATTGAATTGGCATCTCTGATACAAATCAGGTGACTGTATGTGTGTAGGTTTCTGTATCTCTGTTCTGTACCATTGCTCTATTCTTGTGCCAATGTAATAGTGTCTTAATTTCTTCAGTTTCATAATGTCATCATGTTAGATAGTGTAACTCTTCCACCTTTATTCTAATACAAGATTGCCTTGATTATTCTAGGTCTTTTATGTTTCCATATAAATTTTAGAATTAGCTGTTCAAACCAAACCAAACAAAACCTCTGCTTGGAGTTTAGAGTGGGATTGAACTGAATTTATAGAACAGTTTGAGGTGAAATGACAACAATTTTGAGTTTTGTAATCCATGAGCATAGTATATACTTCTATTTAGTTATGTCTTCTTTAATTTCTCTTGGCAGTGTTTCGTTATTTTCTGAGGCTACTTTACTGTTACAAACAGTTTATTTTTAAAATATTTTCTAGATTAACTGAATCTTTTAACCTTTCCATGTCTTTTTATTTTAGGTCAGACGTCAGCAAACCTTTTTCCATAAAGTGCCAGGTTTGCAGGCCCTACAGTCTCATTGCAATTACTTGACTTTGCTGGTGAAGAGTGAAAGCAGCCATAGAGAACATGTAAACAAATGTGTATGTCTGTGATCCAACAAAGCTTTATTTATAAAAACAGACACCATAATTTGGCCTATGAGCCGTAGTTTGCTGATAGACAGTTCTCTTCTAAATAGCCTATAACTGGCTCTCTTGTAAATAAGATACAACTGAATTTTGAAAAATCTAAGTGAACAATCTATATCTTTTAATTGTTGACTTTAGTTCATTATATTTAAAGATGATTATTTTTCTCATATATATTGGCTGTTTTCCTCTATCGTGTTACTTTTTCTTTGTTCTACTTTTTTATGCTTTTTTCTTGTGTTTTTATTAATTGAATTTTTGTTTGTTTTCTTCCAGTGTCCCCTCTTTATTTCTGTTACCTTTAGAAATATGCTTTAAATTTTACCATGATATTTATCAAAGTCTGCCTTTTATGAGCATAGAAAATCTAGAATGTTTTGATTCCATTTACTTTTCTGTTAACTTACATACTATTATTGTCATGCATTTACTTAGGTCCTTATTTTTATTAGGTCCATCTATTAGCCTTTATTATTAAGGTTTCCCTATAAATAAAATGCTTGTTCAGGTTCACCTATATGTAGATCATTTTCCTTGCTCATAATTTTTTCCAGCATCTTAGACTTACTCTTGGGAAGATTTTTCTTATTGCCTGAAATATATTCTTGGTAGTCTTTTTAATGATGGTCTCTTGTTGGTGACTGCTAGTTTTTATTTATCTGGAAATGTCTTTATTTCACCTTCATTTTTGAAAGGGAATTCTGATAGTATACAATTCTTGGTTGACAGTAATGGGCTCTCAGCACCTTGAAAACACCAGTGTGGCTTTCATTGTTAATAGTTGAAAAGTCAGCTGTCAGTTTAATCTAATTTTCATTCCTTTGTTGGTGATCTGCATTTTCTCTCTAATTTAAAAAATTCCTCTTCAACAATTATACTTTCTAAGAGTTCAGTTTTTCATATCTCACTGCCCATTTTTAAAAGTCTTTTGATTATTGCTCATTTTTGCAACTCCACGTCTAGAAGCATTTCATACATAGTTATTCTATATTATGTGTCAGCTAATTCAACGGTTTTAAGTAGTTTGCCCTCTAAATTTGCTGGGTTTTTTTTTTTTTTTTCCCTCAGTCATGGTGCATTTTGGTGACTGGGACATTAATGCAGTTTCCCATAGAGTTCATGGCTGAAATTCATCCATGAGGATCCTGAGGCCATACATTGGGACTACTTTTGTCTAGAGAGGATTTCCAGTTGTTTTTACTAGCAGTCGGAAGACACTACCAAATTTGGACCATTTTTACCTCTTTCTAGGTTTCTGACTTTCTCTGGGAATCTTTGATTTAGATTGCCTACTTTGAGCCTTAGTTTCTCTCACTTAACTGCAGTATTGATCAAAACAACCCGCAGAAAAATCTTGTCTTTTTTTCTTGCGTTTTACTCATTGATTCCCACTCTGGTTTCAGCTCACTTTTTTTTTTGTTGTTCTATTTCGTGGGGGTGTTGTTGGTTGGAGCCTTCAAAGATATTCCAGAAATGCATTCAAAGGCGTTTTCAGCCAGGATCTAGTTATTTTATAGCAGAGGCGTCCTTTAGATTATGTAGTTTGCCATAAATACAAAAGTGGAGGTCTTCAAGAACTATGTTCAGTTGAACCCAGTGCCTGTTACAACTAATTGTTGAATGAATAATTTACCTTTGACATAAGTAAAGAAGGTGGTCATCAGTATGGTATGTCTTGATAGATCTGGGACAGATTTGTAGCTGAAAGATGTTTCTGCATTTGCTTGCAATTGATGCCTGCAATTCTCTTTCAAAATAAGCTTACTTTCTTTTAAATAAAGCAGTTATTACTTAATAATGGCAAGTCTCTGCTCGACTAGTCACTGCAGGTGACATATCATTTTTATCTGTCACTTATGACTTACACCTTAGGAAGAATTTATTATATGCATAAAAATCAAAGATTATATGTTCAAGCTAAAAGGAATCTTAGACTGTATGGGATTTAGTAATTTTATTTTACGTATTTTACATTAATTGCGTACTAACCAGGTAGTTTAAGTGTCTGGCCTAATATTCCTAAAATTGACTCTAGAATCACAAAGGAAAAGCAGATTTTTCATAAGAAGATTGGGGTGGAGAGTGGGCATGAGAAGACTTGGAGTCAAACACATTTGGCTCTGCCACTTAGTGATATGTGACTGGCAAACTCTCATTCTTTCTGTGCCTTAGTTTACTTTTCTCTGAAACAGGGATAATTTTAGTAACTCCATCATAGGATTGTTGAATGAGATAAATTGTTTAGCAAATCATTTAGCAAATATCTCATGCATAATAAATTCAATAAATTCAAAAGCTGTAGATGTTATGATCACCCCATTCCTCTACTTGCAGTACCAAACCAACACAGAAGAGAATCATTGATGTGTATACATTGATCACCTTGAGCCACCAGAAAATATCTAACTGAAAATAGTCATAAAGAGTCATCTTAGCTTTGTCATGTAAACTGATTTTTTTAAATGAATTTATTTATTTATTTATTTTTGGCTGTGTTGGGTCTTCGTTGCTGTGCGTGGGCTTTCTCTAGTTGGGGTGAGCGGGGGCTACTCTTCGTTGTGGTGAGCGTGCTTCTCATTGCAGTGGCTTCTCTTATTGTGGAGCACAGGCTCTAGGTGCGCGGGCTTCAGTAGTTGCGGCACATGGGCTCAGTAGTTGTGGCTCATGGGCTCTAGAGCACAGGCTCAGTAGTTGTGGTGCATGGGCTTAGTTGCTCCGTGGCATGTGGGATCTTCCCGGACCGGGGCCCGAACCTGTGTCCCCTGGGTTCGCAGGGGGTATTCTTAACCGCTGTGCCACCACAGAAGTCCTGGAAACTGATTTTAATCATAATAATAATAGTAATATTGATGAAATATTGCAGTTTAAATTTTGCCTGATAAGTGCAGTCATGCATAAGTGCTTATTCAATTTCTGGTGAGGGCATATAAACAAGATGTGATGTGTACACACCACTCGGCCAAATTCCTGTGTTCTTGCTCTCATTTTGAGGGCAAGGATATTCAGGCTTAGGCCCATGGGGTAACTTGCCTAAGGTCATAGAGTAAAAAACCCAGGATTTTATACTAAAGCATTCAGGATGTTAAGCATGAGATTTTTCCATGTAGAGTATAATATATCCCTCTGTATCTTGATTCTTACATACTGAAAACAAGAAACAGAGTGCCTTAGGAACTAGAAGAAAAGCCACAAAAAAGTACAGCCTCAAACTATGAGGAGAGCATTTTGTAAAGGAAGAGTGACCAACAGCACTGAATGTCACTGAGAGATGAAAAGAAAGATGAAAAACGTAGATATACATTTGATTTTGAAATATAGTGTTCTCTTAGTCACCTTAAGTGACTTTTTTTAAAAAACAAGAAGTTGTGATTTTGACCTAGAACTTGCTGTAGGAAACTAGCTGGCTAACTTTTGAGAGTCACCAAGTGATAACTAAGTCAGTGGGCAGGAAAAAAGAGAATTTCTGGCAATAACGATTTATGTTCATTTGGCAAATAAGGCAGCTACTATGTTTCTTGTATGCTAGGAAGAATTTCTCTTGAAATAAAGAGTTAATTTTACATGTATGGATTACAAATATGATTTTCCTTAAGATATTCTTTGTTGACAGTGGGTAGCCACTGTGGCTGGTCTTACATTCTTACAAGGCTTCTAATGCTTTTAGTAGGAGTTCTGGCCTTATCTTTCTTGATGAATTGGCCAAATTATATCATCACATCAATTTATTTCAAGAATGCTTCTGGTAGCTGGGACATGTATCTTGGAAATCTCCCCTTGCTGTGCTTCCTGTTTCCTCAATTAGAATTGAAGCACACTTGTATGGAAAGACTGTTTCTCCATATTTATACAATCACTTATATATTAGCTGTGCTCTGGGGTCATATTGATTTGTTAAGATGTTAAGTGCATTTTTTTTCATGCCTTTATATTGTGGGGATGACGTAAATGATGGTGGTAGAGTTACTTAATAGAGACAAAGACAAGTGTTATTGAAGTCTTCCATCCCAGCCAGAACTTGAAATAAATGAGTGTAAAAGAAGAATAAAAAATATTTTTTGCCAATGTCAGGGAGGCTAGAAATAACCAGAAATGCATCATTTTGAAAGATCAAGAAGAAGAGTATAGGAGAGATATAAAGGTGTTTATTCATTCAATCATTAAATAACTAAGTGAACATCTATACCAAGCATTGTGCAAGGTGCTGGTAATGTAGTTGTTAACAAGATAGTCAAAAATCTCTGGACCCATGTAATGGGAGAACATAGGAACACATTCTTAATTTCAGGTTGTCTGGGAAGGCTAGGGAAAATAAGAATGAGACTTGGGGTCTCCCACTTAAGTTAACTGAGAGGATTTGGATGACAATTTTCTTAGATGGGCAAGTCTCATTGGGTACAGAATTTAGGTCTGATACAAGGATTCAGACCTACATTCTCATTTATATGCTTGCTGGGCTTTTTGGTGGTATCATTCTTCCCCTAGTATAATTGTCCATCTTACACTCACCGTGCTCTTTCTGCCAAGAACCTTTTTTTAGAGCTTGGTCATATAATAAAATGGTTAAGAACATGAGTTTTGGAATCAGACTGACTGGGGCTCCAGTTCCAGTTTAGTCATTGATGAGCTGTTATCATTAGTCAAGGTACTTAATGTCTCTGAGTTTCAGTTTCCTGCCTGTTAAGTGGGGCAATAATAATACTTATTTCATAGGACTGCTGTGAAGATGAAATGAAATGAACATTTGAAGCTTTTAACATAATGTCTGGTTCATAGTTAGTGTCTTTCATTGCTGGAATTGTCCTGGATTCATTTATTATATAGTTAATAAGTCTCAGCTTTATGCTAAGTAGCTTAATCATGAGTTGACAGTATCTCTTCCACCTTACCACCTTTCACCCCTCATTTTTTTGTTCCTACTATTGAAATTCCCAGGAGGCCTAGAAACAGAGCATTCTTTAAAAATTGGAATCAATAGGTTAGAAGGGCTACCCAGGTCATGGCAGGACTTCAGTCTCTGACCCACCCACTCCCAGTTTAAGACTCACTTTCCCTCAGCTCTGTATTTAGGCCTTTTTCTGGTTATTGTCATGGTTGAGACATCAGAAGTTGGTTGGACAGAAGAGATCTGGATCAGTTACATCTATGACGGATAGTAGCTGCTACAAATTCCCCAATGTTCTTCACCCCAAACGGGTTTCTGTCTCATCACTGTGGAAGGTGGTAGGTTGAATATCATGAAACCATGTACTGCTTTCTTTTTTACCACAGCCAGAGTTTCACTGTGGTTGAATGGGTTCAAAGAGAAGGTTTCATACTAACTGAGGGACTTACAAACACCTGGAACGTTTGAAGTATTATTATTATTATAGCTGATTTGTTCTGAAGAACTAGGGCTCTTTTTATTTTAGGGACTATAATTGTTTATCCTTGTATGAAAGGGAGAGAAATGCTGCCTTCAGAAATCAATATTCTGGGGACTTCCCTGGTGGTTCAGTGGTTAAGAATCTGCCTGCCAGTGCAGGGGACACAGGTTTGAGCCCTGGTCCAGGAAGATCCCACATGCCGTGGAGCAACTAAGCCCGTGCACCACAACTGCTGAGCCTGCGAGCCACAACTACTGAGTCCACGTGCCACAACTACTGAAGCCTGCGCGCCTAGAGCCTGTGATCTGCAACAAGAGAAGCCACCGCAATGAGAAGCCCGCGCACCGCAACGAGGAGTAGCACCCGCTCGCCCCAACTAGAGAAAGCCCACGTGCAGCAACGAAGACCCAACCCAGCCAAAAATAAATAAGTTAAAAAAAAAAAAAAAAGGAAATCAATGTTCTGGGCTTCCCTGGTGGCTCAGCGGTTAAGAATCCGCCTGCCAATGCAGGGGACACGGGTTTGAGCCCTGGTCCAGGAAGATCCCACATGCGGCGGAGCAGCTAAGCCCATGTACCACAACTACTGATCCTGTGCTCTGGAGCCCGTGAGCCACAACTACTGAGCCCACGTGCCACAACTACTGAAGAACACATGCGTGGAGCCCATGCTCAGCAACAAGAGAAGCCATCACAATGAGAAGCCTGCGTACCGCAAGGAAAAGTAGCCCCCTCTCGCCACAACTAGAGAAAGCCTGCACGCAGCAACGAAGACCCAGTGCACCAAAGAAAAAAAAAAGAAATCAGTGTTCTATGACAGCATCACAGTTAGATGTCAAACTTAACATCCAGCTGCAGAAAATCTAGCAGCAATACTGAGTGCCCTTTGGAGGCTGAAGGACTCGGGGGCCGGTTCATGGGTTGAAATGGTCAGAGATGAATAAGTTCTCCCTCTGGTTCTGCTTTTGCTTCACCCAATGGCCTGTTTTAATCTCCCTTTCTAAAATGCAGGTAAATGCCAATTTTCTTGTCAATAATAGTCAATTTTTTTTTTTGTTGCAAATTGGAAATGTAAAAGAGGAAATCTCTGCCAAGTTGAGTTTAATAAATTTTAATGATGGTCACAGGAGCTAATCAGGAATGCAGCTGGATTGGATGTCAGCTCCTTTCCTGTGATCTGAAGGCTCTGACTCAGTGACTCTGCTCATACTCTCTGCTGCTTCATTCGCTTCCAGCTTTAATATATTTTTCCCTTGGGCAAGATTACAGGGAGTTGACTGCTGTCATGGTGTTTGAGAGTCTTTCCCAAACATGCGAAGTTGGGAACAACTGGGTATACTCTGAGGATGTTAGCAGTAGAGGTGATAAGGAGAGGAGGAGGAAGAGGACAGTTGGGAGAAAGTCTGGAGCCTGTAGCTTAGAGGGTGTCTTTCTAGGGAAAAGTTTTATTCCCTGGACAGCAGAATTATAGAGACAGGGTAGATTTGGATTAATCTTTTTCTAAACCTGTATTGAGATTTTTTTTTCACGAAACAATTGTCACTGGCCTTTTGTTTCTCTCTCTTTGGCGTAGATTTAACACAATTATCATTAGTTTTTCATTGTTAGGTATGAAGTTGATTGTTGGTTTGAAATCAATAATTCTTTATAATGTTAAGGAAACATCTATTATAAATTTTTAATGAGTTCTTTTGAATCAAGATGTAGTGTTCATCTTATCAAATTTCTTTTTTAAAATAACCAATTAAAATGCTTTTCTTGTTTTTCTTATTTAATAAAATGGCATTATTATCAGCCAGACTGTTGTAAGATTTGAATGGGCCAATGAATGTATGTAAAGATCTTAGAAACATGTCAGGTGCTAATAATAACAGTGTTAGCTGTTACTATTGTAATTGAGCTTAATAAATTACAGATATTAATCGATCCTTACATTCCTGGAGTTAAACCCAGGAGACACTGTTAACCTGTGCCCCATGACTGATGTCTGTCCCACTGGTTGGAGTCCCCAACAATTTAAAACACTTTTTTCTGACAATTGAAACCACTTTTTCCAGGGGTACAGTGTGTGCTCTTGGGATTGTAATTCTTCTATATAATTATTGTCTCTCTCCTAGAAAACACTGGTCATAAGAGATTTGCAAGTGTTTACAATTGAATGAATTTGGTCTCATCCCATCAGTCACATTAATTAGAGGGCCATCAGAGTGGTGTACTCATAAAGGTGTGGAATGGGAGGTGGATTTGTTCAGGGGCAATTCTCCGTGGTGTATTTACACATCTGTGTCAATTAAAAAAAAATATATATATAGTTAACTTGATGCTGGTGAGACAATGAGGAAAATAGGTACCTGGTACATTGCTGTTGGGAGGGTGAATCTTACTGTATTATTTTCTATTGTTTTATAACATTACCACACATTCAGTGGCTCAAAGCAACCAAAGTGTATTATCTCATAGTGTCTGTAGCTTAGAAGTCCAGGGACAGTGGCTGGATTCTCTGCTCAGGATCATAGTGTTTACCAGGGCCACGGTTCTTATCTGGGGTTTTTCTAAACTCAGTGATGGCAGAATTTGTTTCCTTGCAGTCATAGGACTGAGGTCCCCATTTCCTTGCTGGCTGTCAGCCATAGGCCACTCTCAGCAGCCATAGGTGTCCAGATTCCTTACCATGTGGCCCTCTCCATCTTCAGGTCAATAATGGCAAGTCAGATTCTTCTTGTGCTTCAAATCTCTGACTTCCTGTTTCATATTAAGCTGGAGAAAATTCTCTGCTTTTAAAAGGCTCATGTGATTAGGTCAGGCCCACATGGAAAAATCTCTCTCTTAAGGTCATAAAACTAACATGATCTGGGAATCTACAATATTTGTAGTACTGAGAGTTATTACAAGGTGTGTACATGGCGGGGAGCAGGAGGTCATATTAAAATTCTGCCTACTATAGTTACTATAATTTGAAAAGGTACTCTGTCAGTATCTTTTGCAACTAAGCATACATATACCTTTCACTTCTGTATTCCTACTTTTAGGACTTCATTTTATAGAAACAAGTACATCAGCACATAAGAATAAAAGTCCAAAGATGTTTATTGCATTGTTTGTAATAACTCCTGAGTGGAAACTCATTCTTCATCAAAAGGAGACTGCTTGAATAAACTACAGTTTATCCAAAGCGTTCTTAGTATCTTAGATCGTTATCCATTGATTTGGCTAGGAATGGAAAGAGTTAGTTGGTGTGGAGGATAGGGTGAAGTTTAGTAACTTTATACATCTCTGCCTTATTTCACTTGTTATAAATGTATACCACTTCTTTAGTTAAAAATAATAAATATAAAAACTAAACAAAAGTAATACATGTTCCTTGCAGAAAATTTGCAAAATACAGTGAAGCAAATACAATTATTCACAATCCAAATATCCAGACATATTTCTTATTAACAGTTTGCTATATTCTATGCACTTATATCCAAAAATTCATAATATAAATATTACTTTGAAACTTGATCTTTTTCACATGCATATGTCATACATGAAAGTCCATCCTTATCCTACATTATATACATGTTCATGAATATTTTCTCCTGCGGCTTTTGTGATCTAATTCTTAAATACTTAAATCTTTAATTCCTCTGAAATTTATTTTGGTGTACAGTGCTTAATGAGAATTAATCAATATCTATATTCGTCTAATTGGTTAACTATTATCCCTGTAACATTTATCCAATAGCTATCCCTAATGATTAGAAATGCCACTTTTATTGTATACTAAATTCTTATACGTATTTCTGAAAATTCATTTCTCCTCCACTCATGACTCTGTAATCTGACGTTGTCACCACATTTAAAAAATATATTATAGGTTTATAATATGCTTTAATATCTGGTATGGAAATCTTTCTGCTGCTTTGCATTTCTAACAGTTTTTGTTTTATACTTCCTTTTATACAGCCTCAACTTCCTTGCTGTTTTCTCATTTGCTTGGTTTAATTCCAATCCTGTCTAATCTGTGCCTGCCCCTACACAGCCCAGTGTAGTTGGAAAAAATAATGTACAGCCATGTTGAGTCATTTTAAATTCATGATCATTCAACTTAAGCATCGTGCCACCCAACAATATATTTCCCTAGACCATTCACTCTCCCACTCTCCTGTGTGGTTATTTTGTACTATCTCTTCTCTCTTCAAATCTTGTCTACCCTCACGCTCAGTTGCAGACCCTATTTCCTCCTCAAGTCCCTGACTTCTAAGCATTTGAGAACCCCAGGGCTCAGTCTTTGGACCTCTTTACCACTGTACTTACAGTCATTCCCTGGGTGAGTTTACCTAGTCTCAAAACTCAGGATAAGCTGGGACAAAGTGAGAGAGTGGCATGGACATATATACACTACCAAACGTAAAATAGATAGCTAGTGGGGAGCAGCCGCATAGCACAGGGAGATCAGCTCTGTGCTTTGTGACCACCTAGAGGGGTGGGATACGGAGGGTGGGAGGGAGGGAGACGCAAGAGGGAAGAGATACGGGGACATATGTATATGTATAACTGATTCACTTTGTTATAAAGCAGAAACTGACACACCATTGTAAAGCAATTATACTCCAATAAAGATGTTAAAAAAAAATTCTCCAAATTATAACCTTACTCTGAACTTCAGAGTCTAGCATCTAGATGGTACTTTCCTTTACTTTGAAGTATAGCAGACATCTCAAACTTAACAAGCCCAAAATTGAACTCCTAAATATTCCCCCCTCAGCTGGCTCTGCTCATAGTCTTCCCCATTTTAGTACAGGGCAACTCTAATTTTCCAGTGACTCAAGTCAAAACGACCTTGGAAGCATTCTTGACTTCTCTTTCTTGCATACCACACATCTGTTCTGTCAGTAAATCCTGCCACATTTACTTTCAGAGTATATCTAGAGTCTGACCGCTTCTCAGCACTTCTGCTGCCGTCAGGTTTGAGGCACCATTGTTCTTAATTGGATTACTGGATTATTGCAGTAGCCTCCTGGCCGGTCCCTCTGCTTCTTCCCTTGATACCCCCTTCAGTCTGTCCTCAGCAGGCAGCCACTGTGGTCCTCTTAAAGCATAAGTCAGATCATGTCATCCTTTTCCTCAGCCACAACATTCTGCCATTCTTATTTCATCTACCCCTATACCTACTCCCCAGACCCCTTTTGGAATAATATGTTTTTGGAAATTACTTTTTTAGACTAGAAATTGTAAATACATGTAAATACTTATTCCACCTAGTGAGCTGCATGCATATAATGTATTTTGATATATAAAAATGAATTTTATAATCACGAGAGTAAACATTCTGTTCTGACTATCTGAGCTGGAGGCCATATCATCAGTGACCTGAAAAATGACATCACGTATTTTGAGGTTATTATTTATAACTGCAGCCTTTATTACTACCACTCAAGATTTCAAATACAGTAGCTGCATAATGTCATGATGTTATGTCTCTTGGTCCTTGATACTTTTCTTTGCTCTCAAGTCTACCTTATCTGGTATTAGATAGCCATTTCTGCTTTTCTTTTTGATTTTTACATTATATATCTTTCCCCATTTTCTTACTTGCAGCCTATCTATATTATTCTGTGTGAAATTAATTTCTTGTAGAGAGTATATAGCTGGATTGTGTTTTTAAAATCTCTGCCAATTTCTTTCTTTTCACTGGTGTATGTCTGCCATTTTATTTGTTTTCTGCTTGTTCCCTCTGTTTTTTGTTCCTTATCATTGTTTGCCATCCGGTGGGTAATTGGAACATCTTTTAAGGGTTTCATTTTGATTTCTTTATGGCATTTTAAAATTATATCACTTTGTATATATCTTAGTAGTTGCTGTAGACATTTCCATATGCATATGTAACTCTCAGCCTACTGGTGTTGTGTTTTCGCTTCTAGTGAAGTTTAGAAACCATACTTTATCTGAAGTCTCTTTAACCTCTTCATCTTTTAAGTATAATTGTCTTAAATATTTTTTCTACATACGTTGAACACCAAATCAGATGGTATTATAACTTTTGTATCAACCATAGAATATGATTAAAGAACTTTATGAAGTGAAAGACAGTTTATTATATTTTCCACTATTTTGGCTCATTCAACTGATCTTCTTTGTTGTCCGGAGGACCCATACTTCTCCTATTACCATTTTCTTTCTGTGTGGATTTTTTTAGACATTCTTTAAGAGTAAATCTGCTAGCAACACATTTTCTCAGTTTCCTTTAGTTTAATGAGGATGTCTTTGTTTTCCCTTTGTTTCTGGAGAAAAGCTTTGTCAGATACAGGATTCAGGGTTAACAGTTCATTAATTAAGCATTGGAAAAATACTGTGTCACTTTTTTTTTGACCTCCATGGTTTTAGATGAGAAATCTGGTGTTCAAATTAGTGTTCCTTTATAGGAACACCTCCTCTTCCTTCTCCTTTACCTCCTTGTTCTCCTCTGCCTCCTCTGAAAAATAGATTCTGTAGTTCTGGCAATCTGGGGAACTGACTGTTGAGTGATCTTAGAAGCAGATCCTTCAGTCCCAGTCAAGCCTACAGATGACTAACTGCAACCTCATGTGAGACTGTCAGCCAGAACCATTTGGGTAATTCCTGACCCACAGAAACTGAACTAATAAATTCTTGTTGTTTTAAGTCACTAAGTTTTGTGGTAATTTGTTATGCAACAATAGATGACCGATACAAAATCCCACTAATTAATGTCCCACAATGTGCATGAACAATTACTATTACATGTACAATCTAGCACGTTTCATTTTCATAGTTTGATGGACCTACTGGTATGCAGAGTAGGAATCAGCATTTGTTATATGTGCTGTACACATTTGAGGGAAAAGTGCACAATGACTTCTTTTATTCATCACTGAAATCCCATGTTATACAGAAGATATGTTTTTGTTTATTACTGGTGATTTCATAAATCATAATGTAGCCTCATAAAGGCGCATCAGGATATATAATTCCAAGATACCCACTATGTTTGCATCAAGAATGTGTATTGCCCTGCTAATAAAGAAGATTAAGTTCTTTTCCAAACCTTATTTATTTATTTTTTTTTTGCAGAGAATAGTTGATCAATAATATGTCTCTTGATCTTAGTTTATGTTAAAGGAAATAGTGAAAATAGTGTGTACAATAGATAACAGTCACTGACTGTATCTTTTCAGTGCTGTGTAAAGAAATGGATAACATATGAATATAAAAATGTTGTTTTCCACACTGGGAACTCTAGATATCAAGAGTAAAGGTGCTCACTTGAGTTTTTACAATAGCAGTTGAATTTAAAATATTTCTTAATGTCATGTGGTATTAAGAGTGACAGTAATGAACATTTCTCTGATTCTGTATGGTTTGAACTCCCATTAAGTAGTTCCTGGGTCCTAAAAATTTGAGAAACACTCATTGGACATATGGTAGACAATAAATGGCAGTTATATTATTTTTTGAGAGCTCTCTAAATGTTTTACACTGTGATAGATGCTAGGAATATAAAAATAAATGTGACTGTCACAGAGACTCAAGTCTAGAAAAGGGAGTAAAGCACATAAACTAATCGTATGAATGCCAAGGCACTGGTCTGCTGGAGGAGTTCACAGGCAACACAGAGAAGGGCACACAGTTCAGTTTGGATGGGGGCTGAGAAAGCTTTCCTGTAGGAAAGACATTTGAGCAGCATCTTAAGAGTGATAATAGAGGCTGTTATTGGTTGAGGGTTGACTCATGTACCCCCTATACTTTAGAAACCAGACAAGCAGGTGCCCATCCTATTTTGAGGTAACCAACCAAGGCTCTCACCTGGTGGGAGGTCATCCCATTTCTGTACAAAGTTGGGCTGTATTTTCCTGGTGAAATATATATACCCTACTTACAGTAATATGCCCTGTTTTCTCAAACTGTATTTTCTATCTTCAAAACCCTTTACTGTATCACCCATTGAACTAATTCACACCCATCTTTCAAATACTCACCCTGTGTCCCTCCTGTTAGAATTTCCCATTATCCTAGGTTAAATTGGATATTATCCTTCCATGCTCTTCCTACTCCTGCATACTCTTTATATTCATTAATGATTTTCTTTTTTTTTTTGGTGTGTGTTCCAGTATAGTTTTAGCTTTTGAGAGTGTGTTTATGTCCTATTAGGATGGCTTTATTATTATTATATTTTATTAATCCAACAAACAATCATTAAGACCTACTATATGCCAGACACTGCTGGCCACTACGAATAAAAAAGTGATGAAGTAAGTGATTAAGGTCTTTGCCATCAAACGTCCACTGTTTAGCAAAACAAATATACAATATCTAGTAAGAGATACAAGAATTATGACAAAGTTTTGTAGTAGCACAAGGAAAAACCTAATCAATACTGTGGGGCTCATAGAAGGCTATAAGTGGGAGGTAACACTTGAATTGGTTCCTGAAGGATAATTAAGAGTTTGCTCAAGGGAGAAAGCAGGTTCAGTTGAAATAAACATTATGTTCAAAGGTGTGCATAGCTGTTTGGGCATTTGGGGAAGTAATGCTATTTCAGTATATCAGTGGAGATTGTGAAAGAAGTGGAACATCCATGAGAGATGGAGCTAAAGTGATTGGCAGGGGAGGACTTTGTATGCCGGCTTAAACACTTATATTATCCCCAAAGCACTGGAGAGTTAAGGTTTATAAGAAGGGAATTTTATGACTGATTTTGCCATCTGGAAAGATGACTTTTGCAATAGGATGGAGTAGAAAAGGAGGTATTAGAGTCAGAAAGGCCAGTTAGGAGTCTGTTGCCACAAAAGCAAATTAAAGTAATGAATGAGAATTTTTTTTTAAAAGCTAGAAAATTTAGTGGAAAAGGATTTCATTCCCAATTGAAATGAAAAGTATCAAATATCTAGTAAAACAATCCAAAGAAAACAACATTAAGAAAGACTTTGTGACAAAACATACTATATTTCTGTTTAGATGATACAGTAGTTAGGATGTCAGATTCTCTGTAAATTACTCTATTAAGATGAGATCACAATACAATTTTTGAACTTGACAATATGGATTGGAGGAATAAATAGTCAAGGATAATCAAGAAATGCTTACAAATAAGGAACAATAAAAAATAAGGAGCATAGACTTGAACTACTAGATATTAAAAACTAAAATGAAAACAAATAACAGGTACTGGCATGTAGAACTAAATAGGAAACTTAGATCCAAACATATGTAAGAACATAGTGTGCAGTTCTAAAGGTTGGCAGTTCCAACCAATGGAAATTGTTTAGACAACTAATTAGCCATTGGAGGGAAAATATATTTTAACCCCTAATTCACTCCATTTGTAAAATATTCTAGAAGAATTAAAGATACACATGCAAAAATTGATATCATGGAAGTACTAGAAGAAAATAATACCAAATATTTACAAAATCTTGGAATGGTGAAGACTTTTCTAAGCATAACACTAAATGCAGAACTCATAACGGAAAATATTCTGACTGCAGTTTAGAGTGCTTATTTATTTATTATTTTGGGATAAAATCTAAGTATAACTTCCTTTCCCTTCTCAGAAAAATAGCATGGTGGCTATTGCTATAAGAACATGAGGAGAAGGAGTCCAGGTGGAACTTGAGTCCAGAATTTAAAACTTCCTCAACTGTAGAAAAATTGAATTCTGAAGTTTTTAATGTTTTGAAAGATTTTTGCAATGTTAGGAAGCAGAAAGCGTTTTTCCAGAAGTATCTAGACATACATAATTAAAGTAATGAAAATAAATAGAAAATTTAGAAACAAACCCAAGTGTATTAAGAACCTAGTATGAATAAAGGTGGCATTGGTTTTATGTCATGTCATGAATCACTTACAGTCATATTCACCCTCGTTTTATGAAATACTAACGGTAGAGTGAGACTTTAAAATGCACTGTATATTCTTTGATAGTCCCACCAATTAAGGGAAATGCATCTAAATTTTTAAAAGTATTCATTAAAGGAAGTATGGTATAACAGAAGGAGCCTGGCTTTGGAATCAAATTTTGGTTTCATCACCTCCTGTGTGACTTTGGATAAATTAATCATTGAATCTTCACATTTGCGAAGTAGACATAATACTCTCTACCCTGGAAGTCTGTGACAAAGATGAAACATAATGTGTCTAAAGTTTCTCTTGCTGTGCCTTAAAACATAGTATTCATTTTAAAAAGCACCTATTATTCGTCCAGGATCTGCTTAGCATTCATCTAAGCTAGGCAGAAGTCTCACATTAATCATTGAACAAATATTTCCTGAGCGCCTAGCCCTTGTGCTGAGGATTACAAACTCTAGAGCCAAAGTCTTTCCCTTTTAGGCCATCACAAGGCTTGGGAGTGAAGCAAGCAAATGAATAGTCAAATAGGACAATACAGAAGAATTATAAGAAATGATGCTTTCCCTCAGGTTGATCCTACTCTAGTTATAGTAACCAGGAGTGTACACAAGCAAGAAGGAAACACTATAGCCCCAAACAACAAGTACTGTACTAAGTTCTGTGACACAATTGGTAGCCAGGGAGTTTTGAGGAGATGGAGATTACGATATTGTGAATTGTAATGAGAAATGTGTATTTGGTCTTTGTCCCTGTTTCTGGCACAGAGATCCTAAAGCCCTTGAAATTGTGAAGAGAGTGACAAAGGAGTCTTTTATCATGTTAGTGAGGTGACTTTTGACCCACATCTAAGAATGGGGATGAGGACTGGTTGCCAGGAGAACCAACTATGTGATTATGTAATAGAGTGCTGCAGTGAGCAGCCCTTAGCACTGGGCCGTTGCTTAGCACTGTTACCCAACCCCTCCCCCCATTACCAGGCAACAGTTACTGGAAGACCATTAATGTGGGATGGTTACAGCTGCGTTAGAGGTCCTGCTCAGCCATTGGTCGGCGCCACAGTGGGCCCCATCCAGCCATTGGTTGGTGCCACAGTGGACCCTTCTCCCAAGCAAGCCACTGTCAGTGGCGACCATTAGAGGGCATATTCCATCATTGGTCGGCGCTTCAGTGGGCCCTGCCCCTAAGCAAGCAACTGTCAAGGAGCTACTGTTAGAGGGGCATTGAGCCAACGTGGCAGACTGGTGGTCTTCAGGTGGAAAGTGAGGTAAGAGGCAGATCCCGGCCTTCACCCCGGGGCCCTCCAGCTCACCTGGCCTTGGGTTGGTGGGTGAGTTGGGGGGCCCAGGGAACAGGCTGGGGGTGTGTCCTGCAGGGCTCTAGAGCTCTCACCAGGACTGCCCACTGGCCATGCCCAGGCCCTGAGGCAGTGGTGAACCTCTCCCCCATCCTTGCCTCTGTGACCTAATAGTGGCAGCAGTCTGCATGGGACACAGTCTGGGGGACCTGGCCCCCACCATTTGGGCAGCCTGAGGAGCCTGAGGGCCAGTTGGGCCCTGGGCGCCTGGCTCCCTCAGTGATGACAGCTGGGCGGGGTCTGGGGACCTGGCCCTCAGGGAGCCACCAACTGAGATCTGCCTCTTCAGCCAGGCCTGGGCACTGGTGGGAGGACCCAGACTGGGTGATGGATGAACATTCCTGGACAGGGTAACCCCTCCCCCTGCCCCCACAGGGAACCCCTTCTCTTAGTTAGGCCTGGACCTCAAAGGGTGAAAGTTGAGCCTTGGGACCTTACCCTTTCTTGTCAGAACAGAGAGTAACATTTGTTTGGTATTGATTTATAGGAACATGTTACCTGACCTTGACCTGACCTCAAGTACAAAGGATCTGACAAGAAGTTTGTAACAACTAACCATGCCCCTCCCTCACCTTTCCTATAAAAGGGCTTTACTGAAAGCTTTCATGGAGTTTGGGAGTTTTTTAAGGCATGAGCCACCCATCTCCTTGCATGGCCCTGCAGTAAACCTTTCTGTGTTCCAGATGCCAGCGTTTTAGTATTGTTTGGCTTTACTGTGCGTCAGGCTCACGGACTTGCATTTTGGTAACGATTAGAAGGTTGGAACTTTCAGCCCCCCGCCCCCGCGACCTTTGGGAAGGGGGGAAGGGGCTGGAGTTTGAATAGATTGCCAATACCCGATGTTTTGATTAATCATGCCTATGTAATGAAGCCACCATAAAAACTCAAAAGAACAGGATTCATAGAACTTCTGTGTTGGTGAACACATGGAGATTCAGGGAGAGTGTTGCTTGGAAAGGGCCTGGAAGCTCCTTGCCCTTTCCCCATACTTTGCCATATGCATATCTTCAATCTGGCTATTCTTGAGTTATATCCTTTTATAATAAACGGGTAATCCAGTAAGTAAAATGTTTCTCTGAGTTCTTTGAACTGCTCTAGCAAATTAAACTCAAGGAAGGAGTTGTTATAGATTGGAGGCAATCTATAACAGCTGGTCAGAAGCACAGGTTGTGACAACCTGATCTTGCAGTTGGCATCTGAATGGAGCAGGGTTCAGTCTTGTAGGCCTGAGCCCTTAACCTAGGGGATCTGATACTGTCTCGAGGTAGTGTCAGAATTGAGTTGAATTGTAGGACACCCAGCTGGTGTTTGAGAATTACCTGGTGGTGTGGGGAAAACCCCTCGGTCCCACACATTGGAGTTGGTTCCAGAACCTTCAGAGATGAAGGAGGAAGTTATGTGGTGGGATATGAGCTGTCCTTTGGAGAGTGAAAAGGATTTGGATGGACAGAATGGGTAGGCAGTCATTCAGGTAGGAAGAAGAAAATATGAGCACATGCTTGTGTGTGGGAATGATGACTGATGGCAATAAAAGAGTAACTTCTATCCAAAAGTTCCTGCCCACATACATAGCTGCTGATACAGCATGCTTCTTGAAGGCACCCCATTTCCTGTTTCTTATCTTAAAAAGTAGCCTGTCATGACTTCCCCTATGTCTGTGTGTCTGGCTAATTCCTATTTATTCTGTAGATATCAGCTAACCTTCTTATTGGATCAGCAGTCTATAAAGTGGGTATGTGTACCCCAGAGGGTAAGTAAAGACTTACTTAGGGGTATATGGTCACAGATAGTTTTGAGGAAACACATTTCTAGACCCCAACTTCCAAATATATTCTTCCTTAAAATGAACCCGTGACAGTCCACCACCTGGCTAAAAGAATATTCTGGACTCCTTTCTCAGCTCCTTTTCACAATTGGCCTTTCCCTCTCTTACAAAAGAAAGTCCTACTTCTCACTCATCCTGAATTTTACTATGCTACATTGCCCTGGGGGTAAGAATTGGGAACCATTTGAAATATTGGTATTGGAGAAGTAGGCTTTGGGATAGGTACCATAAAGTGTTTTTTAGTTTTTTAGTTGGTTTTACTTTCTTTGCTTTACACACATTTCCATGAAAAGCAAAGCATGCCATAGAAATAAGATATTTTGCCTTGTGTTGTGGTGTTCTGAATTCAAATTTGCTGTGGAGTGGGGCAGTGAAACTATGACAATTTTCACTCAGCAATTTGTTCCTCTTTCCTCCCCCAAAGCCACTGAATGCAGTAACCCTGAAGTACCCCAAGGGAGTGTCATAAGCGAACAGCAGATTCTTAAAAAGAACCAGGGAGGGGGGTCAGCCTTACTGCATTCATTAACAAACTTAGGGTAGGTTTCAGTCCCTCCTCTCTCTTTCTCTTTCTCAGAATTATAATTCAGAAGGGAGCTGGTTGTTACAGAGATGATTATTACTGTGCTTTATTTTAATTGAAAAAAATGTCAGAACGTATGTCTGATTTGACTGATTGGTTTGGCAATTAAGTCCTGCTTTGTTCATTAGATTATACAGCAGATATTTTGCATAAATAGCTTCTGCTAAATCTACAGCTTCAAGATTTGATAGAAACTATATTTAAATATAGAGTTAATTGGAATATTTGCAAAAAAATCAAATGTTTATATTTTAATGTAATGACATGAAAAAATTGTATGTTGTGTATTAATTGAGGTTCTCCAGAGAAACAGAACCAGTGGGAGGGAGATATTTATTTACTTATATTTTTAGTTATTATGAGGAATTGGCTTATGAGATGATGGAGACTGAGAAGTCCCATCAGCTGTGGTCTACAAGCCTGGTGACCCAGGAAAGCCAGTGGTGTTACTCGGTCTAGTCTGAAGGCCTGAGATCCAGGGAGCTGATTGTGTAAATCCTAGTCCCAGGGAAGAGAAGATGAGATGTCCTAGTTCAAACAGTGAGGCGGGAATAAAAGGGGTGAATTCCCCCTTCCTCCACCTTATTTCAGGTCAACAAAGTAATAATCATTTGCTAAGCATTGGTAAAAGCCGCCTAGTTTACGTCCCAGAAATTGAGAAAGTGAATAACTTAATTGCTGGGTAACAAATTCTTTAGCGAGGTAGGTGGTTTCCAGTTAATTTGCTTTCAACAAAATTGCAGTAGGATCAAATTGGGTTGTCACATGATGCATGTTAAATATAATTTCTGATGATGGCTTATTATCTGATTTCTGAATGTAACTTGGAAGAAGTCCAAAGAATTGAGGAAATAGCTACAGTAAATCTCCAATTCCCATGTGTTTATATGAACAAGGTTTCTCAGTTTAGTTTATAAAAACTAAAATAAAGTTGATGCTGAATCTTGTCTCATTTAGCATGAAGTATTATTCGCCCCCCCCCCCCCCCCC
>NW_006771436.1:346471-362873 GCF_000442215.2 Lipotes vexillifer
CCCCCCCCCCCCCCGAGGGTAAACCATGTTTTCTTAAGGCTCCATTCATGTCACTAAGAAAGAGGCTTTCAATAAAAACTTCTTACTACATACTACTTGATCAATTGTATAATGCTAATAATTTCTGTTATAATTTAATCCAGAAGAAATTTTTAATAATTAGTCTTATAGTTCCAAGAAGTAAAATAAAAAAAGAAATCTTAACCAATGTATATATTTTATTGAGGGAAAGTATGGTAGGATAATAAAGTGTTTTAAATATAAAAAAATTTGGATAAAATTCTGGAATGGAAATGTGATTTCAAGAATAAAAAGAGATGATACCAAATTTCTGACCATTGAGGAAGTACTTTTGTATTTTAAACAATGGATAATGGCAAGTATCAAGTTTCTACTCTTCCCTTTGGGCAAACATGAAAGAGTTTCAGTGTTACTTTAAAATGTTAATATTTACAATACATTAGGGATTATATAATTTTTAACTATTTAAACGTTAGAAAAATTTTGGATGTCAACTTAAATATGTGTGAGGAGAGAACATAATTTTTAAAACTTCTTTTAGAAGAGCCTTCTATGTTGCCTGATAAAGAACAGCTCAATCATATGTATCCCTAAGCATCAAAATGTTCTTCAAAGCAGAAGAGAGCTGAAAACAAATTAAATAGCCATCAGTAGGGGAATGGTTAAGTGTATTGTGGTACATCCATATGTTGGAATACTATGGATATACTAAAAATTCATGTCATCAAAGAATACTTAATGTCAAGGAGCCAGGTCAGAGTGTCAATCTTGATTCTGGTTTGATCTGCTATGGAGTTTTCCTGAATAAAAAAAAAAAAAGTATATAATCACATGTTTAGCAGAAGCCTCTCTCACAGGTATATGCTGATGTAGTAAATAATTTGGCTGGCCTTTGCCCTTATTCCTGGGAGATAGCCTCTAAACCCTTGGAATAAAAATTTGGCTGGCTTTTATCCCTGGTTACTGGAAGTAGCATTTAAATCCTTGGAATTTCTCAAATAATAAGAGTATCTTTGTTATTCATGGTGGACCCTGATAGTTTGTGCTAGTGAGATGACTCAGGATGAGAAGCTGGCCATGTCAGAAAGATGAACCAGGTGAATAGAGGTTGGGACTTTGAGCCACAGTGATATCAGCCTGACATCCAGGGAGGGAATGTTAGGCTGGAGATTGAATTCAACTACATAGACGGTAATTTGATCAATCATGCCCATGTAATGAAATCTCAGTTAAAAACTCTAGGCACTGAAGCTCAGCTTAGCTCCCCTGGTTGGCAAATACTCTATGTATTGTCATAGATGATGTGCTGGGAAGGTAATGCTGCAGTTGGTGTCAAGGGTATATCAACTCGCCAGCACTATGTCATAATTTAGTTGACAGAGGTCTAGATAGCTTTTCCCTCTGACTAGGTTTTACACTGGTCCATTACATTGATGACATTTTGCTAATTGGACCAAGTGAGCAAGAAATAGCGACTACTCTAGACTTATTGGTAAAACATTTGCAGGTCAGACTGTGGGAAATAAATCCAATAAAAGTTCATGGACAGTAGACCTCAGTGGAAATCGTAGGGGCCCAGTGGTGTGGGCCACGTCAAAATGTTCTTTCTAAGGTGAAACATAAGTTGTTGCATCTGGCTCATCCTAAAATCAAAAAGAGGCACAATGCTTAGTGAGTCTCTGGATTTTGAAGCAGTGTACTCATTTGGGTGTGCTACTCTGACCCATTTACTGACTGACTCAAAAGACTTCTAGTTTTTAGTGGAGCCCAGAATAAGAAAAGGCTCTGCAACAAGTCCAGGCTGCTATGCAAGCTGCTTTACCACTTGGGCCATTTGGTCCAGCAGATTAAGTGATGCTTGAAGTGGCAGTGGCAGATACGGATCCAGATTGGAGCCTTTGGCAGGCTCTTATTGGTAAATCACAGCTAGTTCCTTAGTTTCTTAGGATTTTATAGCAAAGCTGTGCCATCCTCTGTGGATAACTTCTCTCCTTTTGGGACATAGTTCTTGGCCTGCCACTGGGCCTTAGTAGAGACTGAACATTTAACCATGAGCCATAAAGTTACCATGTGATCTGAGCTGTCCACCATGAAACTGACCCACCAAGCCCAAAAGTGGGGTATGCACATCAGCACTGAATCATTGAGTGGAAGTGGTATATATGTCATTGGGCCAGAGGAGGCCCTGAAGGCACAAGTTATATGAAGAAGTGGCCCAAATGCCCATGGTCTCCACTCCTGCTACACTGCCTCTCTCTCCCAGCCCACACATATAACCTCATGGGGAGTTCCCTGTGATCAGTTGACAGAATAAGAAGAGTCTTAGGCCTGGTTTACAGATGGTTCTGTATGATATACAGGCAGCATCTGAAAGTGGACAGCTGTAGTACAGCTGCTTTCTAGGACATCCCTGAAGGATAGTGTGGTAAAGAGAAATCCTCCCAGTTGGCAGAACTTTGAGTAGTGCATCTGGTTGTTCACTTTACTTAGGAGGTATAGCCAGATGTGCAATTATATACTGATTCATGGACTGTGGCCAGTGGTTTGGCTGGATGGTTAGGGACTTGGAATGAACATATTAAAAAATCGGTGACAAGGAAATTTGGGGAAAGGTATGTGGATAGACCTCTCTGAATGGGCAAAAGACATGAAGATATTTGTGTCCAAGGGAATGCTCATCAAAGGGTGAACTCAGCAGAGGGGAGTTTTTTTAGTAATCAAGTGGTTAGGATGACCCATTCTGCGGATAGCCATCAGCCTCTTCCCCTAGCCACTCTTGTCATCACCCAATTGACTCATGAACAAAGTGGCCATTTTTGAGACAGGGTTGGAGGTGATGCTAGCTCAGCAACATAGAATTTCACTCACCAAAGCTGACCTGGCTATGGCCACAACTGAATGCAGTGGCTAACACTGAGTCCCAATATGGCGCAGTTCCCCAAGGTGATGGGATAACTACCTGGTGACAGGTTGATTATATTAGACCACTCCCATCATGCAAAGGGCAATGTTTTATTCTTATTTAAATGGGCACTTACTCTGGATATGGATATGGATTAGGCTTCCCTGCCTAAGTTGTCATCCGTGGAGTTACAGAATGCCTATCCACTGTCATGGTATTCCACACAGTATTACTTCTGTTCAGGGAACTCATTTCACAGAAAATGAAGTGTGGCAATGGGCCCATGTTCATGGCATTCAGTACTCTTAACATGTTCCACATTATCCTGAAGTAGCTGGCTTGAGAGAATGGTGGAATGGACTTCTGAAGAACCAGTTATATAGTACTAGCTAGGTGATAATACCTTGCTAGGCTGGGGCAGGGTTCTCCAGAAGATTATATATGCTTGAATCAGTGTCCAATATATGGTGCTGTTTCTTCCACAGCCAGATTTCACAGTCCAGGAATCAAGGGGTGGATATGGGAGTGGCGCTACTCACCATTACCACAGAACAGTCCTTATTGACGTTTTGTTCCTCATAGAGTGCAAAAGGGATATGTCTAGATTCAGACCATATATGCATTGTTGTAGTCCCCCAACGCCCACTCATTTAATGGACCCAGGTGGCTGCCCCAAGTGAGTGAACCAGGAAACCTCATTGATTCCAAATACATTCCCATCCTAGAATGTGGTTCTTCTGATGGGTATTGACATATCCTACTTTAATGTACCCCAAAATCACCATAGTAATTTCCCGAAGGGCCCTGCCCCATGTGAGCATGCCTTAATAGCCAAGTTTTCCATTGCTCTTCTGCCTGACCATATAGTCAGGCCATTTGTCACAACTGATGGGGTTCAGGGTAGGCTGCCCCAAGATGTGCCTCTTGGCACGTGGATTATTTTGAGCTGAAAACAGGCAAGGCCCAAAAGACTCAGGAAGAATCTTTGAGCTTCTTCCCCGTTACTGCCTAAAAGAGTTTAAGATAGGAGGGCTATCCCAGGAAGGAACTATTACTGTAAATAACTATAGAAAAGTATGAACTAGGTGTGGTAGACAGGGAGGAACCTAGCAAGGCCTGTTTGATCAAAGTTCTCTCTGTGCGCCATTGTCTGCCTCGGCCCAGCAAATATTTGTTTACCAAACATTAGCCCTTTTAATCTTCCTATGAATTACCTTACTTCCCTTTGAAGTCCCAGACCCCTACCTCCTTTGCCTGAGTCCAGAATAGTATATGTACCTCATCTTGCCTTGCTGTCTTTGGAATTCTTCATGCTTATTTGGATTCCGTTATATATATAATAAATTTGATTTTCTCTTGTTAATCTGCCTTATGTCATTTTAATTGCCAGCCAAAAGAACTAAGAGGGGAAATGGGAAATTCCCCTCCCCCACAATTGGTGGAGTCAACAATACGTTACTGGCTGGCAGCATCTGACTGAGAAACAGCTTCCTCCTGAAGACTGCTACAGATGAAGAGATCCTGGGACGTCTGGCAAGGGCTGGCAGAAGGTAAAATTTCTTACCATGTCAGCCTCCCAGAATCTCAGTCTGCAGGGTCTGATGGAGCGAAAGTGGTGAGAATCTTTTTTCTCTCTCTAAATTTAGATTAGCAGTTGAAAATATTTGTGGAGCTAGTTCCTTGGACTCAGCAACTCTTTGGAAATTTGGTAGAGCACTCTCGGTTGGTTGATCCTTTTCCTCACCATCTTTCTTTGTCTCTGTCTATTATGTTATTTGTCCTAAGAAGGAAATTCCATAGGGTAAGATGCAGGCACAGGCCCTATAAGCCTGTTGTCTGGACTTGCCCTGGAGTCTGGTAAGTTTGTCGATCTCACCAGACTGGCATCTATTTAGACAAACTTTGCTGAGGATCAATATGCACATGAGGTAAAAGCTATGCCAAGGGATATCTTGGAAGCCACAGCCCCACCACTGGTGGGCATGAATCGAGCATTTGACAGCTGTTAGGGTATTCACCACCTCAAGAAGGCACCCATGAAAGGATAAGTTGGTCAAGGAATGGGTTAGATGGACACTAGGTCACCTGCCAAGTTCGAGAAAATTTCTATGCAGTGAGATACTCTGTAAAACATCACATACTCCGCAACCCCGTGACTCATTCCTCTTAGGCATTAGTGTGGCTCCAAGAAACCCAGGGCTTAGCTAAAGCTGTTAATCTGCATATAAGAAAAAAACAAAACAGATAAGGTTTTTCCTTCTGTCTTATTATATGTCCCGAAGAGCTTTGTGTTTTAACCAATGAGAAAACTCTCTTGGGTCTCTGCCGTCTGGAAGGTGAATTTACTGGGGTGCATCTGGTGGCCAGTTGAATAGACTGGAGTTCTGAGATATGAAGTTACAAACAGCACTCTTTGTCCAGCTGTACTAACTCTCAGGGAGTTTGTCATAAGGGGACTTAGTCCATGAGGGGCCTCTGTTGTCTCAACCTTTGTTGCTTATTAATGCTGGAATAGTCCATTCCAGTAGAACCTTCCTGGTGCCATAAATTAGTGGGTTTGTGGCTAGAGGTGCCCCACATTTTTGTGGGAGACCAGAGATGCCGTTTTCAGGACACCACACTTAATGCCTGTGCAGCAAAGGCCTTTACTTTCTTAGAGTGTTGTGTGGAGTGAACCTTTGGATCATGGGGGCTACATCATCTATGTTCCCGCCAGGGATAGCTCCTGTGTCCATAGTAAGATTTATTCTAAGCCTGGAAGATACTTCTGGGTCTTTCCATAAATAGGCTTATTGGACTGAGTCACTATTGGGTTAAGTACACTAATGAAGATCTTGCTCATCAATGGCCAGATGACAGATCTTTTGAATTGGAAAAACTTCTATATTCGAAAAGTTTTTTTAGAGAGCTCTCATTCCATGCAGCTGCCTTATTGGTATTTATGGGAAGATCAAACTGAAGAGAAAACCCAAAGAAGTATAATGGCTGGCCTCAGGGAATCCCTTAATAAAATGAAAGAACAAAAGTCAGAATAAAAATTAAAAGCCAAATATGACATAAATTCCCCTTTTCCTCCCTCCTATATTCCCCTGTATCCCCAACTGCCTGTTCCTGACCCTCAAGAAGATCTGGATCTCTGGCTCCCTGTTTTAAAATGCCTCACCTCAAAATCCTCAGCCATTTCCCTTAGATCCTAAGACTCTGGCTTCTCCAGAAAACATCCAGCTGCCTATTTTAACTTCCTTTTCCTTAGAATTAGAGAGGGTACTCAGGCCTGACCTCCAAGCTAAGGGCATACAGGTCACTTGTGTAAATGCTGATAGCCAGGAAGTCAGTTTAGTAGATATAGCCAGGAAGGCTCATTTTGCTGTCCCTTATGACTCTTCCTACTTCCCAGGGCTCTATAGTCAGGCCCTGCCAGCTTCAGAAATTTATGTGCAATGTCCCTTGCTGATGTATCCAAGACTCCAAGACCACTACCACAGAGAATTCATGTCCCTTGAACAGAAGCTGATCTTTTAAATTTTAAAATGATCTTACCTCCACTGTCAGAAGATCCTACAAAATTCAGAGAGGAATTAGAAAGATTAATGGCTATTCTTAAGCTCACTCACAGAGACTTTGACTGATTACTGTCGACTGAAAAAAAAAAAGCACAACTTAAAAGTTGAAAATTATGCTTTATTCACGGACCTTACTGAGGACTATAGCTTGGAATGGCAGCCTCTCAGATAGCTCTGAGGTACTGTTCCAAAGAGGTAGGGGAGGAACCAGGATATCTAGGAGTTTTTGCTGAAAAAAAAAAAAACCCAAAACATGTAAGTTGGACATCCAAAGATTACTGCTAATCACAAAAAACAGACATCTCAAGTTAATAATTTCAGTGCTTTTCTGTGTACAGGAAGATGCAAGAGTCTGGGCTTAGTGAAATTATTCCTTTGATATGCACCTTAACTATCTAGGACCAGTATCCTGTTTTTCTCCATCTTGAATCCCCTCCAGATGTACCATGGTGAGGGCCGCTTCAGTGGCTGATGGCTTTATGGCTGCAACATCCTTTGTTTGCTGAAATGACATGTGAAGTTCTTTGTCCACACTGCCTCCTTTTGGTCATAAATTCAACCGACGTTTGGGAGGCAGTTCATGACCAATTTTGTCCCACAGTGCTAAGGCTCATTCCCAGATCAGGTAGATTCTCTTGATAGGTCACTCATGTGCTAATTTTTGAATTAGGCTCTGTTGATAATCTAAAATTCTCTGGATTGCCTATTTTACTAGTCTCTTGTAATCCAGGAAATGTTTTCCATTGTTGCTTTTCCCCACATTTAGAGTTGTAGTATTACCATTATTCTACGTAGAGTTATATACATATGGTCAACTGCCTCAAAATGTTTAGCCATAATTAATTTTGTCAGAGGCCTGGTTATACATTGGGTAATGCAGGAGACAATAATCTTATGAAACGGGATATAAGTAATATAGCTAGTAACATTTAAATAGGGGGTTAAGCCATGAGCTTCCAGAATCAAACCAGCTCCCTAAAAGATCACTAAGACTAGGAAGTGGATCACTTAAGGTAGAAATCTGATTTTTCATGTAGGTCATTAAATGCATTATATTGGAGGATTTGTCTGGTGTGAAAACACAGCATTTGCTTTGAATTACAGTAAGTCCCCTACATACAAACCTTCAAGTTGTGAACTTTCAAAGATATGAACATGCGTTCACATGTCCAATCACATAAGTTAGTTCATATGTGTGGTGTTAGGTGCAACCCAGTATATTTCTGGTTTCCTGATCCAATCTGTTCCATGCCAGTTGCTATATTTAAGGGAAGTGATGTATTGGCATTTTTCATAAGACACCCAGCCTTATTTTCTAGTCTTACTAGGCTGATCATCTTTAGTATGATTTAATTTTAATGGGTGATGCAGAATGTACTTTGCCTGTGTCAGTTGGATCAAGTGCTCATAATTCTTCAGGTACTAAGCCTAGCAATTTTTCTCATTCTGCATCACTCGCATCATGGATCACAAACGTTGTATGATGAAGGAAATATGATTGATCCTACAGATCTAAAAACATTTCCCCCTTAGGAGTAAAAGAAATATGGGCTTTTTAAGTTTCTAATAAATCTCTACCTATCAGGTGAATACAGATACTTTCTACTAGGAAAAAGGAGTGCCTTCCTTTAAGTTCTCTTAAGCAAAATTCTGAAGGTAATGATTTAAGAACCTTAATAGGCATGTTAGAAACCCCTATCATTTGCTTTGAAGTATTACTGCAAGAGAGGGGGCCTTTGATTTTGATAGAGTTTGAAACTGAAAAGGTAGCCCCAATTAAGGATTTAATTGTTTCTCCTTGTATTTTCATTTCCACTTCTCCCAAGAGGAAAGATTCCCGTTGTTCCCTTGGAACAGCTTTATTCTTGTTTAGCTTGGATTTTCTGGTCTGAAATCCAGTTTTGCCCTCAAAATCTTTTTTCATTTTTCTACAGTCCCTTCTCCGATGACCTGGTTTTTTACAGTAAAAGCAAATGCTAGGTTCCTTTGTCAGTCATGGATAGAACGGGGATTTGTTAACCATCGACCGACCTTGATTACTTAATTGGTGCAATTAAAGGTTCATAATTTTTATAGATGTATTTCCCTCTTTCCTTTAATGGTTTTGGAAAGTTGGTCGGTGTAATGGGGCCCAACGTAGTTGTGTCTTTTAATAGAGTAGCTAATTCCTCATCTATGCCTTCTAAAAAGGTGGAGGTGAGCAAAGGATCATTTTGGTGTTTAGAGAATGATTCAGGTGTCATGCCAGAATATTGTTTAAACATTTTCTTGAACCTCTCATAATACTCTGGAATTGATTCATCTGGTTTTTGTTTACACTGCTGAGTCTTTATCCAGTCTATACAGATTTTGGAAAAAACTCTGAGAAGTCTAAGTAATTTATGAGCTAATTTCTTGCATTCAGCGTGAGCTGGTGGGCTATGTATATCGAAATCGTCAAGGGGTTTCTCCATCGTGCTTTCTCTATCCATTCCTTTGCTTTACTTTCAGAAACTAATAGCTGTATTAATTGATATCAATTGGAAAACCTGGGCTCATAGTTTCAGATGGTTAACGAGAATTCCTTCATATTGGGAATTTTCTTTTTTTCTTTGCTTTTCTTTTCTTTTTTTTTCTTTAAGATTTTTTTTGACATGGACCATTTTTTAAAAAATTATTTATTTATTTATTTATTTATTGGCTCTGTGGGTCTTCGTTGCTGCACGCAGGCTTTCTCTAGTTGCAGTGAGTGGGGGCTAGCTAGTCTTCATTGCGATGCGTGGGCTTCTCATTGCGGTGGCTTCTCTTGTTGCAGAGCACGGGCTCTAGGCGCACGGGCTTCAGTAGTTGCGGTGCATGGGCTCAGTAGTTGTGGCTCGTGGGCTCTAGAGTGCAGGCTCAGTAGTTGTAGCGCACGGGCTTAGTTGTTCCACGGCATGTGGGATCTTTCCGGACCAGGGCTTGAACCCGTGTCCCCTGCATTGGCAGGCAGATTCTTACACTGTGCCACCAGGGAAGTCCCTGATGTGGACCATTGTTAAAGTCTTTATTGAATTTGTTACAGTATTGCTTCTGTTTTGTGTTTTGGTTTTTTGGCCTCAAGGCATGTGGGATCTTAGCTCCCCAACCAGGGATTGAACCCGCATTGGAAGGCAAAGTCTTAACCACTGGACCACCAGGGAAGTCCCAGGATTGGGAGTTTTCTTAGCTTAAGTTCTGCTCCGGTCCAGGATGTATATGTAAGCATCAATGATGGTTCTCCTCTTCCCGTAGTAGGTTTCTTCTTAAAGGGAGCTATGCTTATTTATGATTTTGTGTCCTCTTTTGCTGCGGGAGAGGAAGGAGCAGGAGGTGGGGGTGATGGAAGAGAGAAAGAGCATCTGGGTTAGGCAGTTCAGATAAAAGAGGATATAAAGGAGGAACAGAGGGAGATACAGTGTTAATGTTAGTGGCTTTAAAAAAATTCTGATACTGTTTCAAGCAATTTTTTGTTGATTTCCTGCAGAAAAGTTATTTTATCATTTCCCCTTTTAGAAGCTTCTAAATACCTACTGAACTAAGCATTCCATTCAGTCTGTTTGATTTTATGGCAAACTTTCTCTAGCTGTATATGAAAAAAAAATTAGTTTTGGAATGTCGAAAGAGCCCCAGTTTGGCCATTTTACGTTGAGATATCCTTTAGTATGGTTTTCCCAATAAAATAAGTATTTGCAAGTATGAATTCCAAACATACTATATAGGAACCTGGCTGGGGTGTTAGCTGGAGGCTGACAATCTGTTGTTCCTTTTTCTTCTGTTTTGAAAGTTTTGTTCCCCATTCTGAGGTAGGTTTGTCCCACTAGATAAAATCACTAGTGATGATCGTGTGGGGGGCCAATGTGCTGTTTGTGAGTTTAACTCTTCTAGGTGTCACCCTAGAGTCATTTCAGCTCTCTTACTTACATGTCTCCGTTTCTCCCTTCTGTAGCCTAAGACCATCGTGGGTGTTGAGATTACTGAGTGGCCAGTTCTTATGCATGTTCCTGGCAGATCACGTTTTTAATTAAAATGAGTAGGTTTCCCTAAGGGATGACATGGTATGAGGACTTGCCTCCATCACTCCCACAAGTTTCTCAGTTGCCTGAAAAAGCCATTGCCAGCCAGGAGGAGATGTCCCTTCTTTGGAGCTGAAAGCTCTCATGAGATATCTTTACTTTTATTCTGACAAACTCCATTAATGTAGCCAATTCAAGGAAAAATGAAACCTAATCTCCCACCTGATTACCTAGTTCAACCCTCCTCAGCGTCTTTAAGCAAAAATCCTCCCAGTCTTTCAAGTGAGGATAACCCAGGTACCTCTTCTTGAACCTAAGTTCAGTGAGGAGTTTAAAAGCACTGAATAAAACTTAGGATCACCAACCAATAACTGGAGATCCAAGACCCAGGACAGACTCACTCAAATTCTTGTGGACTCACAGAGGAGACGGACTCACAATACCCAAGAGGGTACTCTGGTACCCAGAGTACCAAGGCTCTGGACCATCACAGAGTTCAAGCAAAGAAGGGAAATGTGCACTAGGTCCCTTCACTGGTTGCCAAAACTGTTAACTGAAAAAAAATGCACAACCCAGAAGTTGAGAATTATGATTTATTTAGGGACCTTAGTGAGGACTATAGTCCAGGTTGGCAGCCTCTTAGATGGCTCTGAGGGAATTTTCCGGAGAGGTAAGGGAGGAACCAAGATATATAGGAGTTTTTGCTGGGAACATAAAAACCAAACAAACACATGTTAGTTGAACATCAAAAAATTACTGCTAAACACAAAAAACAGACATCTCAAGTTAATAATTTCAGTGCTTCTCTGTGTATGGGAAGATGCAAGAGTCTGGGCTTATTGAAATTATTCCTTTGATAAGCACCTCAACTGTCTAGGGCCAGTATCCTATTTTTTTGCATCCTGAATCCTGTCAGAGTGTGCTGTGACTGGGGGTGGGTGGGGGGGGGAGTTGGGGGTGGTTCAGTGGCTGATGGCTTTATGGCTGCAAGGTCCTTTGTTTACTGAAGAGGCAGTCAACATTCTTTGCCCACACTATCAAAGGACATTCTTCCAGCCCATGACTATACTGTAGCTGTGAGGTCAGACAAGTCCCTGGAGAAAGTCCTCTCACAGAAGAAATATATGGCCAGACTTTCCCTAAGGCCCTCCTGCAAATGACCAAGGGATGGCTCTACTGGAGGCAGGTATTAATAGTTTAGTAGGAGTGATTTTAGAGGTATTTCCTCCTAGATTTAGTTGGTCAAAGATTGAATTATGCACTCAGAAAGAAGGATGACATCCAAAAGCCTTTGTTGAATGTTTTATACAAGCTTTTCAAAGGCACACTACATTAAACCTGGAAGCCCCAGAGCATAGCAATCTCCTAATTTCTGTTTTAGGAGGAAAATTTCTTCCTAATACTAAAAAAAAAAAAAAAAAAAAAAGAGAGAGAGAGAGAGAGAAAAGAAAGTTCAAAAATAGCATGGTTGGTTGGTCAGGATAGCTGTTAATAAGCATGATAATGCAGGCTGCCACATAATTCTTTGTAAACAGTTCACAGGAAAGCAGAAGGAAAAAGGAATTAAAAACAATTCTTGCTCTGCAACTTGAATTTTGAGAAAAGCAAAAACATAACTCTGAGAAAAATTAAAAAAACCATGCCGAGGTCTTCCTATGTACCTTCAGAGAATTGTAGGTATTGCAAGAAATCAGGCTCTTGCAAGAATTGTCTTGCACTTAAGTGAAAGGAAAGGTTACGAATCAACACTCCTAGGCTCCAACACCCCCAGAAGGTGATGCCAAAAGCTCAGCTTCTCTGTACACTGGTGTTGAATTGAATCTCAGAGACAGCGTCTTGGGTGAAGTAGAAAAGGATAGCTTTATTACTTTGCCAGGCAAAAGGGGACACGGCGGGCTCCTGCCTCTAAAAACTGTGTCCCCACTTGGAGAGGATAGTGAGAAGTTTTATAGTAATGGTTCAAAGAGGGCATGATCAGCTCGTGACATTCTTCTGATGGATTGGTGGTGAGGAAAGTAGGAGTCAGCATCAACCTTCAGCATCAACCAACTGGTCTGGGGTCTACATGCTTGTGGGCAGCATACCGTCATTAATCGTTAACTTCTCCCACCTGGAGGGGGTTTCAGTATCTGCAAAACAGCTCAAAGATACTGTTGTGTGTATCCATTGATTGGGAACCAGGACCTTGCCCCAAGGCTGACTGTTGTTTCTCTTGACTTTGTTTTTCCCTGGTCTCTCATCCCCTTCCTTCCCTAACTAACAACTGCTTGAATCTGCACGTTGGAACTCAGGGAAGGTCATGGAGGTGGAATGAAGGCTATTTCCTGTAATCAAAGAAATGGGCAATACAGAAAGACTTTGTGCCCAGGAGCCCCAAAGCACCCTGCTTGGTATCAAAGTTTCATTTTTTCTCCTCCTGAGGGACAATTCCCCCTTGAATGATGGTGTCAACCCATCCTCATTTCTACCCCACAACCAACCATTAAATTTAAAATAGAGGATCAGGAACTGCAGTTTGTAATTGACATTGGTGCTGCTTTCTTTACAGTCAGCTCAGAGGGTTTGTCTCTACCTGTCACCTCTGATTCTATTCAAGCTGTCAGAGTCTCTGGGCAGCCCATTTAACTGCCATTATCTTAGCCCACTGCAATATCTCTGGCGTCTTAACACTCATCGTGCCTTTCTAGTTTCCAGCTGTCCACCAGTAGATCTTTATGTAAATTTAATGCCACTGTAAATTGTAATGAGAAAGGTGTTTTTTAATTTCCCTGCCCTCAGACCAAACTCTAAACCTTTTACTTTCCTTACTAGAAACAATTCTGATTTAAATTCTTCTGAAGAGTATGAGTCCTTAAAAGATGTCCCAGTTAGTCTCTGGGCTACACAAGCAAATGAAGTAAGGTTGTTACTGAGTGCGGAACCTGTGCACATTCACTTAGAAAAAGAAAAGACCATTTCCATCAGTAGCCCAGTACTCTCTCTCCAGGGATGCACAGCCAGGAATTGAATCTATAAGAGACTCCCTTTTGAAGCAGGGTGTACTATTTAGCCTTTTTCTCAATCCCATTGCACCCTGACTCACAGTTTCTTTTTGTATAACTGTTTAAAGCAAGGCAATTCACATGAACTTGTGGACCGGGTTATTGTGTCTCCCTCAATATTTTCCTAAATTCTTAAGGCAGACTTGGATTCTGTAGCATTTACCCAAGGCTCCACGCTTATTCAGTATGTTGATGACCTTTTGCTTTGTAATCAAACTAAGCAGGAAGCTCTTACAGACACCTCGTTCTCCTAAAAGGACTAGCTGAATGAGGCCAGAAAGCCTCCAGATCTAAACTTTACTGAATGTAAATGACTGTCACCCCCTTAGGACATGACCTATCTCAAGGCATTTGGAAGCTCACCCCAAATGTCTTAAGTCAATTTTGTCTATCCTTCTCCCCCAAATGAAAAAATAATTGCATAAAATTTTAGGGGCAGCTGGCTATTGCTGCTAATAGATTCCTAATTTTGCAGCCCTTGCTAAACCTCTGTATGCCCTTCTCCCAGATATTATCCCAGACCTTATTTCCTGGCCTTCAGAGGCATTCACCTCCTCTGAAGCCTTAAAATTAGGTACATACCCCTGGCTCTTGGCTTACCTAATTTTGACAAACCTTTTAATCTATAATGGCATGAAAATAATGGGATTGCTGCAGGCATTCTAGGACAGTCTTTTGTCTCTCAGGTATGTTCTACATTTCTCATGTCATTAGACCCTGTGGCATCAGGAATGCCCCCATGCTTATGTGTGGGGCTGCAGCAACTCCTTGATTGACAAAGCTAGTCTCTTATATCAGGCTCCCCATTCATCTCTATGTTCTGGTGCTATGTCTGCTATATTACAAGTCCATAGGACAGAGCACCTCTCTACACACTGACAGACCACTTAGGAACAGGCTCTGTTAAATCATCTTAAATCATTGTAACACTTAGAATCTTAGCTACTTTATTACCCCTTCCTGATGATATAGACCCCCGCTCTATGCTGCTTGATTGCCTTGCAACTGTTAGAGATGATCTCTAAGCCACAAGAGTATCTCTCAGACATTTCTTTATATAATCTAGACTTTCTTCTATTTTTTTAGCATCTTTATTGGAGTATAATTGCTTTACAGCGGTGTGTTAGTTTCTGCTTTATAACAAAGTGAATCAGCTATACATATACATATATCCCCATATCTTCTCCCTCTTGCCAGACTTACTTCTATTTTGTGATGGCTCCTATAAATGAAATTTCCGGGAAACATAATAACTGGTCATGCCATAGTTTGCCTTCATGAAACTCTTGAGATTTATTCTTTGCCTAATGTAAAGTCAGCCCAAGCTGCTGAACTCACAGCTTTTACTAGAGGTTGCACATTAGAAGGGAAAACTGTCCCTATTTACATGAACTCTAAATATGCTTTTGGAGTCTACTATGCTATTGGCACAATTTGGAAAGTCCACGGGTGCTAAACATCTGTAGGTACTCCTGTTGCTAATGGGCATATAATTGCTGCGCTATTACAAGCTATTCACTTCCCTTCTAAAATTATTGTTGTTTATTGTTCAGCACATACTAAGGAGACAGGTGATGTATCTTTAGGAAATAATAAGGCTGACAGAGCTGCTAAATATGCAGTTCAAAATGGACCCCCTTGTCTTTTCTGCACATAATTTTTAAACCTGCCTTTATTCCTGACTGATAATTATTATCAGGCAAAAACTCCACGATCTAAAAAAGACAAATGGGTACAAAAGGTGCCAACAATTACCAGATGGATTATATATTGGTCCAAATGGATTTCCTGTAGCCCCCTTTCATTTAACCTTTTGGCTTGCACTTAAATCCCATCAAGTGGGACATATGTGCACTTGGCTGGGGGCGGGGGGATAGTTAGGGAAATGAAAGACAATTAGCTTTGCCCTGGTATCCACAAAATTTCTGACCAAATTAGTTCTCAGTGCACTACTTGTAAATCTCACCAAATTTCTGGGAGAAATCCGTATCACCCAGGAAGTCCTCCAAAGCCCACATTCCCTTTGTGGCACTCCAAATGGATTTAATAGATTTGTCCCCATCTGTGGGCTGTACTCACTGTTTGGTTGTTGTCTGAACGTTTAGCGGATGGACTAAACACTTTCTGACTAGATGTGTCGATGCCACAATAGTGGTAAAGAAATTAATCACTGAGGTTATTCCTCGTTTTGGCATTCCTTTACGGATTGAATCAGACCAAGTGACTCATTTTGTAGCAGAGGTAAACCATTTGCTTTCAGAAACTTTGATGTACTCATTAAAATTTCATACCCTGTAACATCTTTAATCATCAGGGCAGTGGAGTGTAAAAATCTAGCCATAAGAAGGATTTTAGGGAAGATTTGTCAAGAAACTGATTTAAATGGCCAGAAGCTTTGCCCTTGTCCCCTAATATTTATGGAGAAGATACTTAAGATTTCTATTCATTCTTGACAAGTCAAGTTCCAAATTACCTATCCCTTTTCCTGAAATTTGCATTTTAAAAAGATGGCAGAGATAAGGTTCCTGGAGAAGACCAGGTAGAACATTTGCATCTCAAAGGTATGGGAGAAGAAAGGCAAGTTCCTTCTAGGATGGCTTAAGCCCCCCTTAAGCCCCCCTGCCCCCCAGTTTTTTTTCTCAATACTTACAAACCTCTTAAGATAAATAGGGGAGGATTTTGGAGGGTTAAAATTGGTGGGTTTTGGATTATTTCTGGAGCCACACCTCTGGTCCTGTAAATACTAGATTTGTAAAACAAGGACAGATGCTTTTATTTCCTGATAGAATTGGGTGGCCACCTCAGTGATATCTTGGTATGTTTTACATTCTCTCATCTAGCTTAGGAGAGAAGTCCCCCCCC
>NW_006771436.1:362933-379844 GCF_000442215.2 Lipotes vexillifer
CCCGCCCAGCTTCAAATGTCAGCTATCAAGGTGGTGGAGTAGGAGGATGTGGAATTTGCATCTTCTCACAACTAGGGCACCTACCAGGCACTGGTGGGGGACATTGGAGACCTAAGGGAATGGGAGGACCCCCCGCATGATGGGGTAGGACGTCAGGGGGAGGGCGGGGAAGGAGAAGTGGAGGCGGGATGGGACCAGCACCCCTGAGCAGCAGCTGGGAGAGGAGAGGGGTTCCCATGCTCTGAGGGGCCCACTCACGGTGAGGGAACCAGCAGGAACTAGAGAGACCTTCGGGGGATCAGAGGATTGAAAGGGAATGCGGCCAGCGTTTCCCCCACCCACTCAGGTCCCAGGGAACCTGCTGGGGTCCCGGGCCTGAACCTCCACCCTCTGAGGCCTTCTCTGGCTGTGCAGGTCCCGGGGGCCTGGGGAGCGGGGAGGAAAAGTAGAGACGAGTTGGGACTGGTGCATCTGAGGGGCAGCTGGGGGAGGGGAGGGGGTTCCCATGCTCGGAGGGGCCCACTCACGGTGAGGGGATCAACAGGGATGGGGAGAGACCTTTGGGAATGCAGCTAGTGTTTCTCCTGCCCGCTCGGGCCCCAGCGAGCCTGCTGGGGTCCCGGGCCTAAACCTCTGCCCTCCGAGGCCCCCTCTGGCCACACTGAGCTTAAGCCCTGCCCTGGCCAACCCCCCACAAGGACCTTTTCCAGCTGTGCTGGTCCTGAGCCCAGGCCCTGCCCCTTGCCTAAGCCTTGTCCCCCCACAGACAAGGCCTTTTCCGGCCTTTTTTTTTTTTTTTTTTTTGCTGTAGTGGTTCTGTTTTCCTTGTTGGTGTTTTATTTATATTTTTATTTTTTCTAATATTTTTTTTATTTTCTAATATTTTTCTAATTTTACTTTATTTTTTATTCTTTGTTATCACTCTGCACTTTTTTGCCCCACCGTGCAGCTTGTGGAATTTTGGTTCCCAGGCCAGAAGTCAGGCCTGAGCTCCTGTGGTGGGAGTGCTGAGTCCAAACCACTGGGCTAACAGAGAACCTCAGACCCCAGGAAATGTTAATTGGAGTGAGGTCTCCCAGAGGTCATCATCTTGCCACCAAGACCTGGCTCTACCCAACCACCTGCAAACTCCAGTGTTGGATGCCTCAGGCCAAACAACCAGTAAGAGAGGAACACAGCCCCACCCATGAAAAAAAAAAATGACAGAAAAATATGTTACAGATGAAGGAGCCAGGTAAAAAGCTACAAGACCAAATAAATGAAGAGGAAATAGGTGACCTACCTGAAAAAGAATTCAGAATAATGATAGTAAAGATGATCCAAAATCTCAGAAATAGAATGGAGGCACAAATCAAGGAAATACAAGGAATGTTTAACAAGGACCTAGAAGAATGAAAGAACAAACAAACAGTGATGAACAACATAATAACAAGTGAAAAATAGAAGGAACCAATAGCAGAGAAACTGAAGCAGAAGAATGAATAAGTGAGCTGGAAGGTAGAATGGTGGAAATAACTGCCAAGGAGCAGAATAAAGATAAAAGACTGAAAAGAATTGAGGACAGTCTCAGAGACCTCTGGGACAACATTAAACGCACCAACATTCGAATTATAGGGGTCCCAGAAAAGAAGGGAAAAAGAAAGGGTCTGAGAAAATATTTGAAGAAATTACAGTCAGAAACTTTGCTAACATGGGAAAGGAAATAGCCACCCAAGTCCAGGAAGCACAGAGAGTCCCATACAGGATAAACCCAAGGAGAAACACACCAAGACACATATTAATCAAACTAGCAAAAATTAAATACAAAGAAAAAATATTAAAAGCAGCAAGGGAAAAGCAACAAATAACATACAACGGACTCCCCATAAGGTTAACAGCTGATCTTTCAGCAGAAACTCTGCAAGCCAGAAAGTAAGGAAAGGGAAAAAACTACAACCAAGATTACTCTACCCAGCAAGGATCTCATTCAGATTCGATGGAGAAATCAAAAGTTTTACAGACAAGCAAAAGTTAAGAGAATTCAGCACCAGCAAACCAGCTTTACAACAAATGCTAAAGGAACTTCTCTAGGCAGGAAACAGAAGAGAAGAAAAAGACTCACGAAAACAAACCCAGAACAATAAAAAAAACTGGCAATAGGAACATATGTATTGCTAATTACTTTGAATGTAAATGGTTTGAATACCCCAATCAAAAGACAGACTGGCTGAATGGATACAAAAGCAAGACCCATGAATATGCTGTCTACAAGAGACCCACTTCAGACCTAGGAACACAAACAGACTGAAAGTGAGGGGATAGAAAAAGATACTCCATGCAAATGGAAATCAAAAGGAAACTGGAGTAGCAATACTTAGATAAAGTAGACTTTAAACAAGCCATTTTTTAAAATTTTATATTTTTGGCTGTGTTGGGTCTTCATTGCTGCATGTGGGCTTTCTCTGGTTGAGGCGAGCGGGGGTTACTCTTCGTTGCGGTGCTTGGGCTTCTCACTGTGGTGGCTTCTCATTGAGGAGCATGGGCTCTACTCTAGGCCTGTGGGCTCAGTAGTTGTGGCTCATGGGCTGTAGAGTGTAGGCTCGGTAGTTGTGGCTCATGGGCTTAGTTGCTCTGCAACAGGTGGGATCTTCCCAGACCAGAGATCAAACCCATGTCCCCTTCATTGGCAGGAGGATTCTTAACCACTGCGCCACCAGGGAAGTCCCTAAAATAGACTTTAAAATAAAGACTGTTACAAGAGATAAGGAAGGACATGACATAATGATCAAGGGAACAATCCGAGAAGAAGATACAACAATTATAAATATGGGGCTTCCTTGGTGGCGCAGTGGTTGAGAGTCCACCTCCCGATGCAGGGGACACGGGTTTGTGCCCCAGTCCGGGAAGATCCCACATGCCGTGGAGCGGCTGGGCCCGTGAGCCATGGCCGCTGAGCCTGTGCGTCCGGAGCCTGTGCTCTGCAACAGGAGAGGCCACAACAGTGAGAGGCCCATGTACCGCAAAAAAAACAAAAACAAAAACAAATAAATATTTATGCAGCCAACATAGGAGCACCTCAATACATAAGACAAATGCTAACAGCCATAAAAGGGAGGGAAGATTGACTGTAACACAGTAATAGTGGGGGATGTTAACACCCCACTTACACCAATGGACAGATCATCCAGACAGAAAATAAATAAGGAAACACAAGCTTTAAATGACACAATAGAGCAGATAGGTTTAATTGATATTTATAGGACATTCCACCTGAAAGCAGCAGAATATGCTTTCTTCTCAAGTACACATGGAACATTCTTCAGGATAGATCACATCTTGGGTCATAAATCAAGCCTCAGAAAATTTAAGAAAATTGAAATTGTATCAAGCATCTTTTCTGGCCACAATGCTATGATATTACAAATCAATCACAGGGAAAAAACTGTAAAAAACACAAACACATGGAGGCTAAATGGGGCACTGCTGAATAATCAAGAGGTCACTGAAGAAATCAAAGAGGAACTAAACAAATACACAGAAACAACTGACAATGAAAACACAATGACCCAAAACCTATGGGATGCAGCAAAAGCAGTTCTAAGGGAAGTTTATAGCAATTTGGTCTCACCTCAAGAAACAAGAAAATCTCAAATACACAATCTAATCTTACACCTAAAGCAACTAGAGAAAGGAGAACAACAACAACAACAAAAACCCCAAAGATATTAGAAGAAAAGAAATCATAAAGATCAGAGCAGAAATAAATGAAATAGAAAGGAAAAAAACAATAGCAAAAATCAATGAAACTAAAAGTTATATCTTTGAGAAGATGAACAAAATTGATAAATCTTTAGCCAGACTCATCCAGACAAAAAGGGAGAGGACTCAGATCAATAAAATCAGAAATGAAAAAGGAGAAATTACAACTTAGACCTCAGAAATACAAAGGATCATAAGAGACTACTAAAAGCAACTATGTGACAATACAATGGATAACCTGGAAGAAATGGACCAATTCTTGGAAAGGTACAACTTTCCAAGACTGAACCAAGAAGAGAGAAAAAATATAAACAGACCAATCACAAGTAATGAAATTGAAACTGTAATTTAAAATCTTCCAACAAACAGAAGTTTAGGACCAGATGGCTTCACAGGAGAATTCTATCAAACATTTAGAGAAGAGCTAACACCTATCCTGCTCAAACTCTTCCAAAAAATTGGAGAGGGAGGAACACTCCCAAAGTCCTTCTACAAGGCCACCATCACTCTAATACCAAAACCAGACAAAGATGTCACAAAAAAAAATTAAAGACAAATGTCACTGATGAACATAGATGCAAAAATCCTCAACAAAATACTAGCAAACTGAATTCAACAATACATTAAAAGGATGATACACCATGATCAAGTGGGATTTATCCCAGGGATGCAAGGATTCTTCAATATATACAAATCAATCAGTGTGATACACCATATTAACAAATTAAAGAATAAAAATCATACGATCATCTCAATAGATGCAAAAAACCTTTTGACAAAATTCAACACCCATTTATGATTAAAACTCTCCAAAAAGTGGGCATAGAGGGAACCTACCTCAACATAATAAAGACCATATATGACAAACCCACAGCAAACATCATTCTCAATGGTGAAAAACTGAAAACATTTTCTCTAAGATCAGGAACAAGACAAGGATGTCCACTCTCACCACTATTAGTCAACGTAGTTTTGGAAGTCCTACCCACAGCAGTCAGAGAAGAAAAAGAAATAAAAGGAATACAAATTGGAAAAGAAGAAGCAAAACTGTCACTGTTTGCAGATGACATGGTACTATACATAGAAAATCCTAAAGATGCCACCAGAAAACTACTAGAACCAATAAATTTGGCAAGGTTGCAAGATACAAAATTAATGCACAGAAATCTCTTGCATTCCTATACACTAACAAAGAAAAATCAGAAAGAGAGATTAAGGAAACAATCCCAGTTACCACTGCAACAAAAAGAATGAAATGCCTAGGAATAAACCTACCTAAGTAGGTAAAAGACCTGTACTCAGAAAACTATGAAACACTGATGAAAGAAATCAAAGATGAGACAAACAGATGGAGAGATATACCATGTTCTTGGATTGGAAGAATCAACATTGTGAAAATGACTGTACTACCCAATGCAATCTATAGATTCAGTGCAATCCCTATCAAATTACCAATGTCATTTTTCACAGAATTAGAACAAAAGATTTTACAATTTGTGTGGAAACACAAAAGACCCCGAATAGCCAAAGTAATCTTGAGAAAGAGAAACAGAGGTGGAGGAATCAACCTTCCCTACTTCCGACTGTATGACAAAGCTTCAGTAATCAAGACAATATGGTACTGGCACAAAAACAGAAATACAGATCAATGGTACCAGATAGAAAGCCCAGAGATAAACCCTCACACCTGTGGTCACTTAATCTGTGACAAAGGAGGCAAGAACATACAATGGCGAAAAGACAGTCTCTTCAAGAAGTGGTGCTGGGAAACTGCACAACTACATGTAAAAGAATGAAATTGGAACACTCCCTAACACCATACACAAAAATAAACTCAAAATGGATTAGAGACCTAAATGTAAGACCGGATAGTATAAAATTCTTAGTGGAAAACACAGGAAGAACGCTTTTAACATAAATCACAGCAAGATCTTTTTTGACCCGCCTCCTAGAGTAATGGAAATAAATACAAAGATAAACAAATGGGACCTAACTAAACTTAAAAGCTTTTGCACATCAATGGAAACCATAAACAAGATGAAAAGACAATGCTCAGAATGGGAGAAAATATTTGCAAATGAAGGAATGGACAAAGGATTAATTTCCAAAATACACAAGCAGCTCATGCAGCTCAGTATCAAAAAAACACAAAAACAACCCAATCACAAAATGAGTGGAAGACCTAAATAGACCTTTCTCCAAAGAAGACATACAGATGGCCAACAAATACATGAAAACATGCTGAACATCACTAATTATTAGAGAAATACGGATCAAAACTATAATGAGGTATCATCTCACACTGGTCAGAATGGCCATCATCAAAAAATCTATAAACAATAAATGCTGGAGAGGGTAAGAAAAGAAAACCCTCTTGCACTGTTGGTGGGAATGTAAATTGATACAACCACTATGCAGAACAGTATGGAGGGTCCTTAAAAAACTCAAAATAGAAGTACCATATGACCCAGCAATCACACTACTGGGCATATACCCAGAGAAAACCATAATTCAAAAAACACATGTACCCCAATGTTCATTGCAGCACTGTTTACAATAGCCAGGACATGGAAGCAACCCACATGTCCATCGACAGATAGATGGATAAAGAAGATGTGGCACATATATACAGTGGAATATCACTCAGCCATAGAAAGAAACGAAATTGGGTCATTTATAGAGATGTGGATGGACTTAGAGTTTGTCATACAGAGTGAAGTAAGTCAGAAAAAGAAAAACAAATATCATGTATTAATGCATATATGTGGAATCTAGAAGAATGTACAGATGAACCTAGTTCCAGGGCACGAATAGAGACGTAGACATAGAGAACAGACGTGTGGACACAGGGTGGTGGGCAAGGGGAGGGTGGGATGAACTGGGAGATTAGGTTTGACATAAATACACTACCATGTGTAAAATAGATAGTAGTGGGAAGCTGCTGTATAGCACAGGGAGCTCAGTTTGTGCTCTCTGATAACCTAGATGGGTGGGATGAGGGGTGAGTGGGAGGGAGGTCCAAGAGGGAGGGGATATATGTATACATATAGCTGATTCACTTCATTGTACAGCAGAAACTAACAGAATAGTATAAAGCAATTTTCCTCCAATTAAAAAAAAATCAGCTATTGTCTGTTTAGTGAGACTGGTGGCTTCCCATTTTTGGCAATCCATTTACAAACACTTTTGTGGATCCTCCCTGGGTTTAAGAAATTCTTTACCTATGGCCCTCAGTTTCTTTGATCTAGAGAGGCTCACTTACAGCCTCAGGTGGTCACAGTTCTAAAAGTAGCCATTTAATAGTGTCTTCGGGGTGGAAAGGCAATTCAGAAGATTACTAGAATGAGTACTCAAAATAAGGAAGAAAGAGGGGAGCAGTAAAGTTTTAGGTACCTTTTATATCATTAATCTTTCATTAGCCTTTTACAACAGATCTTTTTTTTAAAATTTTTTTATAAAATTTATTTTCATCGCTGCACGTGAGCTTTTTCTAGTTGCGGCAAGCAGGGGCTGCTCTCTGCGACACACAGGCTTTTCATTGCGGTGGCTTCTAGCTGGGGAGCATGGGCTCTAGGCGTGCAGGCTCAGTTGCTCCGCGGCATGTGGAATCTTCCAGGACCAGGGCTCAAACCCGTGTCCCCTGCGTTGGTAGGCAGATTCTTAACCACTGCACCACCAGGGAAGTCCCTACAACAGATCTTTAAATGAGGCTCTTTTGGAATTTTGAAGCCTTGGGGGACTTCCGCATACCAATTAAAATAGATACAATAGTTTAAGATGAGAGCTCTCTAAAATTTTAACGATTTAGATGTTCTCCAATTCAAAGGATCCAAGGAGCTAGACTTACAAATATTTTTCCCTGTTAATCTAAGTCAAAAACAGTTAGCACTGTTGTTTCCAGTAGACTCTGCAAGGCACAAATCCAAAAGACTGCCAGCTTTAACTGCGTGCTCAAAATTGTTTTGGAGTGCCAGAAGAACCCCATCTTGGCCATTTTAGGGCCTGATTTCCTTTAATTCTCAATTAAGTGCTTGCAAGCATACATAAACCCAGCTGGTATTCCTGTAAGTGGCTGTTTGCATGGGAGTTGTTTGGCCTTTGAGGTACAATTTCCCAGTATTAATTTCGTAGCCCAATTCAGATATGAGATATGAGATATAATCTGAACAATTTTCTGAGGAGAGCATGGTGGATCACATGTGTGCTGCTTCTGAGTCAAGTTCTTCAAGGAGTTATACTTGGGTCAATTCAACATCTTTTACATGGCTTGGTTTCTCCCTGTGACAGTTTAAAACCATCATGGGTGGCTAGAGCGCTAGGTTATTCCTGTCTGTGGTGCTGCCCGGAGGAACTGTATTTACTTAATCGTTGTAGTGGGTCTCCCTTATTCTTCGGAGCTGAATAATTAAGTCTCTCATTTCACTAGCAAAAGTTTAGTTCAGACCATGTATCAACTCAGTTTTTTGGATTTAAGCCAAATTTAACAAAAATCCAGCCCTCTATGTTTCCCTGGGCCTTTGCCCAGACCCCTTAAGGGTCCTGGCCTAGGAAATGCACCAGGGCCCCTTAAGACTCCACATCTTAAGCAAAATAGCTTGAATAACATTTTCAGGATCATCACTCAAACAATGAGTACCTGAGGAGTACTGAGAAACTGGTGGGGCTCAGTGGGCCCATGCTGGTACCAACTGCCGGTTCCAGGTAGATGCCAGGTGCCTTCTAGTGGATATCTTTGATATCCTGCCAACTGTACCATGCACATTGGCAAAAAATCAGTAGATGTCAGAAAGAAATGGGAAATTTTATTTGAGCCAAATTGAGGATTATAACTTGGGAACAGCATCTCAGAAAACTCTGAGAGCTATATTGCCCGTTAGAAGTCAAGGGACAGTTATATAAGTTTTTTTTGAGACAGAGGGCTGTACATTAAATGACATATTATTGATAGTTTACATAATCCAGATCTAAGGGTCATTGTAACCTGTATAAGATCAAGAAGGAATGTTATCTTTTAAGTTGTCGTCTTGTTGATGCTAGGACAATGTTACTCTTTAGGGTTGAGATATTTCTGCCAATGGGTGAGGTTTGGTCAATGTCTAATGCAGATACACAATGCACAGTAGAGGGTAGAGAAGAGGCCAAAGGGCAGAGAAATTTTTTTATGTTTAAATTTTTCTTGTCTTGCCATAAAATATGAATTTTATTTCACAGAACCTTCCCAGACCTTGCCCTGTTCATCTCTCCCTTTGGCTGGTTCCAATTTGTATCCTTTTGCTATAATAATACTTTAATCATAAATATAGTAGTGTTCTGAGTTTTGTGAATTGTTCTAGTGAATTATCAAACCTGAGGGGGTAGTGGGAATCCCCAAATTTGTAGACACTTGGTCAGAAGTGAAGGTGGCCTGGAGACCTCTGCACTTACAGCTGGTATCTGAAATTAGGGCAGTCTTGTGGAGGACTGTGCCTTTCACCTGTGAAGTTTGGTCCAACTCCAGGTAGTTGACGTCAGAAGTCATTGCAATGCTCCCCGCCCCTTAATTAATTCTGGTTAAAAATATTAATAAAGTACTATCTAAATATATTACTCTCAATATAGATGCTATATGTGTCTAAAGCCACAGTTATGCTGAAAATGGGTGTCAATCAAGAGGGACTAGATAATATCAGAATCCTTACCATACAATATTTGGACTTTTGTGAAGTTAGTTATGCTGAAGTTAAAGTGGAGCCATCAGTGCATAGGTGTTATTTAAAGCATACACTGGATTAATACCCATGGGAGACAGAGAAGAAATTCTCAAGTGTCTAAAGTAGAAGGGATAGATGGTGTTTTCTCCCAGGGGAGAGGAAGATCTGGCCTCATCTAATCACACCAGCCACATGGGCAATGAGTTCAAAAGTGGAGAAGTGATCTAAAGAACAGGCATCCAAGAAGATGATTGTAATTTCTTTGCCTCATCTACCGAAAGCTTCCGTGTAACCCAGTATTGTCTTTGGAGTCTCTTTATATTTGAACAATATCAGAACTCTTCTTGGAATGGCTATGAATTCAAGAGTAGGAGATGTGTTTAAACAGTTGAGTGTTCTTTAGAGGTATGTGGTTAAAAGTAAAGCAGGAGGCATGGCCTGACCATCCACCACAAAGGGTCTTCCCCAAAAGATAAGGGAGGTATCTGTTTTTTGGTTGTTGCAAGTCATGCTTCTAAGGAAAAGTGTAGTGCAGTAAGAGATGGGTGGAAGCCTCAGTCTGTCTTCATTCTATACAGATTTACTCTTGTTTCCAAGGTTAGAATTTAGATCAGCCTATAAAAGTTTCTCAAATTGACCCTCTCTCTTCTATGGTTGCTATGGATTGTGCTCTCCTCAAATTTATGTGTTGAAGCCCCAACCCCCAATATGATGGTATTTCAAAACAAGACCTTTGGGAGACAATTAGGTTTAGATAGGGTCATGAGGGTGGGACTCTCATGATGGAATCAGTGTCCTTAATAGGAAGAGACACACAGCACTCTCTGTCATGTGAGGACACAGTGTGAAGGGCGCTGTATGCAAGCCAGAAAGAGGGCTGTCACCAGGAACCCAATTGGCCAGCACCTTGATTGTGAACTCCCCAGTGTCCAGAACAAATTTTTATTGTTTAAGCCACTTAGTCTACTGTATTTTGTTATAGCAGCCCAAGCAGACTAAGACAAGGGTTTGTGGTAATTTTGCTCAGAATCTGGTAAATCTTTTATTACATGTTTTATGTTAGTATTTTTCTGTTTGTGTGCTTGTTTCAGTCTTCATAGATATGTTGATGGACAGTTGAGACAAAGTCAGGCACTGTTATCTTTCTATTATTTAAACTAAGAAGTTTCAGCCTTGTTGCTTTTGACTTAATTCCCTTTACCTTTGCAAGGCTGAATTGCAAGAACTAGACTCTCTTCCCAGTTCCTTTTATCCCTCTTTTAACAACACCTGAATAAAAATGATGATGTTATTAAAATGATATTTTGTTAGGATACTATCTGAATCATGACCTACACCAACCTTCCCCTCATTGTGAGTTTCTTTGGCCTAGGGTGGGGGAGAGTGGGAAGGTGAGGGGAGAGTTAAAAGCTAACAGATGATGAAGGTGAAGCCAGATGAGGCAAAATAATCTTAGGTTAGCTCTTAAGCCTAAAGCAAGACATTTCATTGGACCCCTTGAAGGACTCCTTTTTGCTCTGCTAATATGCACCTAATTAGCATATTATGCACTACTTCTGTCTGCCAAACAAAAACCCAAGTGCACTTACCCTCATTCTCCTCAGTTTCCAAAGAAGAAGGTAATCCAAAATAGGCCACACCCACATTATAAAAATAGTTAACTTGGCCATGTGGTACCATCCAATATCAAATAGCCAGTAAAATCCTAAACTTACACCTAAGCAATGTTTCTCCATGGGGATTGGAAAGGAGGTGGGGAGAAGGAACCTTGAGCTCCCTCTAGAGGTTGGCAATAATATTCCTGTAAATTACACTTTATATTATAAATTGACCTTTGCTTTCTTATATAATTAAATGTTCTGACATCAATCATCATGCCAAAGTCTGTTCATGACTTTGAGGAGATTAACGTAATTAACAAACTGAAAAGAAAGCACAAATAAAGCACATAGGCAAAAAAAAAGCAGGAAGCCATGCCGTCCTTGTATGTCAGTTCTTTTTGACCCTTGTTAGGAGCATCCTAGTATGGACATGAGTGTCGAGGTCCAGCTGATCTTGATCAGCAGCTTCAGTCAGACATGACTGCCTAGGCTGCTTGAGAAAGAGAAAGAGTTGTCTTACCTCCTTTCCCAAGCTGCTCCTCAGACCAATTAATCAGAATCTCTGGAGGCAGGACCCAGGAATTAGTACTTGAAAAAAAAATTCTTAGGTGACTAATGTGCAGCCAAGTTTGAGAACCAGTACATGGGGGCACAGATGTGCTCTTCAAACCTCGTTTCTTCCTTCTGAGCCCCAGGCTTTTTTCTTCTTTTATATTTTATGATTCCATTTTCTATGGTTCCATTTTGTTGCAGGCAGTTCCTTTTTTAATCTCCTTTATATTTTAATTTTGTCAGTCTTATTCAAAAGATGCCTCTAAACAGCATTTAATAAGCCCAAGGCATTCTAGGTTTGCCCCATCATTCTTTTTTTTTTTTTTTTTTTTTTTTTTTTAACATCTTTATTGGGGTATAATTGCTTTACAATGGTGTGTTAGTTTCTGCTTTATAACAGAGTGAGTCAGTTATACATATATATATGTTCCCATATCTCTGCAACCTGAACTTTTAAGAGGAATCAGAGGTTGTTGGGAAGGTTGTTAAAACCCAAATTTGCAACTGGAATGCTTGCTGAAAGCACCTGGTTACCTCAGCAGTCAATATAAATTACAGAGGCTTTCGTCCTTATCCCCTCCTGGGGCACGTGGAGCACAGCCCTAAGGGAACTCCTATTACTCTTTTTTCCAGTGCTCCAGGAGACGTGCACATCTGTTGTTGACACATGTGGAACCTCAGCTCTCCCACCACCTCTCACACTGTTGATGTGATCATGATATTTTCAAACCTAAGGAAGGACCTCCAGGCAGAAGGAAGACACACCTGACACAATTAAAACCAAAACAGTTGGCACACTGGGATACAGATGAGGAATTTACTGCCTTTCTCTGTACACTCCGAGCTGCTGGATGTTAGTGAAGGGTTAAGCTAAGGACAAAATTAAAGAATTGTATCTGTTTTCTTATTACATGAAGAGGTTGCATCACTTGGTTTTTCCTTAAAATCTCTGACCATAAAATTGTGACCCTTTCCTAATTTACCTGGGCTACTTCAAGTTTACTTTGGGGAACTCCTTTCCACAGACAGATTGACATTGCCTTTTAGGATCTTGCAATGCATGCTGGTTAAGAATCTTAGCCTGGGAACCACCCGGACCTGGGTCTGATACTTGACTCACCGCCTACTTACTAGCTGGGTGACCTCAGGCAAGTAGCTTCCCCTCGGCAAGCCCATCTCCTTATCTGTAAAGCAGGTAGGACACCCCACTGCCAGCCTGGGAGTATTCTTGTGAGGATTCAGAGAGACCTTGGTATCAAGTCTTCCTCTCGGTGACCGACGCATAGTTAAGTACTCAATAGTTTCTTTGTTTTTACCATTGTAATTGTTTTACAAAAGAGAGTCGAACAGATAAAATGCACAAGCTGACCTGTAACATAATTGAAAAACTTAAGGCAATGCACATGTATTTTGGCAGTTTAGAATGTGATAACTGGACAAACGTTTCTTCCTTGTTGAGTGCTCAGCAAAGTCTGCATACTGTGCTATTAGAAATGCCTGTTATAAGGGGAACAGACCTCCACCAGGTTCATAGTATCATTTGAATTTGAAGGCATTCCTTTCTCACAAAAGGAATTGCCATTTGAAAGGACAAGTCCCTATGAGGAGTAGAACAGACAGCAGAAGGTCTTGGCTTTTAGCTGCCTGAGCCATCTCAAATAATTCATCCAGTCTTCTTGACCTCTGCTTCAACCTCTCTGTCCAGGAAAGCAACAGGTATATTGCATGCAAGGAGGTTACTGATTCCTTCAAGTTTGATTTTGGGGTCAGATAGAACTAGCTTCAAATTCTAGCTGCACAGCATGCAAGCTGTGTGGCTAATGATTTTGAGCCCTAGTTTATGCCTCTGGGAGGAGATTAATGGGGTACCTTCCTGATAGGTTTGCTGGGAGGATTAAAAGAGAGCAAATTGCCCAAGCTTTGCAAATGGCAGCTAATAAAATAATGAAAACTTTTTGCTTTCAGAACTCTATCTTAAATTGAGGACTCCAAAGAGCTTCTGTGACTATTATTAATTTTTAATTAAAAGTAAGTTAAAATTTATTTTATTACTATGAGAAACAAAATGAGAAACTTTAAAAATATTTGTGTATTAATTTAAAAATCACAGCAAACTCTTAATATGCTAACATAAAAATACATTTTTAATAAAAAGTAACTTTTTTTAAAAAAAGGAACAAAAGAGAAGACTTCATTAGTTTTTTTTTTTCAAGTCCCTTTAATGTCTTAGTAGGAAGGAGTGGAATTCTCATATCTGCTTCCACTAAAATCTGTTGCAGTATCACACATTACTTAGCTTCTGGAAAACTCCACTTTACACCCTAGATGGAATGAAAGCAGAGAAAAGCAAATAATACCTTGGCATTATAAAAATAGTTTTGACCTCATGGACTCCCTGAAAGGGACTCAGGGACCCCCCACTCTTTGAAAACAACCGACTTGGGACAACTGTCTTTCAAACTCTCAAACTGTAGATGATCCAAAGGCTTATGTAGAAAAAGAATGTTACAATGCATAAGAGAAAGAGAAACATCAAGGCCAAGAATATAGAATATCTGAGTCCCACTGAAGAATTTACTTTTAGAAATAAGCTTGTACTCAAGTACGGGGCAGGAGAACAGCAGGAGCCCGAACATATTTACAGAATCAGGCAAGTATCAGGCAAATATATTCTCCAAACAGACTGGACAAACTTGTGATGCCAGTAATCCAGACATCACAGATCACTGCTTCTATGTCTCTTTCTCCGTTCTCCACCACTCCACACCAGCACTGCAGGAAAATACCCATTTGCTCTCTGGATTATCGAATGTTGTAGTTATACCCCACCAGGGCATGGTGACTCAAACCCAGAAAAACTCATGGGTTTTTCAAACACACAGACCTGGGTTCAAAGGCTCGAATTGCCACTTAAGAGCTATGTAGTCTTGGAAAAGTTACTTAAATTTACTGAATCTCATGTATATGATGGGGATTGTGATGGACTAAAAATGACCATATTCTCTGCAACTCCTCCCATCAAAAGTGTGGAATGCAATGGAATACTACTCAGCCATAAAAAAGAAACCTTACCATTTGCAATAACATGGATGAATCTAGAGGGCATTATACTAAATAAGTCAGACAAAGACAAATACCACATGTGATCTCACTTATATGCAGAATCTAAAAAACTAAACAAAATGAAAACAGACTCATAGATACAGAGAATAAATGGATGGCTGCCAGAGGGGAGGGTGGGTGAAATAGCTGAAGAGGATTAAGAGGTATAAACCTCCAGTTATAAAATAAATAAGCCTGAGGATGGAATGTATAGCACAATAATGGTCAATAATACTGTCATAACTTTGTATGTGGACAGATGGTTACTAGATTTCTCGTGTGATCATTTCATAATGTATGCAAGTCAAATCTCTATGTAGTACACATGAAACTAACATAATATTGTATGTCCACTATCTTTCAATAAGATTTTTTTTAATTAATTAAATTTATTTAACACACATAGAGCTAATTCAAGTAATCTCCTTCTTGAGTGAGCTTTGGAGTTTTTGTCTTCAAGGAATTTGCCCATTTCAAGAAAGTAATCAAATTTTTTAGCAAAGTTGTTTATTATATTCTCTTAATCCTTCTAATGATGTAGATCTCTAGTGATATTTTTTCACTCCTTACACATAATGTATATATTCTACCTTTTTTTTGAATTTTTGAATTTTATTTATTTTTTTATACAGCAAATTCTTATTACTTATTCATTTTATACATATTAGTGTATATACGTCAGTCCCAATCTCCCAATTCATCAATAATGAATCTTTCAATAAGATTTTTTGAAAGTTGAAGTCTATTTTCTCATGTCTTGAATTGGGCTGGCGCTGAGTCTGCATCACTCTATGTGGTCGAAGCGGCAATACTTAACTTTTGAGCATGGTTTCAAGAGGCCCTGCAGCTTCCACACTTACCCTGTGGAACCCTGAGGCCCCCGTGCTGTGATGAAAGATTCCATGGAGGAAGAGGGCCAGCCATCTCTGGTGAGGCCCCAGACATCTTATCCCATCCAGCCTCAGCCAAGCAGCCATATGGAGAGTTCCGGTGAAAACAGCAGAACCACCACCCATTCAGCCCACAGAACTGTGAGAAATGATCATTCTGTTTTAGGCTACTAAATAGATGGGTAGTTTCTAGGGTGACCAATTTGTCCCAGTTTGCCTGGGACTTGCCCACTTTTAGCTGCCAGTCCCACATCCCAAGAAACCCCTCAGCCCTAGTTGGTCACCTATTTGTAGCACAATTGCAAATACCTTACACAGGAATAAGAGCGTTCAACTCAGTGTTTGAGAGAATTAAGTGAAATGATGAGGTAAAGGCAAAATATAGACAGAGCCCATAAAATGAAAGGTTTTGTTTTTCTTTTCAATTTATAAAATAACTTTATAATAATTTATAATTACTCTATCTTTAATAAAATAATATTTCCATAGCTAATTAAAATTTGATCTTTTATCTTTGTCTATAACTGAACTTCTCATTCAGGGCCCTAATTGCTTTTTTTCTTTTTTTAAATTAGTTTATTTATTTTTGGCTGCGTTGGGTCTTCGTTGCTGCACGCGGCTTTCTCTAGTTGCGGCGAGCGGCGGCTACTCTTCGTTGCTATGCGCGGGCTTCTCATTGTGGTGGCTTCTCTTGTTGCGGAGCACGGGCTCTAGGCACGTGGGCTACAGTAGTTGGGGCACATGGGCTCAGTAATTCTGGCTCGCAGGCTCTAGAGCTCAGGCTCAGTAGCTGTGGCGCACGGGCTTAGCTGCTCTGCGGCATGTGGGATCTTCCCGGACCAGGGCTCGAACCCGTGTCCCCTGCATTGGCAGGCGGATTCTGAACCACTGCACCACCAGGGAAGTCCCGGGACCTAATTGCTTTAAATATACCAGAGAGCATTCTCTGCTGGAGAATGCTGCATTTTCAGCTAAGCACGAAGGTAGCAGGCCCCTGGGAAATTATGAACCAAAAAGAGAAAGAAAACATTGGACTTAGCTAAATTCAAACTGGCTGTGAGTTCTCAAAAGAGTATCACTGTTGAAGATGGAAAACACTTAATATTATGTCATTCTGGGTGGGTCTAGAACAGGACCTTTTTTTGGACAATATTTTTCCCCAGGGGCATGTCTAGTGAAAACATAATCCACGGAGATGATCTGCAGATAAGGTCAATGCCATGTGCCCACAAAAAGGCAGAATCTCGGGGGCCTACTGGTTAAGAGAGTTGAAACCTTTGAAACTCTATTTTAGAGCTTTCCTTAGGAAGAAAAGTGGGAGGCTGGGGTGGTGGTGGG
>NW_006771436.1:381047-401249 GCF_000442215.2 Lipotes vexillifer
CTCGCGCCCGTCTCTGGAGCTCCTTTAGGCAGCGCTCTTAAAACCCCTCTCCTCGCGCACCAGGAAACACAGAGGCAAGAAAAGGTCTCTTGCCTCTTGGGTAGGTCCAGACTTTTCCCCGGACTCCCTCCCGGCTAGCCGTGGCGCACTAACCCCTTCGGGCTATGTTCAAGCCGCCAACCCCAGTCCTCTCCCTGAGCTCCGAACGAAACCGAAACCGAGCCTCAGCTCGCAGCCCCGCCCGCCCCCGGCGGGTGAGCACACGAGCCTCTCGGGCTGGTGAGCGCCGGTCGGCGCCGATCCTCTGTGCGGGAATCTCTCCGCTTTGCCCTCCGCGCCCCTGTTGCTGTGCTGTCCTCCGCGGCTCCGAAGCTCCCCGCTCCGCCTCCCGCAATCTCTGCCCGCGAAGGGGCTCCTAGTGTGTGGAGACCTTTCCTCCTTCACGGCTCCCTCCCACTGGTGCAGGTACCGTCCTTATCCTTTTGTCTCTGTTTATTCTTTTTTCTCTTGCCCTACCCAGGTACGTGGGGAGTTTCTTGCCTTTTGGGAGGTCTGAGGTCTCCTGCCAGCGTTCAGTAGGTGTTCTGTAGGAGTTGCTCCACGTGTAGATGTATTTCTGGTGTATCTGTGGGGAGGAAGGTGATCTCTGCGTCTTACTCCTCCGCCATCTTGGAAAGAGTCTCTGCCCCATCATTCTTGATCCAATAATTCCTATTCCTCCAGGACCTTAGACCTTGTTAATGAGATATAAGGTATAGAGGTCTATATTCAGGCATAAGGCCTTATGTAAAGAATTTGAATGTTAATGATTTTCCAGCATTAACCATACTGTCTCGGGGTTGCCTTTGCATTACATCCATTCTTTAAAACTGCACCATTTAGAACCTGGTTCTTCAATAGAACATAAGAGTTTAAGGTCTTATGCAGAAGTCAACCAACCATAACCCTAAACTCAGTACTAGACCTAAAGCCTTCATGTCCTTAGTTCTGTATCTCTTATTCTGCGATGCCTTTCAGAAGAGCTGGGGAGATAGGACCGATGATTGCATATTGACCTGTTGGCTACTGTACCCACCTTCTTCTTACAGCTATTGTTTAGCCATGACTAAAGAGACTTAGAGTAACTTGGAAGCTTTGGAGGAAAAACTCAGCTCACTTTAATTTATATGTTTGGTTCAGCTTAAGCAGGAAAACTCCATAATGCCAGAGGGGTTTGTCCAGGTGTCTTACCAGCATTTTACAGTAGTCTCCCAGAATCTGCAGAGATTGGTTCCAGGAGCCCCCTCATGTATCAGAATCCTCTGGATGCTTAAGTCCCTTATGGCATAGTATAGCAGGCCCTCCATATTTGTTGGTTTCGAATCCATGAATTCAGTCAACTGCTGATGGAAATTTACATTCGAGGTTGGTTGAATCTGCACATTCGAAACACCTGAATATGGAGGGCCAGCTATATTTACTGAAGAAAAAAATCTGTGTGTAAATGGACCTGTGCAGTTCAAACCCATATTGTTCAAGGGTCAGCTGTATAGTGCTGTCTGACCATAAGTTCTCCACACTAGGCAGAGCCTAGAAATGATGCATCTTAGCTTCATCCCTTGTACCTATAGCTTAGTTCTCTTTCTTACTAGACAAGAGTCAGATGGGAAGCAATTGTAAGGTCCTGATATTTTTGGCCTAAATTTATGTTTGTGTTATCAAGGCAGAATTGCAAGGCCTACATCTTCCTCATTCCTTCCCTTCTCCAACTTTAAGTTTTTGAATACTCATACTCCTAAGTATCCTATGAGAACTCTTTGCCACCATGGCAAAGAGCAGTCACTGGTCTGCTACCGATTCCTATTCTCCAGGCTTCTACTGACCTTATTCTTCTGCCCTTTATACTCCATTCTTTTTAAGTGAGTTCGTTCACTCTTGTTTCAAAATCCTTGCTCTTGACCTTCTTCTTGGACAAGTGGAGATCCCAGAGCTAAGCTCTTGTGTTTGGAATGGATATGACTGGTAGACAGGTGTAGGACTTAAAAAAAAAAAAGTGCCTGGTAGCTGAACACAGGAAGATTTGGCTGTGAGGGGAGATCTGAAATATCAGGTTCAAATGAGCAGGGGAGTAGCAGGATGTTGATCAAAGTTGAAGAGTTGGTAAAAAAAAAAAAAAAAAAAAGAACTGACGAAGCAGAGTGAGTGGTGCAGGAGAAAAATACCTGAAAATATTCCCCATTGCAAGGAAATACAGGGGATTGGGAACCTTTTATAGTTGTCCAGGCCATGTTAAGGCCGTGGAAGGGAGGCATGGAAGATTCCAAGGAAGTTCTGGAAATTATCCTGCTGCAGGTAAGCTGATAATCATTTCATCTGCAACTTCTAAGACACATTGTAAGTAGAACTTCTATTGAAAATTTCAGTGGAGGTTTACTACCTCCAAAGTGTTCTGTGAAATACTTGCTGCAGTACCTTGTCAACCTGGGGGAATCTCCTGGTCTTACTTGGATCATTGATCCCTCTGGTTCCTGATCTGCTGCTTTCTCTCTTTGTTCACTGGTCTGCTCACAGTGATGGAGCACACATCCTACTCTGATGGGAAAAGCTGCTTCCTGGTTGGAGACCAAGTCATCCGGCAGTAGATAGAAGTATAGATGTCAAGATACTCCTGGGCAAGGCAAATAACCATTCCTCCAACTTGGACTCAGGGCAGGAGTGCAGGGTGTATTTAACCATTTAATGCCTAGTATTATATAGATAATTAACACAAAAGAAGAGAAAAATGGGAAGTTCCATGCTGGAAGGACTTCTTAAGTAATTCCATATATTTATTTTCAGTGAATAATTTTGAATTTCAACAACTTCAACAGAACTTCAGATCTCAGATTAGTATTGTATAAAGACTGTATGAAGATATATCAGGAGATCTATAATTAAGCTGTTAAAATCTTAGATCAGCATTCCTCCAACGTAATTATTAACAATTGAACTTGTCCTTTAAGATAGAATTTCAGGAAAATTTTTATTTCTTCCCTCTCTCCATCCCTCCCCACCCTTCCTTCTTTCTTTTCTATTTTCCTTTTCTATCATGAGAACTAAGGCCTGGAAATATCACAGAAGTGACGAATCAATAGTTTGGCAGAGATTCTTCTATAAACATAAAACAGTTGACCTTGTTAGCCAGCTGAAACCTGCTTAAAACTCAAGAGCCACACAATAATAGGGCATTTACCTTACTCTCTGATCGTAACTTCTCTGCCTTCTAGAAAGGACTTCAATAAAGGACAAGTCCCTATGTTTCTTTTCAGGGAAAACATGTTGCCATATGGGGTAGGCTTAAAACCTTATAATGTAAATTGAATAAGATAGAGGCCTTACTCCTAAGCCTTGACTCATCCAAAGTAGTACTGCTGTAATAACAGATACTAAAAAAAACTCTAAGAACCAACATTAATTGACAGTTGCCTATCTCCCAGGCCCTCTTCTATGTCCTTAACATGTATTTTCTCTTTTAATTCTCAGAATAACTCTAGGGGATAGAAACTTACCATCTCTGTTGTACATATAACGAAAATAAAGCTTAGGGAGATTAAGCAACTAGTGCAAGTTTGTACGGCTGCTAGGGCTGAAACTGGGACTCAAGCCTAGGTCTTTATCATCACCCTCCCATTTATACCATCTTGAGGGTCCACCTGGGTCAGCCCTTCCCACTTGCAGAATGTCTCCATTCATTCAACAAATAGATTTTGAGTGCCTTCTATCTGCTAGGCATTCTCACAGACAATGGGGGTCCAATAATTTGGAACAACATTTGTCTCAGTTCTCAAGGAACTCCTAGATTAATTCAGGTTCTTCCCACTTCATTCTATAACAATATTCCTCTTCAGATCTCTCTGTTGGGCAATTAACCAGAAGTGGAAACTCAGATGCTTCTATGGAATCTGCAGTTAATTTAAATGGTGTGAAGCATGCCAGGTGAATGTAGAATTCTGGGAGCAAAGCTTCTTGAATTTGACTAAGATCTACACACCTGCCTAGTATTTGCCATTTTAAACACTCAGAAACCCTTTAAAGTCCATGGACCCACTTTGTGCCTTGCTCTTCAATATTTCCAAACCTGAGTGTGCGTCAGAATCACCTGGAGAGCTTGTTAAAACAGATTGCTCAGCTCCACTCCTAGAGATTCTGATTCAGTGAGTTTTAGGTGGAGCGTTAGAATTTGCATATCTAAAAAGTTCCCTGGTGATGTGCATGTTCTGGAGTAGGGATCACATTTTGGAAACCTTTGTTAGATCATCTATGCATAATTTCAGTCTTCCTAGTTATGTTATGAAATAATTCTTTCTGATGGGATCCCTAATTAGTTTAGTCTCTCCACAGATTTGATCTTGAACGCCTCAGATCTCACTCTACTGCTCTCCCTTCCATCTCTCAAAAAATATTTATTGAGATCTATGTTGAGAAACTGAAAATACTGAAGTGAATAAGACCCTATGACTGGAAGTTTTATATAAATAAGTTTTATATTAAAAATTTCTATCTTTTTAACCTCTATCTCTGTATTAACTTTCAGTGTAATCCATTAATTTTTTAAAATGGGCATATTCCCTCTAATGTTGAAAGTTTGTTTCAAGATGATCAGCTAAATCAAAAATTAAAGTTCATCCAAGTTTTATTCATGTGCTAAAATGATCAAAATTAAAGTGTTCATAAAACAAATCAGGCAAATTAAAATAAAGATCTCAAGTTAGCCACTGGATGCCATCTAGATAGAATAGTTAGATATGGAATAGCTTATGAACTGTATTGATGAACAGGGAGTTGCCGTGTATGGATTATCAATTTTTGAATGTTCAGAATTAAGGATGCTCTGCACTGTATTCTTTGAAAAATACATGAAATTTAGTAGGTTTGATGATTTAGGAGTTTCGAGATCTGTTATGCTTCTGATCATCAGTATGACCTCCACCACCACCACTGCCACCACCACCCAATATTTATTGAGTGCTTACTGTGTGTCAAGCACTATGTTTAGCGCTAATTATGCATTATTTCTTAATCCTCACAAAATCTGTGAGGTACTATTACTGTCTCTATTTAACTGAGGCTTAGAAAGATTTAGCACTATGTGTTGGTATTATTGCTTAGGGCAGGAAGCTTTGGTGTTCAAGTGCACAAGCTTTGACTTGGGGGGAGGGCATGTATTGTGAAATGAGTAGGTAGACTTAGGCTACTTCCCTGCAGTCACATGTGCTCTGCCCAAGTCCTCCCACTGACTATAAAACCCAGCTTTGCCCTTTTCTTGTGTCCTCCCACCCTTGGTGTGCAGGATGTGGCATTGTTACAAGAGTGACATCACAAGGAACAGGACATGTAGTACGTCCAGAGACACCAAGAGGATAGCTCCCTATTGGTAGGCCCTTTTGGAGAAATTAAATGGGCAATTTTATCTTTGGATATCTTCCTCAACCTTGCATTTTGATAATGTGAGAAGGGTCCTCAGATACTAACAAACACCTTTTTCTTGTCATCTAGGTCAGCTTTTCAGCACTCACAAGTCTTGCTGCTTCAAAATGTATCTCAATTTTGATATGTCCAAAACAACGGACTATCTTCCGTTCCCTGCAAACGTGCACCAGCCAGGCTCCTCTAGTGTTCCTCACCTTGAAGAATGGCCCTGTCACACACACAGTCATCCAAGCCAGAAACCCATACTTCATTCTGGTTTCCTCCCTACCCTCACCCCAACTAATTAATTGCCTTGTCAACTCTAATTCCTAAAAGATTATCCTTTCTTTTCCCAACCCGCTGCATTTACCCTTCTTGCTTTCTTCTTATTTGCTAATTCTTTCATCTTTTATTCATATTGTCATCAAAGTGATCCTTCTAAAACTTAAATTATTATGTCATATTCTTACTTAAACACCCTCTAACTGCTTTCCATTGCTATTAGCATAAGCTTTAAATCTCATACTGTGGCTTACAGGATGTTCTATGACTGGCCTCTGCCTCCCTCTCCTGTCTGTCTCTGACCACTTCTACTGCTATCATGATGAATGTGTTTTGGCTTCTTGGAGAGACCACGCATTCTCTCTCATCTGGGCCATTTGTTTATATGCTGTTCCCATCTGAAACACTCTCCCCTCAATTCCTACTTATACCTCTGACATTAGCTTAATTATTCCTTTCTCTAGAAAACTTTCTATTCTTCTGCATGAAGGAAGGTGTGATGCTACAAGTGTCTCGAACTTCTATAACATACACTTTATTATAAATTTTTGTTTAATTATCTTGTCTGCTAGCCTATAAGCTCAGAGATGGCAGAGACCATATCCTGTTGTTCATAAATGTATCACACGGCTTGGCACATAGCAGAGGCAAAATAAAGCTAACTAATTAGTTAATTAAATAAAAGTCTTAAGTAGGGGCAAGTATTGTATAATCTTGTACCTTCCAAAATCACTGAAAATATGTATACAGCATTTTCATCTCTACTAGCCTTTGCTTTTTTTATTGGCTTTAAAAAACAAAAATTGGGCTTCCCTGGTGGCACAGTGGTTGAGAGTCCGCCTGCCGATGCAGGGGACACGGGTTTGTGCCCTGGTCCCGGAGGATCCCACATGCTGTGGAGCGGCTGGGCCCATGAGCCGTGGCCGCTGAGCCTGCACGTCCAGAGCCTGTGCTCTGCAACGGGAGAGGCCGCAACAGTGAGAGGCCTGCGTACCGCAAAAACAAACAAACAAAAAAATTAAAAAATCCCAAACTCTGTCAGAGGTGTCTATAACCTTGGTTCATCTCTACATGAAACTGTGAAATGGAGAAAAGATGAATTCAGTGATCCATGTTGTCAGGCGGCTGAGGTTAAGATTAGATCCTTGAGTCAGCAGATTTGTGTTCTGGGACACATGAGGGCTGGCTTGGCTCCTGAGCAGACCAAACATATTGGGTGCCAGGAGTGGATCACTGAAAGGAGGAAGGAAGAGGAAGTTGCATTTCTTGAATGCCAAAAATTGATACTGGAGACATCATTTAATTATACTGTAGTCCAGCGAGGTAGCGATCATGGTCCTCGTCTTAAGAGACAAGTAACAGGATCGGGGAAGCTTAAAATGTGTTCAGTGACACACAGTATCACACACAGAGTGACAGAATTGGAGTTTGCAGCTGACTGATGCCAAAGCCCATTATTTTGTTCTGTACCCCCATGGGGCTTTGGAAATCATCTGGTACCCTTCTCCTCCTCCAACACCCCTCCGTGCATTTTCAGATGTGAAAAAAGAGGTCCTCACAGGTGACTTGTGTTGTCCCATGTCATATGCTAGTTAACAGAAAATTTTGGGTTGGTATGTGGGTGCTCTGAATTCCACTACCTGCAACAGTTTTATGCTCCATAGTTACAAAATTAGATTATACGTAATCTAGTTACGTTCATAAAAACCAATTGATACTTTCTTTGTTTAAAGACATTTCTTAATGCCTTTCTTTCCAGCTCTTCTACCCCCCGTTTCACCACCACAGCCTGCAGTGTGCCCTCTATTTGGAAGTATCTGTTGCTTCATAGACAGCCTCAGAATGCACTTGTGGCTGGGAACTTCTAGGCACTCCATCTAGTAATATGAAAGAACTAAGGACCAGAAGCTGGATTTGAAGGCACTGCAGGGAAGGCATTTCTTACAGAGTAATCCACAGATAGAATTGATTCTCTAGGAAAGTGATAAGTCCTGACCATTGAGTTTGCTGAAGCTGAGACTGGGAAACTCTTGGTAGGAATACTCAAAGGTGACACAAAAATAAATAGGGACTGGGGGATGGATATTTGTCAGATGATTGATTACATGGCTTGTAGTTCGTTTCTAACCTGAGCATAAATGGCTCTTCAGCAGAAAAATACAGGTTCCAACAAGCCATTCTGCATTTTATATAAATCCTGTTTCCTTCAAAGGGGCTTGAAAGTGCCAACAGGCAGCAGATGATTGCTCTATGCCTCTTGCCCCATGGCTGTAGACTGTGCTGTATTAGAGGAGGTCTAAAGTTACCCATCTCATTCTCCCTTTTCCTCCTAATCCAGGCTCTTCTTTCAGGATTGTATGAGATTCTAGTTCCTATGTCAAAATCTACTAGCCTCCCTCTTCTGGGGAAATGGATGAGATACAAGTTCCTGGGAGGTTGAAGTTGCTGTTGAGCAGAAGGGATTGTGAGGATAGTCTGGGAAAGAGAATGTGGGTATGAGACAAATCATACATTCTCAGGAAGGACAGATAACATTATAGAATAAGGTAAATTGGGTGAAAGGGTTGCAGAAGAAGGATCAACATAGAAAGTTCTGTGGCTATAGGCCCTGGTGGGGATGGGCATGGGATGGGGACAGATGTATACATGCAGGAAGGGTGACTTACAGGGAGGGTGGTGATCAGTGTTCCAAATCTGCATCAGGGAGCTGGCTAGCAGGCTCACAGACTTGCCATTGTTAAGTCAGTAATATGCATCAGTTTAGCAGGTTGATTTTGAATAAAGTTGTGAGGCTGAGTGGTCCTTTGCGGTGGGATGGTGGGATGGTTGATGTATGGTGGCTGGATTTCAATGGAATATATCATAAGAAAAAGTTATTTCTAAACCTGGAATGATGTGATTCTCTGATTCTGAAAGTAGAAGTTAAAAAACATTAATAATACAGAGACCCTCTAATAGCTCCGTTCTGTAACACCTCATCCCTACTGATGTATTCATTCTGCATCCTTTTCAATAGTACGTTTTCTGGAAAAGATGGATTTTGCCACTAAATTATGAGTCTCGAAGCCTCAAGGGCTGGAGCACATTCTCACACACCCACACCTTATATCAATTATACTTTGCGAGTCCTTTCAACAGAAGGTGCTTTTGCAGGCTTTCTCTCCAGCCCATTCTGGAAAAGTTTTCCTCACTTTTAACCAGAAGCCCTTGAAGCCACCTTTTTATAAATTGCTGTTTTCGATAAAGGTGGAGTTTGTTTTTCTTAAGATATTTTGAGATTTTTATCCTCACAGCCTGTTCCACAGAAATCAGTTAAATGCACCTTTGTTTGTTTGTTTTTTTAAATGACCTCATTTCAGGGTGTGAGTTTTTTAGTGCTTTTGCTTTTTATTTTTTAATTTTTTTTTTGGCTGTGGGACATGTGGGATCTTAGTTCCCCAGCCAGGGGTCAAACCTGCGGTCGCTGCATTGGAAGCCTGGAGTCTTAACCACTGGACCTCCAAGGAAGTCCCAGCACCTTTGTTTTCTGACATGATAGAAACACACTTTGCGTGTCAGATGGACCTGATTTTAAATTCTAGCTCCACTGCATAGTGGCCATGTTTCCATCTCAACATTGTTATACTTGCTCTTTCTTCACTCCAAATCTTTGCCTGGATCTCTCCTTCACATCATGTATGTCTCTGTTCACTCCCTAGCTTCCTACCCTGTTTAGGTTTCTTCCTAGTTCTTATAATACTTGATACATTATTTGTCTTGTTGATTTTTTTGAGTACTCTTTTATTGTCTATTCCTTCCCTAGAATGATACCTGCCATGGAGCACACGCTCACTAAATCCTTATTAAATGGATGAATAAAAGAGTGAATTAGTGACTTTGAGTAGCTTAGTAACTTTCCCTGAGCCTCAGATTCTTTTTTCTCTTAATCAAGGGAAATTAAATATTCCTCAAAGGATTGCAGTAAAGATTAGATGACATGCTTCAACACACCTAGCACAGTGCCTGTCACATCAAATGCATTCAGGACCATTTTTTCTTTCCCCAGTGATAGATGTTTCCTTTATAATGTTTATATAATGGATGCTTGAGACTCTGTATCACTGAGAGATAATTAAGCTGGTATCTGATGATAATAAAGGACCAAAGTCATTGAAAAAAAAACCCCAAATCTCAATGCTTTCAGTGGGTCATCTGTCAGCAGAAAGAAAAATAACTCAATGAAAATTGACAAGAATAATTTGCAAGACATGGCTGCTGGGAGAAAACTTAGTGGTCTTTGGTTTTTGGATTTCCTCCTGTTATGATTCAGGCAAGACTGGTACAAGGCTTCCCTGGTGGCGCAGTGGTTGAGAGTCCGCCTGCCGATGCAGGGGACGCAGGTTCGTTTGGGAAGATCCCACGTGCCGTGGAGCGGCTGGGCCCATGAGCCATGGCCGCTGAGCCTGTGCGTCCAGAGCCTGTGCTCTGCAATGGGAGAGGCCACAACAGTGAGAGGCCCGCATACCGCAAAAAAAAAAAAAAAAAAAAAAAAAAAAAAAAAAAGACTGGTACAGGGAAGTTAGGTCATTTGTCAGGTAATTAGTAGCAGAGTTGGGACTGGAACGTAGATGCTTGAGACTTGGTTTGTGCTCTTGCCTCCTACACGTCACTTGCCTCCAAACATGAATTGGTTCAAACTGGTTTCAGAATTTAGAGACTCTACAGATGGAAAATGTTAATCATGGTAATGTCAGATTCTTGGCTGATTCCAGCTTTCTAACTCTTTAGTTATAAACATGTCTTAACCTTTGTCATAATAGCCCCTTAATAAAAATAAAGATTTGGAAACATATTTTCTCTCTTACTAAATTAGGTGACCTCTTCAAAATGTTTGTAGGCCTAAAATTATTTTGTGGAAAACAGCTAATAAAGAAGACATATACACAACATTGTAAATCAACTATACTTTAGCTTAAAAAAATAAAGAAGACATATAAAAATGAGGGGAACACGTGCAAGATGAAACTAACAACATAATGCTGGAAATGCTTTAAAATCAAACTTAGTATCAAATCAGAGACTTATAGTCTGAAAGTGCCAATACCAATCAGTAAATGTGAAAAAATGAGGTAAAGCTATGAATAGGATCTGAAACTGTGGTAGAAAATAAGTTCAATAATAAAAAAGGTATAATTTAAAAATCTCATTTTCAATTTTTTAGACATGGATAATTTTCTGTGAAATTTGACTTGTATAATAAAAGCTTTACAAGCTTAAATTAATTAGACATGCTTTATGCTAAATCAGCTTTACAGAAAGATTAAAAATAAAATGTATATTAGTCACATTTTCCATGCAGCTTATTCTGGGTAGAATCATAATAGATATCTTTTTTAAACCTAGTTCCTAAGAATGAGCTAATTTTTTTTCTAATGGGCTTCTAATAACTTTGCTGGCTGAGGTTACATTTTGATAGGGTTTCTCCAAGAACAAGTTTAATTATTAATTTCCTCCTCACATCCCCTCCTCATCCCTTTAGTTTTCCCTTCTCTCTCACACCTGTCTCCTTCTCTCCCTCCCTCTCTTCCCTCCCTCCTTCCTCCTCTTTCTTCACATCCCCTCCTTTCCCCATGCCACTCTTCCTTCCCATTTCCATAATTATCTCATTGCCTTTCCTTGCCCCTCTCTCTCTCTCCTCTTTCATTGGCCCAAGTGAACTTGAAGAAATTATATAAATAAGAAAGAGTCTCAATCTCTTGAAAAACTACATAGGTAAGCCTTTTAATTTAAAATATGCTATAATTTTTATTAGAGCTGGAAGTGATCTCAGGTAAAAATTGTAGTATGTTACATGAATGGCCTTGGTTCTTCTGTGTAACTACATTCTTTGCCATGTGACTGTGAAATTTTACTCCTTGAAAAGGTGGAGGTGTATTCCCCACCCTTTGACTTTGTTTTGGCCGTGTGACTTGCTTTGGCCAATAAAATGAGGCTGAGGTGATGGTATGCCACTTCCAAGTTTGGGGCCTAAGAGGCCTTACATGTTTCTGTTTTGACTTCTTTTACCTCAGTCATTACCAGAAGATAATGCCCAGACTCTTCTGTTGGTCCCAAAAAGAAAATGAGAGACATGTGGAGCAGAACCACCCAACAAATTCAAGCCTCAGTCAGCTGACCTGCAGCTGACACACAAATGCCTGAGCTAAATAGATGCTTATTGTGATGTATCTCTGATGTCTGGTGGTTGTTTGTTATACAACATTATTGTAGCAATAGGGAATTGATACACTATCCAACTCAATGTCTTCCATTTTAAATATGGGGAGACTGAGGCCCAGAGGAATCTAGGGTTACAAATTGGTTAATGACATATCTGGAACTAGGACTCAGAGCTCCAGGTAGCTGGATCAATGCTTGTCTAATAAATAGTGCCTTGCTGTGAAGTAAATTTGCAAACTCCTCAAGTTCTTAAAGTAATACCTTTTTACTAAACTTCTGTTATTGTCTCATTATTTATTTATTTAACAAATTTGAATCTATCATTTCAACAATCAGTTAGGTTAACTGTCAATTTATTATAAAGGACAGGAAGCAGAAAGCAGTATTGTATTGTTAAGGCTTCTCAGTCTTGCTGTGATGTGTGTGTGTGTGTGTGTGTGTGTGTGTGTGTTAGAGAGTTAAGAAAACTTGTCATCATAGCTGTCATTAGCTGAGTAATTACTATAAATTATACTCCAGGAATTGTGGAAAGTATTTTTAATTCTTATCTCATTTGGTTTATACTATGGATTAACAAACTATGGCCTGGGGCCAACTCCTGTCCACTGTTTTTGTAAATAAAGTTTTATGGGAACATAGTCATGTTCATTTTTTTAATGTATTGCCTATGTTTACTTTTGCACTACAATGGCAGAGTTGAGTAGTTGTGACAGAGACTGTGTGGCTTGCAAGGTTGAAAATATTTGCTATCCGGCCATTTACAGGAAAAGGCTATTGATATCTGGTCTTACAGCAGTAATTTTCAAGTGTGATCTGTGAGCCCAAGGTTCCTTAAGAGGTCTGTGAGGTCAGAGCTATTTTCATGACAATAATAAGACATTCTTGCCTTTGTCACTGTGTTGACATTTGAAATGATGACAGATAATTGCTGTCACTTTCGCATAAATTAAGGTATTGGTGCTACACTGTAATCGTCATTATAGTCTTCAGGTACTAACAGTAAAACAAAAGAAAGCCAATTTTACTTTAGATGTCCTGATGAAGCAGCAAAAATTAATTTTATTAAACTTTGACTCTTTGAGTATAAATCTTTTTATTATTCTAGGTGGTGAAATGGGACATGTGTGTGAAGCTCTTATGTTGCACACTGAAATATGATGTTTGTCTCAAGGGAAAGCCCTGTGTGACAGAGTTGGGAGCTAAACTCGCTGTTTTTTTTTTTCATGGAACACAATTTTTACTTGAAAAAAAAGACTAACAAAGAGTTGGTCTTTCTGATTTTTCAGGCTTGAGTATTTGGCAGACATTTTCTTAAAAGTGGAAGAAGTGTACCTGTTGTGTCAAGAACCACTGACAGTGTTTTTTGCCAGTGATAAAATCAGGCATTCAAGTGAAAGTTAACTTTGGGAAAACTTGCATCTGCTACCTTGAGATTGACAGTTTTCTAATACTTGGAAGACTTTTATGATGAACTTAGTGGTGATGTTAATGAATGTAATTTATTTATTTAGCCATAACATAAGGCAGTGGGTCCATGTTTGAAAAATCTGTGTAACTCAGTGAACCAATATTTTAAAATGACCCATGAATAAATAATGCTGCAAATTTATGCATGGGAAAAGATCTTTTCAAAATGTAAGATATTCCCATGGATCTTCATATAACAGTATAATATGTTCATTGATACGATTTTTGATTCTACGTGACAACTAACCTTTAATAAACTATCACTTTTCAGTTTTGGTGTGTAATCAAATGACAATATCCACAATTATCTGAAAAGAATATTAAGATAATCCTCTTTTTTCTAACTGCCCATTTGTAGTTGGTTATATTTTCTTCATATACATCAACCAAAGCAGCGTGTCACAACAAATTGAGTGCAGCAGATATGTGAATCCACTTACTTTCCATTAAGCCAGACATTTAAAAAATTATAAAAATGTAAAGCTCTTCTCACTAATTTTTTTGAAAATAGAGTTTTTTTCATAAAAAATTGTTGTTTATATTAACATGTAATAGGGTTAATTTTTAAATGAATAAATATTTTTAAAATTTTCAGTTTAAATTTTTGTGGTGGTAAATATCAATAGATGTGTGACACATAAATAAAAGCTCCTAAGAATTTTCAATAATTTTTAAGAGTATAAAGAGGTCATGAGATTTAAAAAGTTTGAGAATTGCTATGATATATGTATAACTATTATCCCTATTTTATAGATGATGAAGCTGGCTTAGAGATAGTAAGTTGCTCAAAGTCAAATAGCTTTCTGTAGAGCTGAGATTCAAACTCCAGCAGAATGACTCCGAAACTTATATTTATCGCCACTGAAAATGTCTTCTGGTATTTCTGGATTTAGGAAGCTCAGAAAACTCAGGACAGTTGTCTGTCCTCCCTTCTCCCCCCCCCACCCCCCGGCCCCGGATACGCATACACATACTTAGAACAGGATTTTCTGTGCTCATTTTTTATTCTTTTCTTCCTGGTTTCTTCTCAGTTCTAAAGACATGGGCCAGTTTATCTGCAAAGCTGCATTTAATAGAGTTAGGTAAAACAGTCCAGAGAAAGGAACTGTGGAGAGAGAATGACTTTAGACCTATCTGGGTAAGGTTTTCACTTGCTGCTAAAAATGAAACAGAGAGAAAGCATAACTTGGGAGTCCAGGGAAGATTGGCTCAGTTAGCCAGGGTAGGTGGCAGGAAGATTGACCCAAGGACTGGATTTTGTCCTCATCCACATCTTAGGTCAGGAATAGCCCAGAGATTGCACTTCTGCCTCCTGGTCCATGGAAGACATTGATAATTGGTCAAAACCCCCTTTCTCCTTGAGTTTAGAGACAGCCTCAGTTTCCTTCCCAAGGCCAGGTCCTATGCAGTCACTCCATATAGAAGATGTGGCATATATGATGAAACCTTATCACAATCCTAGCTTTATGTTATACCTGTGACTCCATCTCAAACACAGAGCCTATCAAGAGGTTTTGTATGACTCATTCCTAGTCCTAAAAAAACAATTCCTGGCAAGTCTGTGAAGTTTTCACTGGCTGCATTAATTAGGAAAGATTTGCATATTTTTCTTCCTATACGTATGAAATTGAACCCTCCTTTGTCATCTAAGCCTTATAGACACAGAATGTGTAGTAGTTAATAGCATGGGCTCTGGCGTCAGATTATCTGGGTTTGATCTTCTAGTGGTATTGTGAGGATTAGATGACTTAATAAAATAAAACACATTTAACAGTACTCAGCTTATAGTAATGCTTAGTGAATATTAGCTATTATTATCACTGCTGTTACACTGTGGCAGAGACCTTATTTAAGAAAATGTTAATTGTTTAAAATTAGGATTGCAAACTTCCAGCTCTAGCAGCAAGAGGGTTAGGTATCCTGAATTATCCTCTGGTTGAAAACAACCGAAATAAATGAGTGGAATATAAAGAATATTTAAAAAATACATCTCTGAGCAAGAAAGGAAGGAAGACATTCGCAGAGGTTGAAAACTAAGTGAAAGTGGGAACCTGGAGGGCAAATGAACATCAAAGCAGATTTCATTTGAGGTTATCTGACAAACCTTGGTGACCTTGAGGTTTTATTTTGATGTATACACAGGACTTAGAAGGCAAGAGATAAAGCCTAAGATTGGCCTGACGTGGGGGATCTCGTAAGAGACCCATACACAAAGCTCAGTTTAAGGTTAAACTCCAAATGAATCTGCCGTGTGGAATGGGACAATAAGGAAACTTGTCTGGTTTGACCATGGTTTGAATGGAAGGAAAAAATGTCTCCTAAGAATTTATAGCCACAAGCCAGTCCTCTCTGGGCTTTGAGCATGAATGAGAAGTCTGAGTTGCAAAAAGAAATGGTGAGCAAATATATGATTAATATGTGGTTAAATAAAAACATTGTATAAAACAACAACAGTAATAATAATGTCTAATTGGTTAGACAAATCAAAACAGAATAGAACCAAAATACTAGATAACCATAGAATTTAAATTCAAGGAGAGATGGCTGACTAGGGTTGAAACACTGTAGGATACATGCAGTGTTTAAGAGGCAGCTAAAAATATTTATGAAATTTAGAGTTTGTTAAGTTTGCATGTTTAAAAAATCTAGATTAACCACAAAAAATATATATACAACAAGCTCCCCCTTTCTTAAATATCTTTTTTTTTTTTTTTTTTTTTTTTGCACTCCCTCACGGGCCCAGCCGCTCCACGGCATGTGGGATCTTCCCGGACCAGGGCACGAACCCGTGTCCCCTGCATCGGCAGGCGGACTCTCAACCACTGCGCCACCAGGGAAGCCCTTAAATACCTTTTGGAATTCTTCTCAGGTATGATACTTTGGCACTTAAGTAGCATTATCCAAGTCCCTGCAGTTAGATCATAGGGAGAAGCAAAAGTTTTTACAACGTAAAATATTCACCAGTGAATTGGCTAATAGTGAAATTAGTCCACACATAAATATCCTTCCCCATCTTATTCTAAGTCCATGGTTGTGAGCATTTGAATGCAAAGTAAACTGAGTGATGAGTAAAAGTGCAAATCTTGCAAGAGAGTCAAGATACTAAGAAGTCTGTAAAAGCACATTGGAGAATCACAAAGCTTTTGAAAAAGGAGGCTGTGGCAGATTCAGATCAGTTGACAACTGAAGAAGAGAAAATCAATAAAGATGATAACATGATTAGCTATTTGAAAGAAGAATGATTTTGATACACAAGGATTAAGAGAGCCCTTGAGAAGACAAATAAATCTTTCTCAAATTGTATTAAATATGGAAAAAGCTAAGATGTGGGAAAAAGGACTCCAAAATGCAGTGACTTAAGGAAGATAGAAGTCATGTCTCTCCATGAGGCCAATCAGGGATCCAGGCTCCTCCTTTCACCTTGTTGCTCTGCCTTCTAGGGAGTGATGCTCATTTGCATAGACAAAGCTAAATCATGTGGTATATCCTGTGTTTCAGTTCAAAGAAGAACAGAGAGAGGAAGCCTAAGACAGGCAATTTCCTTTTAAACAAGTGATATAGAATATATATTATATTTATCACTTACTCTCACATTCCATTGGGGAGAATCAAATCACATGATCACAACTGCTAGTGAAGCTGGGAAATGTCATCTCTACCTGTATGACCAACAGTCTAAGAATAAGAGGAGGGGCGACTAGTAATCTGCCCCACGAATATTTGTGCAAAATTGACTCTGTGATCATGCTCTGAAAAAAAACATGATGTAAGGGGTGATGTACTTATAATTAGGTATGATGAATTATGCCCCACCCAGATCAATACCTGATTCATTTCTTTAACTTAAGAAAGGCCATACATATCATTTTTACTCACATTTTGTAAGTCAGGTAAAGTAAACTTATTTTGAGGATTTAGTAGATTACTAGGTGCTTAATAGTCTTTGTTTTGTTCTTTTATTTCCCAGTAAAATGACGAGAAAATTCTTATTCCTCATCCACATCTGTAGTTGGTATGAGCCTTCATGCACAATCTCTGTGTTCAAGAATTGTAACCCAAACTTCTATTTTTAAAACCTCCACCTATTTTGGCCCAGGCATGACAACTTAATTTCAATTCGTAGTTCCTCTTTTTACTCAGATTGCACCTAAGTTCTAGGGGCTTACATAGCACACAGAAATTATTGGGGCTCTGTCTAACCTGGCATTTGCTGGGACAGCCATCATCCATTTGGGCCTCATTCATTCAAAAAACATGTAAAGCACCTACATGTGCCAGGCACTGAGAAACGCTTTAGTCCCTCCTCTAATGGAACATATCATCTAGTGAATTTTGGTGCATTTTGAAAAAATCTGGCCCAAGAGCAAGGTCAAGCATGCACATGTGTTAGAGAAGTCAATTTAACAGATTGGTTCAAAGTGAGGAGGAAGAAATTAATGACCAAATGAAATTCTGGGGATTATTTATATTTTTCATTTTTAATGCATTTGTTATTCCAGCACAGTCTATGAAAATTGAGAGTTGGTGATATTTAGAAGTCAGAAGAGACTTAGAGAGACGGAGATGTGTGTGTGTGTGTGTGTGTGTGAGAAAGAGTGGCTTCTGTTTCTCCTGGGGAATTCCTCTTTCGATGTTGGGGTCGGGGAGGAAAAGTGCTACAAGCCTTTAGCCCTAATGCAGGAGGGTTTAACCACCTCTTACCACATGACTGTAGCCTTCTAGTCACTGTGGGATATTAAAGGGACTGAGAGCCACAGTTCTGAAAGTTGCTTAGAGTCTCTATGCAGAGAAAAATTACAGCCAGGACGGGCAGGAAACAGAGCTGTATGAGTAAAACACTGTGACGGAAATAAAGTGTCACCATGACAAAGGCTAATTTATAGATTGGCAGAGAGGAAGGGGAGATGGTTATAAGACAGGCGAACAGTGTGGTCAATTAATTACAAAGGGGTGGCGAGGACCACGTGCGCAGGGGTTCTAAGTGGCAGGGAGGACAGGCCTGGCTGGAGCCGAGGACTGGGTGGGAAAGTTTGCTTTGTGACCAACCTGTCTCTCCATCTGCTTGTGCCATACAGCCCTGCAGGCCCACTCCCCCTCACTCTCAGTTTAATCCCATCACTCTGTACAGCTTCATGAGTGAGAGCATTGGCTTTGCAGCCAGACGGACCTGAGTTTGAGTTTTAGCTTCACTACTTACCCCCATGTGGCCCTTAACTTTTCTGAACCTCCCATTTCCTTATTGCCCTGCAGGTTTTTGATGATTGTAATGTACCACCATATACAAAGTATCCAGTAGAGTTTTCAAAGTACTCAGTAATAGTAGCTACTATGGCCATTACAGCCTGCCAGTGAGGTGATGAGTGCTGGAACCAGGGTGGTAGGATGGGGCAAAAAGGGATGAAGTGTTTTAACTTCAGACAGTCTTGAGTTCACATTCCAGCAGCATCACTTCCTCTATAGTTCCCACTCTGCAAGGGATTACATGAGATCATGAATATAAAGTTGCTCCATAAGGGCCTGGTACACCAGCAGTGCCTTTTAAAAATGTCTGTTTCCAGAATCTGAAAAAGAATACACACACACACAGACACACACACATATGTACATATACATATATAAAAAACCGAATCACTTTGCTGTATTCCTGAAACTAACACAACATTGTAAATCAACTATACTTCAATAAGAAGTTGTTTGTTTTGGAAAAAAATGAAAAAAAAAAGTTTGTTTCCTTGCTCATCACTTATCCACTCTTTTTTTCTTTGTTCCCCAGCAGGCGGCTTCTAGTCTTCTAGTTATGTGTTTGTGCAAAGAGTAGGACAGTGGACATTGACTAGGTTCATGCCTTGGCTTGCCCTGGCGTTCTTGGTATGAGCTGTTGACTGGCATTACTTTGAGTAGTCTTCCTTTTCACTCACAAAGAATCCTGGTTTGGCAATAAATTACCCTAGTACTACCTTCACCTTTCTGCCCACCAGTCTAGCATTCTAGCCATTATCCCAGGCTGCCCTTTCTGAGGAGGAAATCACCCGGGGGCTTTGGGCTGGGGCATATCCCTCCAGAGTTGCTGTGGAGTTGACAGGCATCCCCCTGAGGCAACCACCTCATTTGTGTCTTCTTTACTGTCTGGGGGTCCCCAGGAGTAACTGGTTGGCTGTCTGCTTTTAGCCACCACATATTCTTTCCCCTGGGGTTTCTCTCCTCCTGGAGCTCTTACTGAAACAAGATACAGCCACACAATAGAGTTTCTACCCTCCCCTTTCATATTTGCTTCCAGTCAACACAGCTTTTATGGTTCCCTGGGTTTCTATGATATGTTTGGGAAAAGAAAGAAAAATAAAAACATACAAGAGGAAGTCACAACTCTTTATGACAGATTAGAAATGATCCTAACCTTCATAGGTATGCAAAAGTTGGCTTTTCTTACCCCTCCTCACTGATTCATCTCTTTCAGAGAACTTCTGAAATCCACCTTTGTCTAATCTTCCTGCCTCTCTTTTTTTATTCTTGGGACTGTAAGTAATGGTTCCCTGCTATTTTTTTAAGCAATTTTGGGGGGCACTTAGTATTCAATAAATATTCTTTTCTAGAGTAGTGGCAAGCCACAGAAGTAGACTGAAAAGGAACAAATTCCTGGCAGTTGTTTTTTTTAAGGCTCATTCCCACTGAGAAATCCTGGTCTAATCAGAATGAAACTACAGATAATGACATAATAATGTAAATGCTTATTAAAAGCTGCGTGCTAGGTACTTTACGTGCATTACCTCACTGACATCTCACAGCAACCCTGCAGAGTTAGATACTACATAAAGTTACTATACTCTTTCC
>NW_006771436.1:401261-415432 GCF_000442215.2 Lipotes vexillifer
TTTCCCTCATTTAATAATGAGAAAAACAAAGTCTTTGAAAGGTTAAGTGATTTGCCCAGTTACTCCAATAATTCTTCCATTATGACTGAAACGCTTGAGGTAAGCTGGGATTCAGACTTGGGCAGGCTGTCTCCAGAGCTCTTGCTTTTAACAGTTCTACTAGACCAACTCCCCAGACTGCAGGCACCAAATACCCAACACCAGACGAGTAGCCAGGATGCAACCTGGAGGAAGCCTGCCTGGGGTGGGGTGGACCCTATACTTCTGAAAAAGAGAAAGCATGACACGTTAGCCATTTTCACATGTCTCTCTGTGGTCTTACTTTTGCCCTGCTTCCTCTGATAGCTTTTCATACTAAAATTAATGATCACGTCCTCATTTTACTTTTCAGAGTTATAGAAAGGGCACCATTTTGGTGACTGTTCAGTGGGTCGTTCCCCTACCCTACCCCTGCCCTCAGTTGTCAGTGATTTTTCACTGCTGTTTATTTTGGCCATTGATGGAGAAGAGATGGTATCACCAAAGGCATTCTGAAGTTAGGGTATCCATTGGGATGGTGGACGAGGCTGCTGTTCAGGGAAGGAATTTTCCAGGCATTTAAACTAAAACCTCTCAATCTTGCTAATTTTGGACCAGTTCTTCCTGTGAGGTGAGCGTGGGGGAAATGCTCTTGAATACTCCTCACCTTTGGTTTTCCAGTATCAAGATCTCTACTGCCTGATTGTATCGTGTGTGTGGTTATTTTTTTTCGCTGATGAAACTGACTTTCCCTGATTAAGGTTGGGACTTTTTCTCTTTGGTCATTTCAGACCCTTTCAGTGGAGTTTTTGTATCTTGTCTTTTGTCTCTGATGTTTCCTTTACTTAGTCAGGCTTTATTTCAGGTTTCACTTAGTACATCTCCGCCCCCTTTCCTACCCGCCCCACCTAATTTTTAGATGTCAGAATATATCCATCACAGACGATCAAGTTGTCATTCTGGTACGTAGTCTTCATAATGAGTGGTAGCTAGTCTTGATAACTAGTCTTCAACTAATGCCAAAGCTAAAGGACAATTGGATGGAGAAAATATACCTCCTAGATGGGTCCTTTTAGTTGGAGTAAACCTAAGATCATAAGGCAACAACAATATTCCTAGCTTTGAAAGTGACCAACTATAATATTAGCTAACATTTACCCAGCATTTATTATATGCTATGTCATGTACATTGCCTGTCTCGTCTCACTTAACCCTCACACACATCCTGAGCAGGAAACTTTCCGTTTTCAAAAGGACAAAATCACAGCTCAGAGAAATTAAATGCCTTGTCAAAGGGTCACACAACTAGTAGATGGTGGTCCTGGGATTAGAATTCAGCAACCTTAACCTCTATACTGCTATGTAAAGGAAAACATCACATGGAGTGAGTTAGTCAAATGATCTTGGCCAAGTTACATAACCTCTCTGTGATTTAGTTTCCTCATCTGTAAAATGGGGAAAATAAAATTACTCTTGGAGTCATTTTCAACACCTCTGTGGTGTTTAAATGAGGAGCTGTCCAAAGCAGAGCTCTTGACTTGCAAACTGCCTCCCCTATCTGCTCCTCCTGTCTTCCTCTAACGCTCAGTTAATGACACCACTACACAGCTACTCAGCCACATCGCCCAGAAGTCACCTTTGATTCCTTGATTTCCTTCACCTGTCACATCTAATCCAGTAAACCTTATTGTTCTACCTCCAAAGTATAACCCACATCTGGTCATTTGTCACCATCTCTACTGCCATGACCCTAGCAGTCAAGCCACTTCACATCATACCTAGACTACTGAGTCTTACTGTTTATATCAGTGTTAATAAACAAGTTAAAAAGGGAACAAGTAATAAACCTTTCTCCCTTTTATTTATCTAAACAGTAACTAAAAGACCCATGAAAAACATGATTTTTTTACTAACGTTGCAATAACAGAATCTCATATTTAACACATAACAGAATCTCATATTTAACACAATATGAGATTTAACACAGAATCTCATATTTAACACAGAAGCTTTAATATAATGTAAAAGTTAGAGGTGGGGGCAGCTAGGAAACATCAAAGGTAGTTTTTTGTGTATTAGGGTAATTTTGTCCCTTGTAGAATTTTCTCCTTCTCTCCCTGGGCCAGAAATAGAAGATGAGGTCTAAGTAACTGGAGAGAGAGTGTAAAAGAAGAAGGGACTTCTGTGTATAAGGAGCCCTTAGGATTTTTTCATTGGTGGGCATTGAGTCGGTTCTTACCTTGTTGCCACCTGGAACTGCGATGAAGTGGATAAGGACCCTTGAAATAGAGATATTGGGTTCTTGGGTGCTCTGAGTAGACATTTCTAATAGCTAATAGCTAAGGTAATTTGAATAAAGCTGTAGGGTTTCTGTGCGTGTGTGATTTTTGCAGAAAGAACTTCTCAGTAAAGCTTAGGGTGGTAGAAATGAGTGAGCAAACCATATACAGTGGTATTGGGGGTAGGGACATAGAGAATACTACCTTCACAAAGAGAGAGACTGCTGATTGAACCTGCCCAAAGCTTTAAGGGGTGGTTAATATATGTCAGTGAAAGAATAAACACTGAAAAGCACTTACAGGTTTAAAAAACACAACACAATAATGTCTATGTAGAGCCTACTCTGCCTAGATACATTGCTTGGTGTATTGTATAGATTATTTTATTCTAACTACAGTATAGGAAGACATTCAGAAAAAAGTTCCTTAGAAGGACGTTGAAGGTAACAGGGTAAAAGCTCCTTATCTCAGAGTGGATATATCTGAGGGTAGAAACAAGAAAGAATTTAAGAAAGTGTTCTTGATGATGGCCATTCTGACTGGTGTGAGATGATATCTCATTGTAGTTTTGATTTGCATTTCTCTAATGATTAATGATGTTGAGCATTCTTTCATGTGTTTGTTGGCAGTCTGTATATCTTCTTTGGAGAAATGTCTATCTAGGTCTTCTGCCCATTTCTGGATTGGGTTGTTTGTTTTTTTGTTATTGAGCTGCATAGGATATGGGGAAGGGGAAGGGTGAGCTGCGACAGGGCGAGAGAGAGGCATGGACATATATACACTAACAAACGTAAGGTAGATAGCTAGTGGTATGGAAACTAACACACCATTGTAAAGCAATTATACCCCAATAAGAATGTTAAAAAAAAAGATATATAAGTAACTAACACACCATTGTAAAGCAATTATACTGCAATAAAATGTTAAAAAAAAAAAAAGAAACAGTGTTCTTTTGGTACAGTTTTATAATTTCCAGCTGTCTTGGTCTGCTCAGGTTGCCATAACAGAATACCGTAGACTGGGTGCTTAAACAACAGAAATTCTTTTTTTCAGTTTGGAGGCTGGAAGGCCTTGATCAAGGAACCAGCACGGTCAGGTTCTGGTGAGAGTTCTCTTCCTGATTGCAGATGGCTGCCTTCTCACTGTGTCCTCACTTGGCAGGTAGAGAGAAAGCGCGAACTGCTGCCTCTCATAAGAGCACTCACCCATCTGATCAGGGCCCTGCCCTCATGACCTGTTACCTCCCAAAGGCCCTATCTCAAAATACCATCATACTGGGGGTTAGCGCTTCAACATAGGAATTTAAGAGGGATGCAAACATTCGGTTTATAATAGCAGCTACTGAGGGTTTAGTACAGTTAAATAAACAGACAAACCCAGATGATCTTGGTTTAAATCCCAACACTATTGTGGTTAATTTACTCTGAGATTCTGGTTCCTCATATTAAAGATGTGGTTACTAATAACCATGCACAGTGTTCCCAGGAAGACTGAATGAAAAGAGGCTTTTGTGCTTGGTACAAATAAGACACCCAAGAATATAAGATATATTTCCATTCACCAATAATTTGGAAAAAAAATAATATCTAATTGACAGAAAGAAGGTACTTTCTCCTATTGAATTAGTGCCTGTGTACATTCGGCATGTTAGTATTTGCTTAGATATATTGACTGTTTACTAAGTGCCCAGGCCACACATAGAGCTTGTATTTTTATTTAGAAAAATCAGTAGTATCTCATAGAATTTAAGAACAGGCTCCAGAGTAAAAGGACCTGGATTCAGATCCCAGCCCTGCCACATACTAATTGTATGACCTTAGCCAAGTTAATTCACCTCTCTAAGCCTCAGTTTCTTTCAATTATAAAATGGGGAGAAAAATAGTACCCTCTTCATAGGTTTGTTGGTGGGCATTGGAGAGGCATTTCAGGCAGGACAATAAGCAAATGCGAAGACTTAGAAAGTAAATATTGTATTGCCTCATTCAAGGTCAGTTATGGACAAGGACATCTATACCAGGGTTTCTCAACCTCAGCACTACTGACATTTTAGGCCAATAGTCCTTTGTTGTAGTGGGGGCCATCCTGTGCATTGTAGGATGTTTAGCAGCATCCCTGGCCTCTAACCACTAGTTATCAGTAGCACCCACCCCAAATCCAGACAACCAAAACTGTCTCCAGATATTGCCAAATGACTACTGGGGTGTAAAATCACCCCAGTTGAGAATCACTGGTTTACACAATTTATACCCAATTAAATGTATTTTGGAAAGAGGAGGGAATCTCTTATGTACTCAGTTTAGGTTTGCTTTTGGAATGATTACTATTTAAAGAAAATTGTCTTTTGGGAATGAGTAAATCTTCTGTATGTGATGGTGGTTTCATGAGTGTATACAGCTGTCAAAACTCATCTAATTGTTAAATTGAAGTAGATATAGTTTATTGTCTGTAATTATATTTCAGTAAAGTTGATTTTTAGAAAACTTGCCTATATTATTAGTTGAAAGATCTACTTATAAATTTCTGTATATTCTTGGCATTGCATACATATTTTAAATGCACAATTTAAAATGTAATTTTATGAGCCAAAAAACTGTCTATATATTTGCTTTCCTTAAGGGTGTAGTACTTCATGGGCATATTTCCATAGAGAGAAAAAGATTCTGTAGCAGTTTTGTGCCACTAAGTTTTAGAATCTATCATCATGCCCTAAAATAACTTCCAGTGGTCAATTCAAGATAAAGAAAAGGAGCAAACATGAAGAATGAAAGGGCAAGTCAGCATCGAAAGAAGAGGAGTTGACATATGAGGGGCTAATGAGTCTGAAACCCAACGGAATATTATTATACAAGTTCACATTTGCATTTGTACTAATGGTGTGCATCCGGTTTCAATGAAAAGTATACATTTCAGGTTTGCTAATCTTTCACACTAAGATCAAAGTCCAGCTATCAGGAGACTTCTGTATTTAACAGTGCCATTTTCAGTTTTGTTTAAACTCTCATTCCTTTTTGGTCCTGAAAATAGCGTAGTTCAAATCTACTGCAAGCAAATTCAGTTTAATTTGGCAAATCTTTATAGAAAGACTATTCTGGCCCTGTGAGTGAGTGCGATACAGGACTCTTGACCTCAGGATCATGCAGTGTCATGGAGGTGATGGAAACAGATTTGAATAGTTGTAAGGTAAGACAGAGTATGAAAAATGCTGTCTACACAGGGGCAGAAACAAACGCATCCTTCTGGGAGGCCCAGGCAAGGCTTTGTGTTACAGAAATGTAACAGTGAAACAGACTTTAAGTAGTCATTTGGGGAGATTCACAATTTTGGCTCTTATGGAAGCTTTTAGAAATACAGATTCACAGGCAGTATTCCAAACTTATCAAATCAGAGTTTCTAGAGTTAGGGATTAGGAATCTGAACCTTTCAAAATCTCTCCTTAGTGATTCTGATGATCAGCTAGGCTTTGCGAACTACTGATCCTACAAATCCCCTACTCAATGCCAGAATTGTTTAGCCTCTTCTGGAGCACCGCAAGCTCACTACCTCACAAGACAGTTAGCCCTTCATGGAAAGTGTGTAGCGTGTAGGATTTTGATCATCAGAGATGAGGATAAGGATATTTGAGGCAAAATGATCATCAGAAATAATCAGATAAAAATGGAGATAAATCTGGAGAGGAAACTTGGGGTTCCATTACAGTGTGACTTGAGTGTCATGCTAAAGAATTCAACTTCATGAGATGGATACTCCTTGATAAGAACTCGGTCATCGCTGGGTTTAAAGATCCTGCCAAAGCAGAATGGATTAGACATCAAAGAGAATGGAAGTAGGGAGAACAGCTGTAAGTTTAATTCAGAGGTTCAAGGGAGAAAGTAGTAAGGACTTGGAGCAGAAGCAGTCGAAATGGCAAAGTATGAGCTGTATTGCAGGGATAGTGGATAGTCCTACAAGTCTGACTGATTGAGGCAAGGAAGAATCAAAGCTGATTCTGGGGTTTTGAGATTTTGGAGTGCTGAATATATTAACTAGAATGGGAACATTAAGATCAAGAGCAGGTTGAGAAGGCAAATGGCAAATCAGGTGTTTGATATTTGAAATGCGTTTGTTTCTATCACCTCCCATCTTACTCTGTCACCTGTCCCAGGTCAGAGCTAAGTTATGACTCCCTTTGTACACTTGGAGGGTGGCACAAATTAGGCCCTCAGAATGTTTGGTGAATGAATATCCACTGTGAATATCTTCTCCTCTCCTTATCCTCTCTGTTTTAGATCTGGACCTTATTATTTCTCACTTAAATAATTACAAGATTGAGGACCACCCAGCTCATACAGCTGTCTTTGTGTGAATTAGAACAAGGACCCCTTTCTGAATTTATGAATTAGAAAAATGTACATTTATATGGGTGGTTGCAGCCCTTTTTTCAGGACTTGGGAAGCAGAGCACACCTTTGTAAGAAGATAATAGCTCCCCTTCTCGTAGAATGAAACCTCCTGCTCTAGGATGGGGGTCTTGGAGAGCTGAGTGCAGAGGTGGGGTTTTAGACTTACTCATCTCCTCAACTGGCACAGAGCACCCTGGAAAATCTCCCAGCTGATCTCCTTGATCCCGCCCTGCCATTTCTATTTCACTCTGATTTTTTTCTAAAATGTAATAATATCACACTCCGCTTTCCATATTTCCCCAGTGCCTTCAGGATATAGTTCAAAGTCCTTAACCCACTCCTGTGCACCCTTTCCTTCTGCGTAGCCACCTCAGACCCAATACTTTCCTGGCTGCGATTTGTCCTCCCTACCTGTCTGTGACCTCCTTTTTAGTTCATTTCTTTTCCCCCAGCACCAGCATGTAGGCACCTGGCTCATGCTTGTTGAATGGACTAATGACTTAGAAACAAATGAAAAGTGCAGATTTTACCACCCAAACCCTCCAAATCAAAACAAACAACCTCCCCCAAAACAAAAGAACAAAAAAAGCAAATACCAACCCCCCAACCAAAGAAAAGTTTTACTGCTTCCTGAACATGAGGTATTGTGTCAGTTGTCAAATTTTTTTTTTTAAACCTCCCCTCCCCCCATACTTTTCTGTAGATTTGAAGTGGCTATTTATTTGGAGATTAAAGATCTATGGGAAGATAATTGCTTGGAATGAAGTCTGACGCTTCCATTCCAAGGCTGATTTGCTCTGATGTATCTGTGTATTTAATCTTTATGAGTTGCTTTTAAAAAAATTGCACATAGATTCAGGTGACATACTTGACCTCTTTAAAAACATGTCAGCTTTGGAGATGGAGGACTCTGTCCATCTGCCCAAGATTGAAATGCCAACACTGATATCTCTGATGTTGGTTACATTTGTTCCAAATGCTAGACCAGCCCAATGATGAACCTTGAAATGCTTTCATAGTTTATCAAAAGGTCTTGCCCAGAACTTCCAGCCCAATTAATATTTATGTTTCCATGTGTATTCCCCCTCTTCCCACAAAGAATGGGAAGAAGCTGTGAGAATATATTCAATTTGAAAAGAAACAAATGTAAAACATCATTTAAATGTCAATAAGAAATTACAAGTAGGCAAAATACAGCAGTAGGAGATGGAGGCAGGGGAGATGACAGGCGTGCCTCAGATGTGCAGGACCAAGTGTTGGTATAGCTAATATAACTTTCCTGGGGCATCACCAAAATGGGAATTCATTCTGTTGCATAGTTCTCATTGTCTACAAAGACAGTAATTTATATCAGTAATTGTCAGTGTTTCTTTATAGAAGCCAGGCTGTTAACAGTGAGAAAAGATGCTGCTCAGGGCACAAGGATGCACTCTATAAATGTTTTTATTTTTCATTTAAAAATATTTTCTTTGATTTTCAGCATTAATAGGTTTTACTCTTTCTTTTTCAGCTGGTCTCTACTGTTTCCAATAGTATTTTAGGCTTTTTCTTTTTTTCTTTTTTTTTGCTGTGGCTCTTTTAGTCAGTGTTTGGAAACAAATGAGTAAATAGTTACCGATTTTAATGTTTATTTATAACTATTAACTATTACTCAAGAATTAACTTCTACACACTTGATTTTTCTTTCAACTTTTTTTAATAGATCTTTACTGGAGTATAATTGCTTCACAATGCTATGTTAGTTTCTGTTGCACAACAAAGTGAATCGGCTATATGCATACATCTATCCCCATATCCCTCTTGCATCTCCCTCCCACCCTCCCTATCCCACCCGTCTAGGTGGTCACAGATCACCGAGCAGATCTCCCTGTGCTATGCGGCTGCTTCCCACCAGCCAACTATTTTACATTCAGTAGTGTATATATGTCGATGCTACTCTCACTTCGCCCCAGCTTCCCCCTCTCACCCCAAGTACTCAAGTCCATTCTCTATGTCTACCTCTTTAGCCCTGAAATTATGTTCATCACTACCATTTTTTCTTTTTAGATTCCGTATATATGTGTTAGCATCTGGTATTTGTTTTTCTCTTTCTGACTTACTTCATTCTGTATGACAGACAGACTCTAGGTCCATCCATCTCACTACAAATAACTCAGTTTCATTTCTTTTTATGGCTGAGTAATATTCCATTGTATATATGTGCCACATCTTCCTTATCCATTCATCTGTCGATGGACATTTAGGTTGCTTCCATGTCCTGGCTGTTGTAAATAGAGCTGCAATGAACATTGTGGTACATGACTCTTTTTGAATTATGGTTTTTTTGGGGGTATATGCCCAGTAGTGGGATTGCTGGGTCATATGGTAGTTCTATTTATAGTCTTTAAAGGAACCTCCATATTGTTCTCCATAGTGGCTGTAACAATTTACATTCCCACCAACAGTGCAAGAGGGTTTCCTTTTCACCACACCCTTTCCAGCATTTATTGTTTCTAGATTTTTTGATAATGGCCATTCTGACCGGTGTGAGGTGATACCTCATTGTAGTTTTGATTTGCGTTTCTCTAATAATTAGTGACATTGAGCATCTTTTCATGTGCCTCTTGACCATCTATATGTCTTCCTTAGAGAAATGTTTATTTAGGTCTTCTGCCCATTTTTCAACTGGATTGTTTGTTTTTTTGATATTGAGCTCCATGAGCTGTTTGTATATTTTGGAGATTAATCCTTTGTTGTTTCATTTGCAGATATTTTCTCCCGTTCTGAGGGTTGTCTTTTCATCTTGTTCATGGTTTCCTTTGCTGTGCAAGAGCTTTTAAGTTTTATTAAGTCCCATTTGTTTATTTTTGTTTTTATTTCCGTTACTGTAGGAGGTGGGTCAGAAAAGATTTTGCTGTGGTTTATGTCAGAGAGTGTTTTTCCTATGTTTTCCTCTAAGAGTTTTATAGTGTCTGGTCTTACATTTAAGACTTTAATCCATTTGGAGTTTACTTTTGTGTATGGTGTCAGGTAGTGTTCTAATTTCATTCTCTTACATGTAGCTGTCTAGTTTTCCCAGCACCACTTATTGAAGAGGCTGTCTTTTCTCCATTGTATGTTCTTGCCTCCTTTGTCATAAATTAGGTGCCCATATGTGCGTGGGTTTATCTCTGGACTTTCTATCCTGTACCATTGATCTATATTTCTGTTTTTGTGCCAGTACCATACTGTCTTGATTACTGTAGCTTAGTGGTGTAGTTTGAAGCTGGGGAGCCAGATTCTTCCAACTCTGTTTTTCTTTCTCAAGATTGCTTTGGCTATTTGGGATCTTTTGTGTTTCCATACGAATTGTAAAATTTTTTGTTCTAATTCTGTGAAGCATGCCATTGTTAGTTTGATAGGGATTGCATTGAATCTGTAGATTGATTTGGGTAGTATAGTCATTTTCACAATATTGATTTTTCCAATCCAAGAACATGGTATATTTCTCCATCTATTTATGTCATCTTTGATTTCTTTCATCAGTAGTTTATAGTTTTCTGAGTACAAGTCTTTTGCCTCCTTGGGCAGGTTTATTCCTAGGTATTTTATTCTTTTTGTTGCAATGGTAAATGGGAGTGTTTCCTTAATTTCTCTTTCAGATTTTTCATCATTAGTGTATAGGAATGCAAGAGATGTCTGTGCATTAATTTTGTAAACTGCAACCTTACCAAACTCATTGATTAGCTCTAGTAGTTTTCTGGTGGCATCTTTAGGATTCTCTATGTATAGTACCATGTCATCTGCAAACAGTGACAGTTTTACTTCTTCTTTTCCAATTTGTATTCCTTTTATTTCTTTTTCTTCTCTGATTGCTATGGCTAGGACTGCCAAAACTATGTTAAATAATAGTGGTGAGAGTGGACATCCTTGTCTTGTTCCTGATCTTAGAGGGAATGCTTTCAGTTTTTCACCATTGAGAATGATGTTTGCTGTGGGTTGGTCATATATAGCCTTTATTATGCTGAGGTAGTTTCCCACTATGCCCACTTTCTGGAGAGTTTTTATCATAAATGGGTGTTGAATTTTGTCAAGGCTTTTTCTGCATCTATTGAGGTGATCATATGGTTTTTATTCCTTAATTTGTTTATATGGTGTATCACATTGATTGATTTGTGTATATTGAAGAACCCTTGCATCCCTGGCATAAATCCCACTTGGTCATGGTATATGATCATTTTAATGTGCTGTTGGATTCTGTTTGCTTGTATTTTGTTGAGGATTTTTGCATCTATGTTCATCAGTGATATTGGTCTATAATTTTCTTTTTTTGTGATGTCTTTTTCTGGTTTTGGTATCAGGGTGATATGGGTGACTTCATAGAATGAATTTGGGAGTGTTTCTCCCTCTGCAAGTTTTTGGAAGAGTTTGAGAAGGATCGCTGTTAGCTCTTCTCTAAATGTTTGATACAATTTGCCTGTGAAGCCATCTGTTCCTGAACTTTTGTTTGTTGGAAGATTTTTAATTATGGTTTCAATTTCATTACTTGTGATAGGTCTCATTATATTATCTAAATCTTCCTTGTTCAGTCTTGAAAAATTGTACCTTTCCAGGAATTTGTCCATTTCTTCATGGTTGTCCATTTTATTGGCATATAGTTGTTTGTAGTAATCTCTTATAATCCTTTGTATTTCTGCAGTGTTAGTTGTGATTTCACCTTTTTCATTTCTAATTTTATTGATTTGTGTCCTCTCCCTTTTTTTTCTTGATTCTGGCTAAGGGTTTATCAATTTTGTTTATCTTCTCAAAGAACCAGCTTTTAGTTTTATTGATCTTTGCTATTGTTTTCTTCATTGCTATTTCATTTATTTCTGCTCTCATCTTTATGATTTCTTTCCTTCTACTGACTTTGGGTTTTCTTTGTTCTTCTTTCTCTAGTTGTTTTAAGCATAGGGTTAGATTTCTTTCTGAGATTTTTCTTGTTTTTTGAGCTGAGATTGAATTGCTACAAACTTCCCTCTTAGAACTGTTTTTGCTGCATCGCATAGGTTTGGGTCGTCGTGTTTTCATTGTCAGTTGTTTCTATGAATTTTTTAATTTCTTCTTTGATTTCTTTAGTGATCTCTTGGTTATTTAGTAGTGCACTGTTTAGCCTCCATGTATTTGTGTTTTTACAGGTTTTTTTCCTGTAATTGATTTCTAATCTCATAGCGTTGTGGTCAGAAAAGATGCTTGATAAGATTTCAGTTTTTTTTTTTTTTTTTTTTTTTTTGGCGGTACGTGGGCCTCTCACTGTTGTGGCCTCTCCCGTTGCAGAGCACAGGCTCCGGACGCGCAGGCTCAGCGGCCATGGCTCACGGGCCTAGCTGCTCCACGGCACGTGGGATCTTCCCGGACCAGGGCACGAACCCGTGTCCCCTGCATCGGCAGGCGGGCTCTCATCCACTGCGCCAGCAGGGAAGCCCAGATTTCAATTTTTTAAAATTTTCTGAGGCTTGATTTGTGATCCAAGATGTGATCTATCCTGGAGAATGTTCCATGTGCACTTGAGAAGAAAGTGTATTCTGCCACTTTTGGGTGGAATGTTCTATAAATATCAATTAAATCTATCTGCTCTACTGTGTCATTTAAAGCTTGTGTTTCCTTATTTATTTTCTGTTTGGATGATCTGTCCATTGGTGTTAGTGGGGTGTTGAAGTCCCCTACTATTATTGTGTAACTGTCAGTTTCTCCCTTCATGGTTGTTAGCAGTTGCCTTATGTATTGAGGTGCTCCTATGTTGGGTGCATAAACATTTATAATTGTTATATCTTCTTCTTAGATTGATCCTTTGATCATTATGTAGTGTCCCTCCTTATCTCTTGTAACAGTCTTTATTTTAAAGTCTATTTACCTGACATGAATATTGCTACTCCAGCTTTCTTTCGATTTCCATTTGCCTGGAATACCTTTTTCCATCCCTTCACTTTCAGTCTGTGTATTTCCCTAGGTCTGAAGTGGGTCTCTTTTAGACAGCATACATATGGGTCTTGTTTTTGTATCCATTCAGCCAGTCTGTGTCTTTTGGTTGGGGCATTTAATCCATTTTACATTCAAGGTGATTATCGATATGTATGTTCCTATTACCATTTTCTTAATTGTTTTGGGTTTGTTTTTGTGGGTCTTTTTCTTCTCATGTGTTTCCCACCTAGAGAAGTTTCTTTAGCATTTGTTGTAAAGCTGGTTTGGTGGTGCTGAATTTTCTTAGCTTTTGCTTGTCTGAAAAGCGTTTGACTTCTCCATTGAATCTGAATGAGATCCTTGCTGGGTAGAGTAATCTTGGTTGTAGGTTTTTCTCTTTCATCACTTTAAGTATATATCCTGCCACTTCCTTCTGGCCTGCAGAGTTTCTGCTGAAAAATCAGCTGATAATGTTATGGGGATTCCTTTGTATGTTATTTTTTGTTTTTCCCTTGCTGCTTTTAATATCTTTTCTTTGAATTTAATTTTTGTTAGTTTGATTAATATGTGTCTTGGTGTGTTTTTCCTAGGGTTTATCCTGTATGGGACTCTCTGTGCTTCCTGGACTTAGGTGACTATTTCCTTTCCCATGTTAGGGAGGTTTCTCCTATAATCTCTTCAAATATTTTCTCAGACCCTTTCTTTTTCTCTTCTTCTTCTGGGACCCCTATAATTCGAATGTTGGTGCGTTTAGTGTTGTCCTGGAGGTCTCTGAGATTGTCTTCAATTCTTTTCATTCTTTTTTCTTTATTCTGCTCCTCAGCAATTATTTCCACCATTTCATCTTCCAGCTCACTTATTTGTTCTTCTGCCTCAATTATTCTGTTATTGATTCCTTCTAGTGTATTTCTCACTCCACTTATTGTGTTGTTCATCTCTGTTTGTTTGTTCTTTACTTCTTCTAGATCTTTGTTAAACGTTTCTTGTATTTTCTCAATCTGGGCCTCCATTCTATTTCCGAGATTCTGGATCACCTTTACTATCATTACTCTGAATTCTTTTTCAGGTAGATTGCCTATTTCCTCTTCATTTATTTGGTCTTATAGGTTTTTACCTTGCTCCTTTATCTGTGACATAGTTTTTTGAAGCCTCTTTTTCTTTTTTTTAATGAGTGGGGTTGTGTTCCTGTCTTACTGGTTGTTTGGCCTGAGGCTTCCACCACTGGAGTTTGTAGGCTATTGGGTAAAGCTGGGTCTTGATGCTGATATGAGGAACTCCGTGAGACCTCACTCTGATGAATACTCCCTGGGGTCTGAGGTTCTCTGTCTGGTGCTTCTGACTCAGAGCTCACACCACAGGAGTTTTGAGCTGACCCCTAGCTTGTGAACCAAGATCTTGCAAGCTGCGTAGGGTGGCACACACAAAAAAAATAAAGAGAACATTAACAAAGTAAAAAATAAAATTAGACTAGGAAACAGATATGTTAGAAAGAATATAAAAATAAAAATATAGCTAAAACAACAACCAGAAGGTACAGTAGTACCACAATAGTAAAAAAGAGGAGGGAAAAGAAAAAAGAAAAAGGCGGGGGGGGGGGG
>NW_006771436.1:415660-443656 GCF_000442215.2 Lipotes vexillifer
GGGGGGGCGAGGCCTTGGCTGTAGGGGGCGGGGCCTAAGCAAGGGCAAGGTTTGCGTTGTGGGCAGGGCCAATGCTCAGGACCCACAGGGCTGGAAAAGTCCCTGGGGGCTGTGGGGGGGTGGGACCTAGGCTCAAGGAACCAAAGGGGCCCAGTTGTGCCCCCCACCCCTGGTCTCAGAGGGCATGGGACCTCCCCTGGGAACCCAGCAGGCTTTCGGGGCTCCAGTGGGTGGGGAAAATGCCCTTCTCTCCTCTCTTGCTCCTCCAGTCTGGGAGGGTCCCTCCTGCCTGCCTCTCCTGATCTCCCCGGCCTCCCTACTATGCCCACAAGGACCCATGCAGCCTGGAGGGGGCTTTGGAGGGCAGGGCACGGGCCTGGGAGCTCAGCAGGCTCCCTGGCCTGAGTGGGCGGGGCAGTCACCCTCTGCCCCTCTTCTGCTCCTCCTGGAGGGCCCCTCCCGCCTGTGTGTCCTGATCTCCCTGATCTCAGGGGCATAAATCCTGTCTGGCCTCCACTTCTCCTCCCCACCTCAGTCCCTCTGCATCCTACCGGTTCACTTTAGGGTTCCTTCCGTCTCCTTGGGCATCAGAGTTCCCCACCAGTGGCCAGCAGGTGCCCTAGTTGTGGGGAGACGCTAACTCCCCATCTTCCCACACTGCCATCTTGACTCTGCCTTTCAATTTTTTTTAATCCATACCCTGTATGTTACACATACTTTTCTCATAGGAATACCTATTTAGAATTAAGTTTAGATGGAACTTGATTTCTAGTTTTGGCTTGGCATGTATGGTGTAGTGTCTCAGTCACCTTATATTTCAGACAAAAACTTGAACTTCTGAAGACCAATATGTTCTGCAAATGCAAAGTATAATGATTATAATGAGGGTATCAATTCATATATTAATTGATTTAAACTGTATTACTGTATTAATAAATGTACTTTCCATTTCCCACAAGCTGTTTCCCTCTTGAATATGCCTCATATCAATTTTCTATAAAATTAAGTTGCATACAACAGCTCATTTATTTTGTTGATGTTATTTCTCTCTCCTTTCCTTCTTTAAATATCCATTGAGTGGCTGATAGGGAGCTCAGAGAGACATACTTGCCCACAGAAGAGTTGTTCTGTCTTAAACAGCCCCTCCCAGTGTACCTATACTGTCCAATATAGTACTGGGCTCACTATGTATTTAGTAAATATTTATTAATATGAACTTGACATTATCAATAATTTTATCATTTATTTCATTTGATCATTTATTTCAGTGGTGAAGGGTAAGTAGTGTCTATTGGTAGAATACTCTTACTTTCCAAGTTCTGTGTCTACGCTGACCTCAAAGAAAGGAACAACCTTCAAAGCTTATTTGAAGCTATTTTGTTCATTCATGCAAACTTATGTATGGAGAAAATGTATAGTGGAGGGAAGGGAAAAAGTCAGGATGCTCTTCTGCTTCTTTCCTGCTATGCTTAAAATTAATCATGTAAGTCTTTCTAAATTTGCCTCAAAGATTAAATGAGAAAAAGATTTTTAGGGCTGTCTAGCACAGTGCCTGACACACAGTAGATGCTCACTTTATGCTAGTTTATTATAATGCAATGGACTAAAACTAGAGGATCTTACTCCTTTATTCTACATGATTCACCATCCTATTTTAAACTTTTCTCTTTTTTTTTTCACTTGAAGAATGGTCTTCATGTGCTTTTTTTCCCTGAATCTGTTGAATGGGTTCAGTGCTTAGTTACCCAATAAAGTGCAGGCAAGAACTTAAGGCTAGTATTTTCCTTAAATCTCTTCTATGATTTAAGACACGTCGGAGAAGGGATCGATGAGCTCCTACATCAACGGATGATGGTTTTTATCTTTATCAAGTGACCCACAATTTGGTTACTGGTGCAATGAGAAATTAAGAAAATAGCACACTTTTATGAGTGTCATTTCACAGTCACTCAAATCAGAACTGGAATGCCACAAAAACAACTCCCTGTTAGCCCAGAGAAAAAAAAAGAAAGAAAGTAAAGGGGAAATTCAGATTAGTCACAAAGAAGTTCCCCCGCCTGCCTGCAAAAGCTGCAGCATTAAAACTGAGAGTCCTCTCTGCTCTTTCAATCGCCTCTTGTCTCTGGTCCTGGGACCTTTGTGTGTTTTCTGATTGATACACCTTGTTTTGGCTTCATCTCCTTCTTTGTGGGGAAGAGGTCAGTCCTCCCTCAGGTTCCCTTCTGTCACAGTTTTCATCTTCCCTGCATCCAGATTGTGAAGATGGAAGGGGTCCAACCCCTGGATGAGCATGTTGGAAATGCACCAGGACGGAGATTCTTGAGGAACAAGCTATTGCTGGTGTCCTCCGTAATTCAGGGGCTGGGGCTGCTCCTGTGTCTCACCTACATCTGTCTGCACTTCTCTGCTCAGGTAAGATGCACCACTGGCATGTCCTTTCCTCCAGCTCAGGCTAATGGCAGCTCCAACAGCTGCAAATGGTCACTTGGAAATAATCTGACACCAAAATTTTTTTTTTTTCCCTTTTCTGCTCAGCGATCGTAAAGTGTGGTCATACACCCTTTTGTCTCTGTTTTCCTTCCTTTTTTTCAGCAGTGGCAGTGGTGGGGCACAGTGGAGATAGGGCAGGGGCACTGCTTCTGGATTATTCTTTTTCTTTGCAATGCAAGAATCCTGGTATTCCTTTATGAGCTGTCACTTAGAAGCTTTGAGTCACTGATATACCTACTTGGTTTACCTGTTCTTCTAGTAACCATCTTATCAGGGAATTAATGTAAAAAGGAAATAAAATCTCTTTACATTATTATACTTTCCTATTGTATTCATAAGCCTCATAGACTCTCAAGGAAATATGCTTTTTGAAGAATGCTAAATGTTATCAGTATTAAGTTCTTTTAAATAGCTAGCCTACGTATTTTAAGGGCAGAGATGTATGTGTTCACGCCTGTATGTATGCATGGCCAAACGTTTACCCCAGTAACTTGATCAGATATTGTTTCTCACAGCCTTTCTCTACCAATCACAACTTACAGACATCACTTTGTCCAATACATTATGTAGTGGAAGATCATCATTTTAGTATTTCTCCCACTTAATGAAGATATTCTTTCCATTTTTCCTTCTCCTTATTATGGTCCCTTTTACATTATTTTTTCTTATTTACTTATTCATATCTACAAACATTATTAGCTCTTTAAGGATGTTCTTGACTGCAGGAGATTCCACTGAAAAGAAAAGAAATGAATAGTGTCCCCATGTTCCCTTGTTGGGGCTAGTCTGAGAGTTCTTGTTTCCCTGGTGGATGCTCTGTGTTAGAAAAGTCTCTCCCTTGTAAAGGTCAGACAATAGGAACTTTTATTTCTGATGGCCAGGTCAGAGACTGGGTACCTCAAATTAGATCTGGATAAGATGAGCAGAGTCCTAGACGATGCCTGGGCTTGTCTTCGCCTACAGGAAATAGGGGTTTTCAGTGCCTACAGGCTAGTGGGAGTGTGGTTGTGATCACTGTACTATAGAGTGCTTGTGTCCCCAAATTCCCAAAGTGTAGCTGGTGTCACACTCAAGCCTGCAGACCAGTGAGCACCACAGCACACCCATCCTGTCCTCATCATGCCAGACGTTTCCTTCTTGTCACAGAAGCCTTTGGGTGAAATTAGAGTAGGCAATCTGGGGAGAGGGTGTGGGGGGAGGAGCAAAGTGTCCATGGCAGGATGCCTAAGACAGAGACCGGAATTAGGCCCTTCCGAGAAGAAAACAAAGAGTAACCCAAAATAGAACAGCTGAGTTTATTCACCAGGTCTGGGAGCCCTGAGAGTGCTTTTTCAAACAACCACAGCGTTACATATTTCCTTACACTGTGGGATGATAAAAAGACAGAACATATGGCCCCAGTCAAGGCTCAGCAATTAATTGCACTAGGGCTCTGAGCAGGAGAGAGCAAAAGGTGAAACAGATACAGATGTGTAGCCAGCTGGTGGCGGGGGCCGCCCCAAACTATCAGTACCCAAGAGATGCAGAGGAGAGGGGTCCTTTCTAGCAAGTCGCCCAGCAATTCTGTGCTAGAGCCTGGAAGGGAAGCTGAGTGCTGGCTTCCAGGATACTAGAATTCATGGAGCTGATCTTTGGGAGAGAATTAGCTTTCTCTGGTCCTGGCCCAGAAATGGAAGCAAAGATAGAGGAGGTATATTAGAGCTGTTTGCTCAACAAACGTGTTCTTGTATACTCTGGATACAGAACTTTTTGGGGCACAGATATTTGAAATGCTTAACTTGACATTAACTTTTTTTTCCTTACTTCTAGCTAGACTGTTTTAGCTAACATAATTTCTTATACTGTTAATAAGACCCACGGCAGCATGTTGTGTCCTTAAATTTAATCTCATAAGCTTTGTTAAGGGGAAGGACAGTCGTGTGTGTTCTCCCCAGAAGTTGATCAGTCATGGTGGCAGCAGTGTGTGTGTGTGTGTGTGTGTGTGTGTGTGTGTGTGTGTGTGTGTGAGAGAGAGAGAGAGAGAGAGAGAGAGAGAGATTGATTGAGAGAGAAGGGTGTAAAGTAATTGCTGAAGAAGGGACATAGAGTGATAGCTTTTCTAAATTCATAGATAAGATTGTTGGGAATTTTGGTTGAAGGATGAGGTAGGTGGTGATGCCAATCAAATCTCTACTTTTATAAGACATAATATTAGAGTGATATGTATAGGGGGTGAAATAAAGCTGAAATGCTCATCATTTGCCTAGTTAAATTGGATCTCTTTCATTGTAGGAGAAAGACATTTGGAGAATAATCATGATTTTTTTTCTTATTTCTTAGATTTAATTTTAAACTTCATAAAAAATTTTCCTATATGGATGACTCTGTAAAAAAAATACATATGAAACTGTTAAACTCCATTTGGCAGTCAACCTTCCCTTCAATCAAGTTTATTTAGTAACCTTTGTTTTCTCACCACTTGGTTAAGTTTTATTATGTGAAAAGCAGAAGTTTTTGTTTTTGAATGTCAGAAAAAAAGATGGACCTTACTCACTCCTTATATAATACACATCCCTCTTTGGGTCCTGATTTTCTCATCTGAAACAGGAGGCAGTTGGATCAAATGATCAAGAAATCTCTCTTCCAGGTCAATATCCTGTAGGTATGTAGTTTATATATATATAGTCATAAAATGGGTATGAGGATCTGAGAAATACCAATTTAAGTAAACAGGTTTTTGGGTCTAAGCTTCTGGATACCCTGGTTCTTAAGAAGGGACTGAGGGAAATCAAATTTGCACATATATTTGTAATCTGTATTTATTTATATACCATGTACCTATCTAAGTAACTTATTCTAGATTAGCAAAATACCTTATTTAAAAAGGGAAAGAAGTGGATGCTGTAGAAGAATATCCATGACACAAGTTATAAAATTGAGTCACAAAAATCAATACATGCTGTTTGGATGTTTATTGGGACTGCCATTTAAAGTATCAGGCTTCCAGGCTTCCCCGTAACTTCACCTGGGAACAGTGGCAGAAAAAAGCTGATCTATAAGGTGAGAAGCTTTTGCAAATTATACCCATGTGTCTCAGAGCTATTGAAGCTGGGCTCTTCCAAGATTTGTATCATCTTTATCAGAGTACTTTAAAGATGTGCTTTTAGTGATAATTCTTCAGCACATCCCACCCACAGTTAAAGGTTTACATTCTTATCACTTTTATTCCTGAGAAAGACAGAAGTGAAGGCATTTGGAAAGTGAGCTGACCAATTCTGTATCAGTGATGGCCAGAATTAGAATTCAGTTTCTTGATGAAGTTTCAGACTATAACTTGGACTTTGTATCCTTTAGGAAGAAAAAGAGGCATTTTTGATTAAAAAATCTTGTCTCAGATTAGCTCAAATTAAATGTGTCCCCATGTAATTTAACAAGTTTTTAAAGAAATTTTTTATGATAGACATGGAAATAATTTTCAATGTAATTGAATTTGCATTTTATAAGAAATTTTATGGGAGCTAAAAAGAAACATCTGAAGTATTGAACTGATATGTCACTAAGTATTTTGAGGCTCTTAAAGGAGGTACTGAAAATGTATAATTGTTGGATTTTTGAGCAGGCATTAGACATAGTCCACTTATGGACAGGAAAACAGAAACTCAGGGAGGGTAAAAGCCGGAGGAGGAGGTAATGCTTCACTGATATTAGAAGAAAGGTGGAAATTCTTTAAATAGATAAGAGGGATGATGGTGGGTGAGTAGGGGCAGAAGGCTTTCTAGGTAAAAGAGCAAGTTGCTCAGAATGGTTGGAGTTGAGAGTTCATTGGGGAAAGTGGAGGAAGAGGAAGCTGAAAATCTAGGTGAGGGCAGGACACAAAGGGTCTTGTGACTCATGCTAAGGGAACACACTTCATTCCATTCTATGCAAAAGAAAATACAGGAAAAATTACCCAACTTGTCGCTTCTCCAAATTTCGCTTCTCTTATGTGGTCTACATATTGACAAATACAGAAAGTGAGTCTAATCTCACATAGCACTAGGGGGCACCACAGTAAAACTAACAGTTCTTGGATATCTTTTAAAGAGAACCCACTCTTATTTCCTGAGGAGTTAAGAACACTTTTCTCAGGAAGCCAAGCGCTCATCCATGTATAAGAGGGTGAACAATATCAAGAGGGCCTAATATCGTTCACTGTTTACACAGTGATGATATTTTCTACAAGAAAAATTTAGATATGGGTTCTGACCCAAGCACTCAAAATAGGACAGAATAGCTTGGACAGGAATCATGCTGGAAAATGTCACATATGTACACACGAATAGAAACAAATATACGCACTCAGAGGAGAGATGGGAAGCAAGCAGAAGGGCTCTTGGTATAGACCTTGGAGTATAACCGACCCTATTCCTTTTCTCTGACCTCAACTCCTAGCTACTAGCCCTGAGTAGACCTAGCCTTGCCTAGGGGCTGACCACCCTGCCCTTCCAATTCTGTTTCTTTTAATGGAAATTACTTCTGTGCCCTTCACTTTCAGAGAACCCACAGCTTCCCACCTACTTCAGGGATTCTCCATTCATGGCTCATGAACATTAATCTTCTGGAATCACTTAGGTTGGAGGAGCCATGTACAGTGTTGTTACTCCTATTTAGGGAGTGAAAAGATACAACTGAATAACAAAGTAGAAGGGTTATTTCTCACAGTCACAGATAAAATATATGGCATATGTGGTAGTGTTAGTATGAAATTGGATTCCCCAGCATCCTATGGCTTGTGCATTTTGTTTGTAGCCAAATGAAGGCATTAAAACACTTCCTCATACAAAAATACAACACATCTTCTCAAAATTTTAGGGGAGTCATTGAGGTGTAGGAGAGAGAACACTGGACTAGGATCTAGAATATTCTGGTTCAGTCCAGTCTTTTAGCTTTGTGACTCTGGGTAAAGTCCCCAAAATCCCGAGTGTCAATTTAATCATTTTCAAAAATTGGAATTTGGTTATTGTGAGGAACAAATGTGTTACAGAGCTTTGTAAATGTTGAGATTATTATTATTATTCACGATCATGCTTCCATAAGCATACCACCACTAAAATGTTTGCCTTATAGTGCATGCGCGCACACACACAAAGACACAAACACTCCATAACTCAAATCTCAGGAAGCATATTATAGGTAAAGTTAACCTTAACTTCATGGACTTTGACTTTCCTACTGTAATTTTTAAGGCTAAAAAAACCCCTCTTGGTATAATTCTAGCATTTTTGAATATAGATGTCTAATTAAGACCTCATGGCTGTATTAGTGAGCAAAGGAAAAATGAAGGGGAGAATTTATGAGGGTATAAAATGTTACCAAGTTAGTGTCTGAAAGTGGTTCAGAGATCTAAAATGGCACACTTAGAACACATGGCCCAGGCTGATTCCATCTCCCTTTACGTTGATGTAGTTCATCCAGTTTTCCAATGACTTGGTTGCCAAATAGGGCAGAAAATTATATTTAGAAGAGTGGTCTGGTTCAAAATATTAGAAACGTTGGAGCTAAGATGGGCATAATTATGCACTACTTTCTTTTCAGCAAACCTTTCATTCTGAAATGCAAGTTTGATGTGTTATTAATTTGTCTAGCTTTGATAACATTGAAAATGCTATTTAAGAACATACTTGGACACAAAGATGGGCAAATAGACCCAAACTTTAATTCTTCCAATACTAATTGAAGAAGGGCTTATGGATAGAAAGCGACACTCCCAAAATGTTACATAGGTGGGGAGCTGCGGGGGTGTCCAGTGAGTGTAAATGATGTACCCTCAGGCTGGGCTGCCCTGTAGGTTGCCACAGCATAACCGTAGAGAATCAGTGAAACTGTCAAGTAAAAATCAGGATGAAAATGACAATTAACATTACAAAAAATTATAAACAAGCATCAAAATAGTCATCAAGGGAAATTCTAAAAACTTTGCTGGGTTATAAAAGAAGTTGTAAAACACATGTTTTACTGCTCAGTAATGTAAAATATATTTTGAGTTACCTGTGTGTTGGGTGCTTAACATTTTTTTCTTTTTTTTTTTTTGCGGTACGTGGGCCTCTCACTGTTGTGGCCTCTCCCGTTGCGGAGCACAGGCTCCGGACGCGCAGGCTCAGCGGCTATGGCTCACGGGCCTAGCCGCTCCGCGGCATGTGGGATCTTCCCGGACCAGGGCACGAACCTGTGTCCCCTGCATCGGCAGGCAGACTCTCAACCACTGCGCCACCAGGGAAGCCATTTTTAACTTCCAAGGCCCATAAAGATCTTCTTAATCTGGCCCTGTATGTGGTTTGATGAAGACTGGGAACTCAAAGCACTTTTTTTGCGGGAGGTTGAGGGGCATCACTCCTGGTGCTACTTGGAATAACCATCTCTGGTTTTGTGATTTTTTCCCTACTTTTGTCCTCACTTCTTCACTATGACCTCAGAGGAAGATAGATATTTGTGTGCAGTTTTACAATGAGGAAGTTTGAGGCATAGAGACTTGTCTAGGTCAATATAGGAAGGTCTGGTTATAAATTAGGACCAGGTTTAAATTCTAGTCCTGTTTCTTTCCGTTACACTTGGCCAAGACGCCATGGCTCTAAGCCGTAAGAATTTCGGCTGGCTGTTTTAAAATTTGTTTCCTTTTCTGACATTAATTGCTTTTGAAGAAAAATTGGTGGAAAGATTTATAACCTGGCGTAAAGGGAAGCAAGATTCTTTTAAAAAAGGGATCTAAATCTACTTCCACAAATAGAGATAACACAACAAATGAAGCTTTAACAAGCGCATAATACAGCATAGGTTATTTTTTTTTTTTTTTTTTTTTTTCCTTGCGTTATGCGGGCCTCTCACTGTTGTGGCCTCTCCCATTTGCGGAGCACAGGCTCCGGACGCGCAGGCTCAGCGGCCATGGCTCACGGGCCCAGCCGCTCCGCGGCATGTGGGATCCTCCCGAAACGGGGCACGAACCCGCGTCTCCTGCATCGGCAGGCGGACTCTCAAGCACTGCGCCACCAGGGAAGCCCCAGCATAGGTTATTTTGATGAAGCAAATCATTGCCATGTGTGATATATTCATAGAAGAGCAAGGGAACTTGGATTTGGGCACTAGCTCAGTCATTTATTCACTCCGAGCTGTACTTTTTTAAAAAAACAATAATGAGATTAGACTATATAATCTCCCTGGGCCTTTCTAGTTCTATCAGACTGATTCAAAGAATTATTTTAATGTTGTAAGTGTGATTTCACACTATATGCAAATATCTTTTCAACCATGTATTAGTTTCCTAGGGCTGCCTTTTAAGGTACCACAAATTGGGTACCTTAAAAGAAATTTAATCTTTCACAGTTTTGGAGGATAGACATTCAAAATCAAAGTGTCAGCAGGGCCATGCTCCCTCTGAAGGCTGTAGGGAAGGATCCTTCAGGATCCTTCTTTGCCTCTTTCTAGCGTCTGGTGACTCCCAGCAATCCTTAGTGTTTCTCGGCTTGTAGTTGCATCACCCCAAGCTCTGTCTCCAAGTTCACATGACTATCTTCCCTGTGCGAATCTGTGTGTCCTCTCCTCTTCTTTTAAGGACACGCATATTAGACTTAGGACCCACCCTAATCTAGTTAACCTCATGTTAACTAATTACATCTGCAAAGACCCTATTCCCTAATCAAGTCACATACTGAGATTCTAGGTGGACGTAAATTTGGAGGGACACTATTCAACTCACTACAAACCATTTATTAATTTACTTATTTAACAAGATCTATGGAAAATAAGTTACCTGTCAGACATTGAGGAAGCAATGGTAAGGAAGACTTGGTCTTCCTTGTCCTCTCAGAGTTTGCAATCTAGTGGAGAAAGAAGATGGTCAAGCAATAGCATAGTGCGTGATAAGCACTGGATAACCACGTACGGTACAGCTCTTCAGTAAGAAGTTTCACGGAGGCTATCTACCTAACTTCAATATCTAGTTTCTCAATTGGGATTATAAAGTGAGCATACTTTAATTTTTGCATTAGTTGCTTCGTTTCTCTTCCATTATTTAACAGGAAGGCTTTAGTTTAAAATGTCATTGTCATTATTGTTACCACCACCATCATCATTCCACTGCTGTTCGGTTATGATTTTTCTTTTTTTTTTTTTTTGCGGTACGGGGGCCTATCCCATTGCGGAGCACAGGCTCTGGACGCGCAGGCTCAGCGGACATGGCTCACGGGCTCAGCCGCTCTGCGGCATGTGGGATCCTCCTGGACCGGGGCACGAACCCGTGTCCCCTGCATCGGCAGGCGGACTCTCAACCACTGCGCCACCAGGGAAGCCCTGGTTATGATTTTTGCCAGTCACCAATCTTAGTTCACACCAGAATATAGGTTGAGGATTATTTAGCCTCATGCAAATGAGGCTAAGAGCTTCATTGCATAAACAACACAAAAGATATTCTTGATTGTTCATTAACCGTCATAGGGAGCCACTTAGGGGAAAAAACTGTTACTTTTGTTACAGCTGAGGGGTTTATTGTGTTGAAAAGGTCTTCTATTCAAAAGGTCTTCTTATCTACCAATAATTTGGGAATTCTCTTTTGAATGTTGTGATTTCCCTAATCTCTGGTATGGAAAAGTCCTTAGACACTCCTCATTCCACAGTGCTTATTCCACCATCTTAACTGAGGATGGACATAAAAATAGGATATTAGAAACTGAGAAAGTGAAAGGACTTGTTCTGGCCTAAGACCATACCTAAGTGTTCCTATTCCCAGCCCAATGCCTTGTCCATTCTACTAGGTTGCCTTTCCAAGGCAATAGTGCCTCCTTTTTTATATAGCAAATGAGATGGGGAATGAGTGACTTCAAGTAGAAAGATATTGATTGTAATAATTCTGCTACCCCCTTTGTAACTAAGGATGAATGGGGCAATGTAAAAAACCTTGAGCAGTCACATATGGTGTTGGCTCAAGCCAGTGTCAGATATTATGTGATTATGCAGCCACTAGCCAAGGTCAGGGCATAGTCTAAAGGGCTAAGTTCCACCTTAGCTCAGCAAAGGTTTATTTATAAATGCCATTATTTTTAGGGCATTGTAAGGTTTATGATAATGCAGTGGGTACCTTGTAAACCAACCCTTCCATTTGCTTAGAGACTAGAATGTTTTGCTGGAGATCACCAAGGTGGGGAAAGGAGTTATTTCTTTTTTCAATTTAATTTTTAAAAATTTATTATAAGATTATACAAGTAATATAATGTACAAGGTTATATAAGTTTCAGGTGTACAACATAGTGATTCACAATTTTTAAAGATTATATTCCATTTACAGTTATTATATAATATTGGCTATATTCCCTGTATTGTACAATATATCCTTATTTTATACATAGTAGTTTGTACCTTTCAATCCCCCCTTCCCTCTCCCCCACTGGTAACCAGTAGATTGTTCTCTGAATCTGTGAGTCTGTTTCTTTTTTGTCATAGTCACTAGTTTGTTGTACTTTTTAGATTCCACATATAACTGATATAATACAGTATTTGTCTTTCTCTGTCTGACAGGAAAGGAGTTCTTAGAAATGTTTTGGCAGACCCCTTTGTCAGTGTACTTTAAGGATTTCCCTAGTAAATGTGGAAAGGGAAACCCAGATATAAGAAAATCTTCCCCCTGAGGATATAAAGAATTTGTTGCAAAATTTTGCAAATCACAAAATTTTGAAGGTATGTTCATGACACATGGATGCTTTTGGTTCATTTGGTTGTTTATCTGAATACCTGATATTCCTCTTAGGAATCTGCTAATTTGCTAAGCATTTGAGACAGTGAAACCACAGTTCCTGTTCTCTGAGACAGAGGGGAGAGAGTCAGTTAGTAGAGACTTGCCATTACTAAGTAAATTTGACAAGAAAAGTGGAAGTGGTTAGAGAAAGGAGGCTATGTTAGGATATCACAGGGCCTGTGTAGTAGCGAGGAGAGTAAAATTTAAGAGGGAGATAGCAAAAAGGTGCTGGCAGCCATGGTGAAGGGTGGGGATAGAGAAAGAGAGAGTCTTGAATGACAGTTAAAATGGCTTTTCTTTGTATTCATTAAATCTCAGTAGACTCTTTATTCGGCAAGATTTTCAAAGTCAAACATCTTCCTCTCTTAAGAAATGTAACTTTGGGGATAAAGTTTTCTGATTATGGAAGACTCTTTGGCCAAAGAATCAGCTTTTGCCCATTCTTCCTATTCCTTTCTCTGAGTGGGGTTCTGAACTTCACTGATCCGAAGTGTGGGCCCTTCCCTTTGTAAGGGAGTTTCCGCTGAGTACACACTAAGTCCACCAGGGTGAGAGTCTACCTTCCCAGCCCACTGTAATGGGTAAACATAGAAAATTCCATCTTCCTCTTCAGAGGCTCGTTGAGACACACCCTGAGAGCTTGTGAGGCTGTGCTTTCATGATCTCTCAGGTCTCCTCTGATTGACATGAAGCCCAATGTTGGGGGAGGAGACATTCACATCCCAGTGGAGGTTGCAGGGTGAACCACAGAGTTCCCATCACAGATCTGTTTCCCTGCCATCCTCCACTGATTCACATCCCATCCCACTCCCACCTAGGATCTTGACTGATATCAAGTGAGGAAGGGCAAGGCCCACATAGTGAATGCAGAGCCCACTTCCTGGTTTCATATTTGATGAGTATCATTCCCTCCTGCCACAGATACATCCCCCTCCAGGACAAATGCCACATGAGTATAAGGTTGGCAGCCCCATGCCACATCCCAGTGAGTCAGAATTAGAAACTCACACATTCCAAAGATGAGCCCACGAATCAAGCATCACCTTTTTGGGAACATGGTACAGGCTACTGGGTAAATGCTAGATATCAGACATTTTCCATCTGTGTTCTCAGACAGTTCAGTGCTCCAGGTGCTGAGAGAGGCCAGGAAAGGACATAATTCTGACTCTTCTTTGCATCACCTGCTTGCTGCCTACTTTGTACTTGTCCTGCTGCCCCTTATCAGGACAATTGCATCTAATCAGAGCCCAGCTAATGGCTTTGCCAACCTATACTACACAACCTTGTAGGATTGACTGAGGAGCTCTTTCCTGGGGAATGTCTAGATATTTTGAGATATATCTGAATATTTTGACAACTATCTAAAACCTAATGTTTTAATCTTATTCAGTATTGACAATTAAAATAATTCAAATTAATTTTGAACCCTCAAATGCTTTCTTAGGGGTTTTTTACTCTAAAATAGAGTAGGATAAAGAGAAAGGATGTTACTGTGAAATTGGGGTTCAAAATCAAGTTAATACCAGTTTCTTCCTGAGCAAGTTCTTAACAGCACTGATTCTCATTTTTCTATCTGTAATACGTGGGTAATTACTATTTCTACTTAAAAGTGTTATTTTGGATAGCAAAAAAGGTAATGAAATTGAGAAAGAGTAATGCAGTGCATGGCATGTTATAAGTTCTCAATAAGGTTTTATTGTTTTCCTTGACTATACCAAGAATGGTCTCGTTGCTAGACCTTTCTTCTATATAATGCCTTTGGATTATCTGGGTCCTCTTTTGCTTTCAAGGCCTAAGACCATGTCTTTCCTTCTTGAGTGGCCAAAGCCTGCAATGATTTTTCTGTTCTCTGGAACCTTGTGGCATACATTGCCTGTTGATGCTTACCAAAGGTTTTTTTGGAGGAGCTGTTTCCCCAGTTGACATACAAGTTTGTCAAAAATAAGGATTGTGTCTTCTTTCCCTTTGTGTTCTTAGAGTTGATTGTAATGCCTGCCATATAGCAGGTACTCAATAATTGTTGATGCTGTTTCAAATCAGCAATAACAAGGCAATCATATAACTATTCAATCAACTATGGAATAGTGCTTACAGTAGAGCAAACATCCTTTGAGCACCAGCTTTGGGACAGGCATGCTTTTTGCCAAGGGCATGGTCGAAGATACATTTTCTGGATTTGGGCCTTCAGGAGTTCACAGTTGAGTGTGCTAATTCTTAAATCCTGAACCTTGGGTGCTTGTAAAAATGCAGATTACTGAGTCCACCTACACCTTTTGAATCAGAATCTTTATGAATAGACTGGCCATCTACACATTTTTACAAATTTTCCAGGTGAATCAAATGTACATTAGAGTTTGAGAACAGTGGGACAGCTGACCTTTTTTCATATCATCAGCTGCTCCTAGACAGGACATGTGCATTATTCAGTCAATTGGTCAAATAGCCCATATATCAGCTGCCTACTGAGTACTCTGTTTTCTTGGCTCTGCTTATGACAGCCCTCAAACCCAGGAGGGAAGCCTGAACTTTTGGCTCTCCCTATGCACTTTCATGATGAGGTCATCGTGAGACCACCACCCTGCCAATCTGCTGTGTGTGGCAACTTCTTCTTTCCTCCACCTTGGCACCGAAGTGGACACAAGGCATGGAATATTAATAAAGTCTTCAAAGAAATTTCTCCACACTTTAAATTTGCATGGGGAGAAAGAAAACTGTGTATTGGTATAATGAAAGTTGTACCTTCATTGGAGGACAGGAGTTGAATCCCTTTACTTCTGTAGGCCTCAGTTTCTTCATCTGTAAAATACAATGTTCAGTTAGAAGATGACTTCTTTTATACTCATGCTTCTGAAACCATCTCATTCAAACTTCAGGACAGTGCTTTGATTCTGGTGTGTAGACTTATAGGAGTTTCCCTTCCCCTTTGAGGATGGTACTGGCTCTTCAGACTTTGCATATTGAAGAAGCCTTATTGTATAGCTTGTCCTTACATGAAAGCCCTCTGGGACCTTTGATATATTCCATTTTCTTTTAGTATCTGGAGAAGGTATGAGGATTTTGATTTTCTTGATATGAAAAAGACCATGTTTGTGCATGTGGGTAAAATTAATATTTTCTGATTGTTTTCTGGTAACCTTTCTTATGAAGCCAGGATTCTTTTGTATTGTTTCTCTGGGCTACAGAGAGCCAGAGGGATATTTTAGGAATTTCGTTGGACTTTGTTTTTCATTTTATTAATTCCTTCATTCTGTAGTCATATATAAAGCTAAAATAGTGTTATGTAGACTAAATTAAGAACATGACATGGATCTTATCTCTCATGGGCATCCAAGAATAATAGTTGACATTTATCAACTCCTTACAATGTTCCAGGTCAGGTACTGAAAATTTAGATACATTATCTCATTCAGTCTTCACAACAGCACTCTGGGATATAGATTTTACTATTTCCATTTTACAGATGAAGAAACTAAAAATCAGCAAGGTAATGCCATTTTCCCAAGAGCACACAGCTAAGTAGTCTTGTAGAGGAGATGAGACATGTATCCAATGGTGGTAGAATGAAAGTCAATAGAGTGATTTAAAAATTTTTTTTACATCAGGGTTCACTCTTGGTATTGTACATTTTATGGATTTTTAACAAATGAACAATAACATGTACCCACCATTAGAGTATCATGCAGAATAGTTTCAGTACTCAAAATCTTCTGCACTTCACCTGTTCATCTCTCCCTCCTCCCTCACCCCTGGCAATTGCTGATCTTTAACTGTGTCTATAGTTTGCCTTTTTCAGAATGTCACATAATTGGAATCATACAGTATATAGTCTTTTCAGATTGTCTTCTTTCATTTGGTAATATGCATTTAAGGTGCCACCATGTCTTTCCATGGCTTGAAAAGCTCATTTCCTTTTAGCACTGAATGATATTCCATTGTCTGGATGTATCGCAGTTTATTTATCCATTCAGCCTACTGAAGGATATCTTGATTGCTTTTGCTTGGCAAGTTTTAGCAATAATAGACAAAGCTATTATAAACATCCATGTGAATAGAGTGGTTTTTAAGTACTTGCTATGGGAGACCAAAAATCAGGGATTTGATTTAGGCCTTGAAGGTGGTGATATTTTGCTGGGTCGACATAGATGGAGGGCCATTCTTGGTGGAGAGAAAAAAGGAAGCAAGTATTTTTCAAATGCTTACCATGTGCCAGGCAAACTCCTCGGTACTTTCACATATGTTAACTTATTTAAGCTTTACAGTCATCTCATGGAACATTCCAATAATAATATTCTGCCTTATTTTCACAGACAGGAAAGCTAAAGCTCAGAAATGGTATATACAACATTTCCAAATTCACAAAACTAGAGAAGTCACAATTTGAACTGAATCTGACTCCCAAGCCTATGCCCTCTGTTTTGTCCTACCAGGCTCTATTCAAGGGCAGAGAGCTTAGAGGAAATGGTTGGCTCCAGCATAAGACACAGAAGGGATATGTGTAGCAGTGATGCTTGACAAGGAGGTTGGTGCCAGGTGATGGAAGGCCTTGAATTGGGCACTGTGAGGGTATTTCTGGGCAGTGGGGTAGTCAGCATGAGGCGATCAGGTATGGAGGATGAAGGGAAAAGTTGTAGGAGGGCATGGAGCAAGAGGAAACACCATCTTATTTCACAACATTGCCTAGGCTTGGTGGTGTTGATGCTAGGAAGAAACTTGTGAGAATATGCAAATTTCTAATACTGGGTGACCTTCAGGAGAAGGAAAGGAAGCCCAAATCTGGAGTTGCATTTGCATCTACCTGAAAGAGGAAGTCACGTGTCCTTTCCTTGCTGCCTCTCAGCATCTTGGTCTCAGAATGTCCTCTTGGTCATTACTGCCCCTACTTAGTCATCACAGTATTTTAGAACACTAGGAAATTTCTTTTATTTGCAGGAACCTTTTGGAGATTTTGCTAAGTCAGTCAAATAATCAAACCACGAGAACTTTTAAGTCAGAGAGCTTTATGCAAATTTGGGGTGAGGAAGCTTCCTATTTTTCTCTTTTATTAAAATTGACTTAGAGTTGCAACTTTTAAAATTAAAATCATGAACAGTTAGTGCTGAAAGGGATGTCTGTGATCTTTGAGGAATTTTTAAAGAAGAGAAAACTGATGTCTAGAGAAGTTATAAAACTTTCCTAAGATGACACCATACTTGCCTGGCTGGCGTTAGGACCAGGTTGCTGCATGCTGAGCCCTGTGCTCTTTGTGCAACTGCGCAGGCTGCTTCTGACTTTAACAAGGTGGCCATTCAGGCTGGGACCAACCTGCCCAGAGAGCAGTGGAGGTATTCATTTACCCAGGGGATTATGGTGATCATGATTGGGTAATATGCCTTTTGAGAGGCCTTCTTCCAGAACATTGCCTTAAGCATGAAGGATACCAATCCAGCCTCACAAACAGTCCGCAGAGGGGAGAGAGCTGAAGACTGTCAAGTCTTCCCAGGTCAACACCTCTCCACCTGCTCACTGCTGACTAATATCCCTCCAGGGGCCCAGGCACTGGCAGGGCTCAGAAAGGCTCTCCTTCTTCCTACACTGCCTGTTGGTTTAAGCTTGGTGAGGCTTTTGATTTTATGTACAAGGGAAGTAGGGGATTCTTCATCTACAAGGGCAGGCCCCAGTGGAATCTGTTTGACTGCTGCTATGAGTGTGCCAGGAAAGTGGGAAGCAGGGATTCCACACCCCAGAGTATGAAAACAAATTCCTCCCCACACCTTTGATCAGGACATCTTGCCAAAAATAGCCTGGTGGGAGGAGCTCTTGTCCTTGACAGGTGCAGTAGGTGGTGGGTTTTTGTTGTTGTTGTTGTTTTCTATTTCCTTTTTCAGTAGGTAATACAAAATTTATAAAATATAAAAAAGTAAACCATGGAAAGTAAGGGTCCCTCCCACTCCTGTCCTCAGGCTTCCAGTTCCTTTCCCCAGAGGCAACATTATACTCTGTCAGATAAATTCATTGCCCACACAAACATTATCATTATTTTTTGACACAAAGGGTAATGTACTTTATACATGATTCTGCCCTTTGCTTTTGCTTTTTTCACTTAATATATTAATATTTTGGAGTTTGCTCCATATTGAGCTTCTTCGTTCTTTTAACCACCAAATTTCCACAGATGTTTTATTTATTAGCTTTCCTTTCTTCATTGTTTTACTTCTTTCTTGCTTTTGAGTACTCACTTGGTTCAGGTTAGATTTTTCACATGGTAAAAGAGCAGGGAACGACCCCACATTAAAAAATGCTACACGCAGATCTACTCATCTCTGAAGGATTAGAACAGTTTTTATTGCCTGTATGCCCTGAAAATAGGATACTTACTCCTGTTTTCCAGTGAAAAAGCGAGCAGTCAGAAAGCTTTCAGAATTCACTCCCAGTGCATTCTGGGAGTCTGTGGCCATGAAGGATTGATTGGTCACAGCCTTGTCCATGAAGGATGTCTATGACTGAATGGGTTTCTTAAGAAGATGACTGTTAAGTGCTCTGTTATCCAGAATGGGAAATTGGGGTTTAGTGGGCCAAAACAATATACCAAGGAAGAGTTTGGCAAATGAGGACAGATCTTACTTAGATGCTTGCACGAAAGAGAAGAAGACTCCTAACTTACCTTAAGAGATGTTATAGAAAGGCAAGGGGGGCAGGCAGGAAGGCTGGGTCTAATCTACATAGAAAAAAACAAATCTCTTGTCAAGTCATTCCCTTTACTGGCTACTACATTTCTGCTTCACAGGGTATGAATTCAGTTTGTTCATTTTTTTCTTAAAAATATATACTTTTTCCTCCTTTAGGTGCCATCTCAATACCCTCCAATCCAAAGTATCAGAGTACAGTTTACCAGTAAGTATTGTCAAAAGTTTAATTGATTCATATTGTTAAAAGAATCTTCTCTCCAGCCTCTTAATTTCTCCCAGAACACAAGATCTCTCTCTTTTCTTAGGGAAACATTAAATCCTGAAATTGTTGGAGGCTGCATATTGTTTTCATTAGGGACAAAGAAGGTGTATAAAGAAGAAAAGGGAAGTAATTAGTTACCAAATATGTGCTTGTCACTGTATTACTTCATATTCCTCACTTAATCTTCCCAGGAACCCTTTGAGTAGGAATTATTCTCAATTTTTAGGTAAGAAAACTAAGGCTTTACTTCTTACGAGTTTGTCTGACTGTAAGACTTGCCATTCCCCAGTAATTCTATTATAGGACGGGATTTTACCTTAATGAAAGTTGCGGGACTTGAAGTCAAGGTGATACTTTACCTGGAGAGCAGTATTTGGATCCATGATTAATACTAGAACAACCACCAGTAGTTTCTGTATGGATATTCATTTGTTAAGTCCTCCTGAGCTAAAGGAAAGTATATCTTGCCTTCTATAAGTAATCCTTACTTTCAGTTCAAAGTATTTCCCACAGACTTGATACAAAGCAAGAATTACTGAAATGTGCCCAGCAGTGCACATTTCAGTAAAGTACCTATTCTTTCCTATCTCTGAGGGACATGGGGCAGAGTGGGGAGTTTGAGATGTGGTTGCTTGACCATCCAGGATGATATTGAGGCTACCGTAGAAATAAAAGAAATTTGGTTTTTTGATTTGCACTTGAAATGGCCCCACACAAAGCTACGAAATCCATCATTCTGTGTCCTCCTACTCTTCCTTTTCTGTCTCCTGTGGCAACTACTATTCCCAAGGCACCTTCCAGGAAAAACTAGCAATAAAAAGGTAGAAGGGAGAAGTAGGTCTATGTTCTTGAGCTCTTCTACCTGCATCTTAATGAGCAGAATCTGAGCCCATGGACATTACTAAGCTTTACTTAGTATCACAGCATAACTAAGCTCAAGTGCCTGTTGGCAAAGGCCAGTAACACATGCTGTTGGTAGGTCTAGTGCCCGGGGCATGTGAAAAATTTTCATTTCATGATCCAGTGGAGAGAGGACAGAGAAGAGTTAAAAGCAACTGCTTTGCATGGAGTGGGTGTGCAGGACCCGGGCAAGGGGCACTTCCACCACCCTTTGCCCTAGTCTGTCCATTGAGCAAGAAAGGAAGCACTGAGTTGCCAATCCCTCCTGGTTTTGAAAAATCAGGGAAACCTTGAGGCTCCATTTCCTGCCACAGGTATGTTGTGATAACTGCCAGTTGCTATATTCTCTCTGCTCTTGAACCCCAGCCCCGTCTGTAATCCTCCTGGCTACTAGTATTAGCTTTGCCTCATCTATTCCACAGAGAAAGCAGATTCCAACCCTCATGGAGAAAAACAGTACTTTCTTCCTCTCATTCTTCTCAAAATCTCTCCCTATCTCCTTCTCTTCATGTGTTTCTAGACATATTGGAAGGCTGTTGCCCAACGCTGAGCTAAGGAATCTTTTTTTTTTTTTACCCTACCCTCCTTAGAGTGTGAAAATGAGAATGGTTTCATCATCACATCCCCAAACAAGGATGGAACCATGAAGGTGCAAAACAACTCCATCATCATCAACTGTGATGGGTTTTATCTCATCTCCCTGAAGGGCTACTTCTCTCAGGAGCTCAGCCTCAGGCTTCAGTACCGGAAGGGTCGGGAACCCCTCTTCTCCCTGAGCAAGGTCACATCTGTTGACTCTGTCACAGTAGCCAATCTGGCTTTCAAGGACAAAGTCTACCTGAATGTGACCACTCACAGTGCCTCCTGCGAAGACATTCAGGTGAATGGTGGGGAATTGATTCTCATTCATCAAAATCCTGGTGGATTCTGTGTCTACTGAGGACCTGATGGCTGCATCTAAGCCAGGCACCAACATGAATGCCAAACTGGGGGTGGACAGGACACAGATTCTTCCTTGGGAGTGGAGGAGTCATCCCAGCTCAGCCCTCATATATGGCCACTTGAGATGTGACCAGATCACTCCCTCCCCCACTCAGGGATATTTAAATCTTTATTTTATGTACCAATTAACTTTATGTATTTATCCTTGTATCTTCTAAATCACCTAGCCCTCATCCCTCAGGATTGCCTCAAGCCTGTTGGCACCTCCAAGAGAGTGAGAAAAATAGGTACCTCTTCCTCAGGATGTTGTTTCTATTGATCAGGAAATTATTGTAATACACTTTCATTATTGAAGAAGACACTTGACTACCATTTGCTGGATATTTGACATCTGGTACTGTCAAAATAAGGAAGACCAAGGAGAGGGTTTATGAATCTGCCAAAGGTGGTGGATTGACCCCCGGCAGCCAAAGGTACCTCTTCAAGATGAAATTGGTTGAAGTTTGCATATTTTGCGTAAATACCTCTCTCATGTGGCGGAGTTCAGAAGGAAAAGCAACTTGTGAACAGCTGTCAGGACTTGATGAAGATAGCTGGCTAAGGAATACTCTGTACTTTTTTCTTTCTTTTTCCTCCATTTTGCTTTCCCAGCCTCCAAATGTTCTTGATAGAAATTTCCTTTCAAAGAACCATCTCGGGGATGTGATGCTGTGAAAAATGTAATCAGTGACTTAAGGAAAACTGAGAGAAGTTTTTCTAAACTGGGAGAGTGAGATAATTTATTGTGAGGGTTATCTTTATCACTCAGGAGAGCTGTGAAACTGGACCTCTCAGAGTAACACTCAGTGGGAATTTAAACTGTCTGGGAAGGAAATCCCATTTTTTGCCACAGAGAGACGAAGTAGGACATGCCCATCCTCCTGCTTAGTCTGAGCTACATACTCAGCCCCACACCTTGTACTCATGGACCACCTTGTCTCAAAAAAAAAAAAATGAAGCAATTCTATGATCAATTGCAACTTTATGTCAAAAAGACATTGAGATGCCATAATGTCTTTTCATAAAGACATAAATAATGTCTTTTCATAAGACAAAAATTTTTGTCTTATGTCAAAAAGACATTGAGACGCCATTACATCTTATGAAAAGTAATGATCTCTGTCTAGTAACACCATAATATCACATATGATCTCACATTGATAGTTGAGGGTAGAAGGACCAATAATCAGCCAATACCAAGGCTTTCAAGAGAATAAGATCACCTAATGTTTAGTTTAAATATCCCACTTAATGTATCTGGCTTATGGCATCGTGGACAAATGTGATTTTTCTTAATTTCCAGATGATTTGTAAGTTTTCTGTGTCAAAACTTTTACAAATTTGAATTTTTTTATAAAAACTTTTTAGAATGGTAGCAAGTGTTTCCCTGCAGTTTTAAATAGAGTGTGTGACATATCATAGAATATTTCTCGATGATTCTGGGTCATCATAATAGTTGTACTGTGGTGCGCTACAGTGATATCTTCAGGGTCTCCAGAAAGGTGGAAGGCAATTTGGCCCTATGCTAAATGGTCTCAATTACATTTGGATTTTTTTCTTGTCTGTTTGATACAATTATTTTCCATCTCCAATTAAGTGCCTGTCTGTCTCCAACTATATTCCCACCAATCAGTTTTAATCTGTTGTAGGCAGAAGCTAAATCAAAATTCTAAATAAAAAGAAGCTAAGTAAAAGAAACTGTGCATAAGGTAAGAGTAACCAAACTCTGAGTGGCTGCCCAGGTACTCACATAATTGTTATAATCCTAGGTAAACATCTATGGAGGGCCTGCTGTAGACCAAGCGTTAGGCTAAATGCTTTACATGAATTGGCCCCCCACCCTTCCCCAAGCCGGCTTGCGGGATCTTAGTTCCTGGCCCAGGGCAGTGAAAGTGCCAAGTCCTAACCAGTGGACCACCAGGGAACTCCCCTACGTGAATTGTTCTGAGCAAGATATTCTATGAGACCCGTCTTGACTACTCAGAGGATTTAAACGTGTGTGTGTGCGCGTGTGTACTTCTTTATTGACTATGTTCTCAAAGTCAAAGTTATTCAGTATTACTTATTCTAAGTAAGTGTTTATGAATATAGATGATATTTAAGAAAATGTATGTTTATTTTTTTAAGTTTGGAATTTCTGACGATATTTCTTCTGGACTACACATTCCAAGCCAAAGCTTGTTTTGTGGGTTGGTTGTCTTTGGTGTTACGGCCCCTCCTCACAGGCACCCACTCCCTGTGGGTACACATGGCCTGCTCTTCCCATGCTGGCCTCCTCCAGCCACACAGGGACATTTCTGCCATCCACTAGACTCACTCCCCCAGCTGCCACCCGTCAAAGTATGTGTGTCCTATGTAAATCATTCCTTCAAAGGGATAATTAACCTTTCTCCGAAAACAGTGGAGTTTTGTGGAAATGAAAAGTCAGGAGATTAGAATTCTAATTTTGACTCAGTCACTAACTAGCAAGGGACCTTGGACAACTAATTCCCCATTTTTGGATCCTGCTTTTTTCCTCCCTTGTTGAATGATCATTTTAGAATCTTATGCTCATAATGCTAACTGTGAATGTACATAGTAAATATCTATGTACTGGTTACTCTGAGTCAATATGTATAATCTTCTCTTTTACTGTATGGAGTTTTTTTTTTTTCTCCTACAAACTAACGTTTTTCCTCAGCCTTTTTGGTGATTCCTTTGAGGGCAGTTGCCAATTGTTACTTAGTGACTTAGTGACTGTTTAGGGAATGGCTTAAGGGATTCCAATCTTGATTCAAATTGTAATTAGTTCTTAAGCATACCAGGCAGGTCCCCTATTTTAAACCATAGTTTTGTATTTAGTGCTCTCCTGGCTCTCAGAGAGTATTAATATTAACATTAATAATATAGCTAATAATAATATTGATATTTACAGGGAAACAAATAAAAGATCTCAGAATTCACTACTGGTTAGAGTGTTGAGAGTTTTTATTTATCCTTCTCTTCCTTTCCGTGTTCTGATCAGCTAATTCCCCGGTGAGGGGAGGACAGGGTAAACTTTCTGGTTTCCTATCTGCCTCCCATTCCAGCCATCCCAGTTGTGTCCAAGGGATGCTTGAGCTGCCAAAGTCCACCTTTGCTTTTGAAAAGACATTCACTGGAAGTCCACAGGGCTGCTCTTCATGGTTCAAGAGACTGATACAGATAGAATTCTACTATGTACTGTTGTCCTTTCCCTTGGGACTCCTTGTCTTGTCTCTAACTGTGAGATGGTCTCTTTGAGTATTATGTCCCCTCTCCTTAGTAGTAATTACATCTGCAGTTTTATGTAGAAGTCCTAACACTTAATGAGTTTGTGTGCACAAACTGGCCACAGTGATCCCTGTGCCACCTGTGATGGTGTTAACTCTCTCCTTCCTGAAAGCTCCTCTTCCCTGACTTTTCTGAACTCACCCCTTTCTGCTCCACTCTTTGTCTTTTCTGAACTCACCCCTTTCTGCTCCGCTCTTTCCCTCTCTGTTCACTGCCTGTCTTCATCTCCTTTACCCCTCCTCCTTCTCTACCCATCATTTTTACAATAATGCTCTATAGAGCTCCATCCTCAGCCCTCTTTCTCTACAATGGGGGTCACAGTCTGGCAGCCAAGAAGCCATAGTCTGGCTTATGTATGTGTTCAATTTGCTTTTTAAGTTTGAATTTAGTTGCTTACACTTAAACATTGGGGAATTTTTGGCTTCTTTTGACAAAACGATACAAAACAGGAGATCTGGTGATGCTGGGCCCAGTTTTGACATGACAGGAATCATCTCAAGCAGGGTAGCAGCCTCCTTCTTTAGAGGGACTATGCACTCTCCATTTCTCCAGAGTTCCCCCCATTTCATACAATGTGCAAATGTGCCTATACCAGCTCACTTCACTCACTTACTGCCTGGCCATGGGGCATTTGAGTTGTGTTCTCTGTTCCATACACTTGCCAATTTCATTGATTCTTATGACTTCAACCTCTGCTCATATACTGATATCTAAAATCATTCTCCAGCTCAGATGTCTTGCACTCCAGAGTCAAACTTACTGTAATCATCTGTATAATTAGTAATAAATGCCATTCATTGAGTACTTATGGGCCAGGCATCATATTAGCCATTTTATATGAATTGTTTAATTCTATCTTCCTAACAGCTCTTTGCAGTAGGTATTATTATTCCTGTTTTATGTATGAAAAACTGAAACTCTAAGGGGTAAAGTAATTTGCCCAAAGACATGCAGCTTGTAAGTGGTGGAGCTCAGAATCAAGACCAGGGATAGTTGACACCAAAAACCATGCTTTTAACCACTGCTACCCTGCCTCTGGGAAACTCCATGTGGAAGTAATGGGCACTTTACTCAGGATGCTCACAAAAGTATGTCCTCCCCGCTCACCAAGCCTGCCCCTCCTCCTGATTCATGATGTTTAAAGACATCATAATCATTGCTGAAGCCGGAAGCCCCAGTGTCATCCTGTTTTCCTCCTTTTCCCAGTCCCCACCCATGAGCCTGTGGGCTATGGCTTCTCCTCATTAACTCTTCTTTAGACTATAGAGATAACCTCTCACCAGGCCTACATGCCTCAGTGAGTTCTCATTGGATTAAGAAAATGATACACTCTAGTTCAATAAATGAATGAGATGAATGGACAAAATGAAGCAGAGTGCTATGGTGAAAAGCTCATGATGTTTGGAACCTAGTTTTAAATCCTGACTCTGTCATTCTCTAGCTCGGTGACCTTGACAAGTTTTTTATTTTTTTAAACCTCTCTGAATCTTACTTTCTTTATCTGTAAAGAGGGGATATTAACACATACCTTCTGGGTTATTGTGAGCATAAGAGCACCTAACATATTGCCTGGAACATAGTTGGTCTCAATACTCAATAATTATTATTTTTATTTATTTATTTTTTCTGTTGGTTTCTTTATCTTTTTTTGTATTTTTTTAAAACATCTTTATTGGAGTATAATTGCTTTACAATGGTGTGTTAGTTTCTGCTTTATAACAAAGTGAATCAGCTATACATATACATATATCCCCATATCTCTTCCCTCGTGTGTCTCCCTCCCTTCCACCCTCCCTATCCCACCCCTCTAGGTGGTCACAAAGCCCCGAGCTGATCTCGCTGTGCTATACGGCTGCTTCCCACTAGCTATCGATTTTACATTTGGTGGTGTATAAATGTCCATGCCACTCTCTCACTTTGTCACAGCTTACCCTTCCCCCTCCCCGTGTCACAAGTCCATTCTCTAGTAGGTCTGAGTCTTTATTCCCATCCTGCCCCTAGGTTCTTCATGACCATTTTTTTTTTTTAGATTCCATATATATGTGTTAGCATACAGTATTTATTTTTCTCTTTCTGACTTACTTCACTCTGTATGACAGACACCACCATACACAAAAATAAAATGGATTAAAGACCTAAATGTAAGGCCAGATACTATCAAACTCTTAGAGGATAACATAGGCAGAACGCTGTATGACATAAATCACAGCAAGATCCTTTTTGACCCACCTCCTAGAGAAATGGAAATAAAAGCAAAAATAAACAAATGGAACCTAGTGAAACTTAAAATCTTTTGCACGGCAAAGGAAACCATAAACAAGACGAAAAGACAACCCTCAGAATGGGAGAAAATATTTGCAAATGAAGCAACTGACAAAGGATTAATCTCCAAAATTTACAAGCAGTTCATGCAGCTCAGTATCAGAAAAACAAACAACCCAATCCAAAAATGGGCAGAAGACCTAAATAGACATTTCTCCAAAGAAGATATACAGATTGCCAGCAAACATGTGAAAGCATGCTCAACATCATTAATCATTAGAGAAATGCAAATCAAAACTACAATGAGATATCATCTCACACCAGTTAGAATGGCCATCATCAGAAAATCTAGAAACAATAAATGCTGGAGAGGGTGTGGAGAAAAGGGAACCCTCTTGCACTGTTAGTGGGAATGTAAATTGATATAGCCACTATGGAGAACAGTATGGAGGTTCATTAAAAAACTAAAAATAGAACTACCATATGACCCAGCAATCCCACTACTGGGCATATACCCTGAAAAAACCATAATTCCAAAAGGGTCATGTACCACAATGTTCATTGCAGCTCTATTTACAATAGCCAGGACATGGAAGCAACCTGAGTGTCCATCAACAGATGAATGGATAAAGAAGATGTGGCACATAAATACAATGGAATATTACTCAATAATTATTAATTTACAGAAGTCACTCCACAAGGCAGAAAGTGAGTACCAAGTGAATAATGGAGTGTATCTGGTTTAGTGATGGGGAAATCACTAAAGCAAATGGAAGAGCCTTGCAGAATTTAGATTGGAGAAGAGGAAAGGAGAACATAGCAGGGGGAGAACAGTGTGTGCAAATGCCTAGAGGTGGAAATTCTCATGGTGTTTTCTGGGGACAAGGAACTTCCACCGTGGTTATGACACTCATTCTCTCATTCCTTTATTTCAGCATATTCTGTTTTCCAGGACAGAAATCTGTGTTTGGTCACGGTTGGAGGTAAGGATTAATGAGTAGTTTGAGGATAAAATATTGGAGGCATTAAAGACATAGCTAAGAATTTTAGATCATATCCTGCAAAGGTAGACAATCAAAAGTTTTTGAATAGAGAGAATTTATCATGATTTGGGGGCAGAGCCTAAGTTCTTGTCAATATCACTTTTCATTTTGACCCAATTCATAGGAGTACTGTTCTCTGTCAGTTGAACAAAAGCTTTCAATTACTTCTACTAGAAGAAAATAAGAAAAGGAAATGTCATAAAAGTTTTTAATACTTTTGGCAAAAGGTATACAGAGAACTTCTTATTACATTCAGAATTAATGTTTAATGAAGACCACAGTGGGTGGTTTTTAAAATATTAATTTTATATATATATAATATATATATATATATATATATATATATTTTTTTTTTTTTTTTTT
>NW_006771436.1:443914-466993 GCF_000442215.2 Lipotes vexillifer
GAACCTGTGTCCCCTGCATCGGCAGGCGGACTCCCAGCCACTGCGCCACCAGGGAAGCCCCTAGACTTTTTTTTTTTTTGCGGTACGTGGACCTCTTACTGCCGTGGCCTCTCCCGTTGTGGAGCACAGGCTCCGGACATGCAGGCTCAGTGGCCATGGCTCATGGGCCCAGCCGCTCCACGGCATGTGGGATCTTCCCAGACCGGGGCACGAACCCGTGTCCCCTGCATTGGCAGGTGGACTCTCAACCACTGTGCCACCAGGGAAGCCCTAATTATATATTTTTTAAAAAGTAGTATTTTCAGATATCAACCTGAGAGATGTTGTGAGCACTAAAGAATAATCCCTGAAGATTTCAACCACTGTGCACATTTATTTGTTTGCAACTTAAATATATCCTGTTTCTAAAATTTAGTTTTTGGCAGTGCTTTGGAATTGCCTATCATCTGTCTATCTATCTATCTATCTATCATCATCATCTATCTTATCTATCACCTATCTATCATCTATCTATCACCCATCTATCTATCTATCTATCATCATCATCTATCTTACCTATCACCTATCTATCATCTATCTATCTATCTATCTATCTATCTATCTATCTATCTATCATCTATCTATACTTTTCCCCTGCAATAGCCTCCCTCACAGAGTATGTGGGTAGCCTGGGACTTTCCCAAGAACATCCCTAGTAATTAGTCATGGTGGCTCTTATAGCCACTCATTCAATCCATAATCCATGGGATCAAGACATGGAAGGATATTGTTAAAATTTAAATGTAAATATTACTTAGGAGAGCTGACGCATGAAGCCTATTAATGCCTTACCATTACCACTGCCACCAACAAAAAGCTGGTCAGATGGTTCATGCCAATCTTGAGGGCATGGGATGTAAGGTCCTTTAGTTCTGACTGATGCCTGGGGGACAACTAGGGTAGCATTCAATCCAGAAGCAGGCAGGGAGTTGCCTTAGGAAGAGAATGTTGAGCTTCCAGGGTATTCTATCATTCTGCTACAGCCCTTCAGAACTCTGAAGCCACTGTACATGGGGTGTGGATAAACATGGGCCTTGACCGACATTTTGTTTAATGGAACTCATTGACTTTGTTCATCTTCCTATGGTCTGTCTGTGGGAGGGAGCAGAGGAATGCTAGGAGCTGAAACAGACTTTTAGCATTTGGGTTTCCTTGGAGTCATGCCAAGGCTGAGAAAATACCTTTATGTTCATATACATTCTCTTTATTGCTAATGGATATAAAAGACCTTTATTTTCCTCCTGATTTATTCAGTCTTGACCTTTGGTTTTTGAGGTCTGAGGTTAAAAGAAGAACAGTAACCAAAAAAGCAGTCTATATTGTAGAAATATAAGCAGGAAATAATTTCTAAAGGTCATTTCAGCCCAGCTCTTTACTTTTATTTAGGATGTACTATTTATTAGTAAGGACATATATCATCTTAGTGATTTTTAAGATATGACAATCTGTATCCTCCCTGTATAATCCATTTTAAGAGTTAACATTCTATAATCCTATGACAATTCCTTAAGGCAACTTGAACCTTTCAATTTATAAAAATCTCATTCACTATTATAAATAAGCAATAGTCAGTCAACATAAATATGTTCTACTCCTACTATATGCCAGGCATTGTACTTGGCACTTAGTGATAACTTTTTTCCTCATGAGAAATGAAAATGAGCCATTATTATTGAAATTTTACTCTCAAACCCCCAATACTTGCTGCTGTTATGTCTATTGTCCATCCCTCTCCTAGCACACATGCATTACCCAGATGCATTATAGAATATTATCTATCAATAAAAACATTGATATAATGTACCACATTATTTGTATATTTTTCATTAAAACTATTTCTATCCCCTTAATCATGTTAATACTATTTTAATCTCTTTAAAATTGATGCAAACACACTCTTTTTAGGTGAGTAATAAACAATTCTCATTTACAGTTAAAACATTTATTGGAGGTCAAATACATAGTATTTTTGAAAGAGCAGATATTTGAAAGTTCAAAATAATTTTATCTCTGAATGTTCATTTTTAGAGTGTTGAATTCATAAGATAAGGAGACCAGAGACAGAGATAGTAGATTTCTTGTATAGCATTCCTTGTATGATTGATGACATTTTATCCATTCATCCATAGATAATTATTGAATTCCTACTTTGTGTTACTGTGTGCCTACTATGCTAGGTACTCAAAATATAAAGACAAACACAGAATCATTTCTTTCCACAAAGTATTGAGGATAGTGCATAGTATTAACTGGAGTGAGGAGAAGCTAGATACCAGATAAAATATCAGGATATCAGTAAGAAACTGAGTGTTGATGACTATAAAGAAAGGAATGGATCTGAAAGATATCAGGAACAAAAAACTAATAGGACCTGTTGATTGGTAGGGTGTGAGTGGTAGATTTAGTGGTGAGGAATTCATTTGCTCATTCATTAAAACTACTGTTGTTTTGAGAGTCATGAAAAAATAAGAAACAAAAAACAAAGAGGAAATGAGAATGCTATGAGAAAAAAAAATAGTAGGCTTATTTACTTTAAATTGGGGAGAGACCTTGTTGAGGAGATGCCATTTAACTCAAGATCTGAAAATTTGAAGAAACCAGCTGTTTGAAGCAAAACATGTTAGCAGGGGCCAATGAGGTGGGGGTGAATGGTGGAAAAAGGAAGTTAAAAAATTAGTCACATCTATGACCATGTGACCAACTTTGGAAATGAGAACTATAATAGTTATGAGTATTTTTCCTTATTTTGATATGACCATATTTATGCACACATTAACCACTCTTTTCCTTCCACTTTCCCGTTCCTCTGTCGCATCTACTAAAACGTGTTCATGGTGTTGACTTTACATCTTAGTGTGACTCAGCTGGAAGAGGAACAGAACATCATCCAAAGATGGATAAGTGAACTTTGTATCTTATTTGTGGGAGAGAGTTAACATGTTTTTGGTTGCACAAGGGATAGCTGTATCATTGGTAGAAGCATCATTTTGCTATTGTCTTTATTTGGAAGTTAAGTATGATTAAAAGATACTATGTTGACAGGGGTGAACTGTGGTGGGTTCATATTAGTACAGGTTAGCTAAGGTTGAAGTATAATTTCTAGGATTCTTTTCCCTGTACAGGGAGAAGTTTGCATGAAATTTAGAAGGTGGAAATGAAGGAGCAGCCGTTTTTATTCTCGAGAGGTTGGAGACATTGTGGCAACTGACAGCCATTGGTGCTGATCTGCCAGGTCACCGTGTTACTGTGAGGCAACACCCGAACTCACAGCTTATCTACCTCCTTCCAGATCTCCTTCCTCAGCTTCTCTAAGTCCTGGGCCATATACTTGTGCAGCTCTGTGGTAAAGGGATCTAATTTCTCCTGCAGATTACCAGTGTCCTTAAAGTTGGTGGTGTCCAGAGACAGATGTGGATTCCAGCTTGTCTTCCTGGGTCTAGTGACAGCATAGAGAAGAGGCAAGGAAGTACCAATATATAAGATAACAGGAGTCCTTGAGGAAGAAAACCAATTAAAAAAAAAAAACACAGAAAAAGTGCTAAAAACTGTAGTTTAAAAAACTGTTCTGAAATCAAAAAGATTTGAAACCACATATTGCATGCATGGGAATACTGACCCTCAATGACCAAGACACAGTAAAATTACCGAATTAAAAAAAAGGGACATCATTTAATAGGCACTTTGGCAAAAATGTTATCACCAGACTCTTTGAGACCAACACACTATTAGTTTCCTATTTCTACTATAAAAGATTACCAGAAACTAATGGGTTTAAAACAACCGAAACTTGTTCTCTCACAGTTCTAGAGACAGTCTGAAATGAATCTTACAGGGCTAAGATCAAGATGTCAGCAGGGGCTGGCTCCTTCTGGAGGTTCTCAGGGAGAATCCATTTCTTTGTGTTTTCCAGCTTCTAGAGACTGTTCTCATTCCTTGGTCAATAGCCCTGCCTCACCTCACATTTTCTCTCCTTGCTTCAATCAACACATTGCCGCCTTTCTTTTCTGTAGTCAAATCTGCCTCTGCTTCTCTCTCATAAGGATATTTGTGATTGCATTTAGGGTCCATCTGGATAATCCAGGGTAACCTCCCTATCTCAAGACTCTAAGTCACATCTGTAAAATCCCCTTTGCCATATAAGGTAACACACACAGTCTCCAGGTATTAGGATATGGGTATCTTTGATGGGGGCTGGGGGAGGCACTATGCAGCCTACCACAAACACTTACACAAACAGCCAGAAGAAAATGGAAAACATTTAAAATACTCAAGGAAAGAAAATACAAGATAAAAATTTTATATCCAGCAAAAATGACATTCAAATATAATGGGTATAGATAAATTGCTTTCAACTTTTAAGAACTCAGGAAATATTGTTCCCATAAACCCTGAAGAATCTATTAGAAAATGAGCTATAATAAATAGATAGACATTGACCTAAGGACTTGTGGTGATCACGAAACACCTAGTTTTCATAAAGATAAGACTTGGAAGGAAGAGATTATAGTATATAATGGCTACATCCTCTGACAACATAGTATAACTCTAAAGTGTGTAAGGGAGAATGGGGAGGGTATATTAAAAATATGTTTTAAACTGTTCTTAGTAACCATATAGATGGTAGTCATATTAGTACAGCTATTCTGAAACTGTGTTGTGTATAATGTGGAGTAAAATAAATGTACAATCATCATTTAAGGATTAGCTCAAAGAAAACTCCCCTTTAAGTCCTCCTTTAATTCCACTAGGAAGAAGAAATCTTTTCCTTTCTTTGAATTCCCATTATACATTATAAAATTCTTTTATGATACAGTTAAAAAATTTTTTTATTATGGTGATTTGAAGCAAGTCTTTTTCTCAGGCACTACAGTGATGAATTTCTATACCTGACACAGTGCTAAACATATAAGGTTGGCCAGTGAATAATTTTTGTGAATAAATAAATGATTTATCTCAAACTTAGCAGGTACAGAGATAAAACATTGGTATTACTAAGAAAATTCTCATACTGGGTCCACATTTCTTTTTTCCCAAAGTGTTGTGAAGGATAGAGTATCTTCATTAATAATGTCTGCTCATTAAATACTGAAATGTTCCTTCTGTAAGCCAAGGTCCTGCCCCCTATTTATTTGTTGTTGTTTAGATTGGTAGTATGGAAATAGCTCCCTAAGGACCCATACTTTTATTGTTTTTTGAAGGTAGTTTGTCCCTATGGGTATAATTTGTTAGACAAGCCTCATAAACCATAATTAACTACCCACAAAAAAGCAATCCCACCTTTGTTAATCACCTGCCCATACCTTCTTTATAGCTGTAGAATTTATTCTGAGTCTGTAGCCTAGCCACGTGCTTACAAGCAGAAGATACTTGTAAGAGGAGACTTCTGCCACTTGCTCTTAGACCAGAAAAAAAAGCATGACTTTCTTCTGGCTTGGCTGACTTCCCTGTTAATTTAGTGTTAGTTGAAAACATAATTCATTTGGCATGCAATAGGAGTCTTGCTGGAAGAGGAATAAATATCTAGCTAAGGAGACTGGAGAAAAAATAGTATCCCAAGATAAGTGTAGACGAACAGACAGTTGAGTCTAGATCCACATTCCATTGAATTAATGTTCTTCCCATAAAGTTAAATAGACAGGAAACTCTCTCAAATTGCAGTAAGTCATGCTCTTCATAAGACTTTTGCCAGAAATTCTCAAGTGGCTAAGTGGCAGGCAGCACAATGTATGCTATAATTTCCTAAATAAAGGCTTCCTTCTTAGGAGGGCTGAGATGGCCCTTGGGACCATCAAGAAAGGGAAGGGAATGCAGTGAAGGAAAAGCAAAAATAAAGCAAGCATGGAGAAGACAATGTAAATGTCCTTCAAAAACATAGATTTACAGTAGAGGTTTATTAAACTTGAGGTTTACAATAGAGGTTTATTATAATTTCAATTCAATTTATTTGAACAAGTATTTGTTCAGTTTCTTTCACCAGGTGCCTGACACTGTAGGTGTTCTGGAGGATCTGAGAGATATAGAAAGGAAGTAGAATAATATGATTGGTATAAACCCAATATTTGGAATCAAAGGAGGCTTGACTTCAAGTTGGAATTTTACCGTCACTTATCAGCTGTGTCCTTTGGCTAATTACTTAATTGTAGGTCCCCTATTCATTGCCTTCCCTGCTCCACCACTGTACAAATAGGGATAATGAAACATATCTCACTGGATTGTTGTGAGGGTGAAATGGAGCACTAAACACAGTTCAGTTCTCGACATTTTCAAGATATTTAATAATCTTTAGTCACTACTTGTAGAGTCTTATTTAACAGAAACCAGAGACATAAGAGCCTCTAAAAGAAGTAGAGAGAAAATTTTGTGGGTTTGCAAGAAAGATGAATAAGATAAATGGAATATTTTGCGTCATTAGCAAATGGTGCAGACTTTATGATTTGTATGGAGTAGTAGGCCTGAGGGTTTTTATTTTATTATTGAAACTTCTATGGGCTTAAGAAAGTTTTAAAAAAGGCAGACTTAGCATTTTACAGATGAGAAAACTAAGGTTTACAATAGCAGAGACTACTAGCTAATTGACAAAACTGTTTCATTTTCTCTCTGCCTCCTACTTGCAATACTCTATGCTCTTCTCCTATGTACTGGCTGGATATTGATCTCCAGCGAAACTTTGAAGCCTTCTTCAGCCTGGGTCTATAACTGACTGCATGAAATAGTCACTTTGCTGTCTCTCGTTATCAATCAGAAACACCTTTTTGGCCTACATACACAAGAAATTTCCACTGCTTTAAGTTATTGAGAGTCTGGGAATTTTTTTTTTTTTTTTTTTTTTTTTTTTACAGTAACTAGGATTGCTCAGCTAAAACAGTTCGAGAGAATAAGAAATTGACTATATATAGAACAACTCACAGAGCCATATTTAAAATCTCAGAGCATCAAGGAATCAGATCATACATCTACCTTTATCATTTTTTACACCTGTTGTACCTCTAGACATAGCTTGAAACTTCTGAAGCTGTTGGTCTGGTTCCTAACTATGCTGGGATTAATGCATATTGGTGGGGAATAATCCTGTTTATATTTGTATTAAAAATACAAGTGGGCGGGCTTCCCTGGTGGCGCAGTGGTTGGGAGTCCGCCTGCTGATGCAGGGGATGCGGGTTCGTGCCCCGGTCTGGGAGGATCCCATGTGCCGCGGAGCGGCTGGGCCTGTGAGCCATGGCCGCTGAGCCTGCGCGTCCGGAGCCTGTGCTGCGCAACGGGAGAGGCCACAACAGTGAGAGGCCCGTGTATCGCAAAAAAAAAAAAAAAAAAATACAAGTGGGCAAATGTAAGCTTTACATCACTTCTGTAATTTGGTGCCACTTGCTTTTGTATACTTTCTAATGTCATTGTACAGGTTAAGTCAAGCGCTATGGCAGTACTACAAACATTATTCTTCAGAAGTCTAAATATGTTATACAACAATTTAAAAAGTCTCGCATACAAAGAGCAGTGGGGTCTTCAAATCAATTATTTTCCAAGGGGCTTTTCCTACTTTAAAATCATAGAATCATGGTTATGATGTTAACAACCAATTTTCATGGAGCTTATATTTTGCCATGCACTGTTTTAGGCACCTGGAGTATAACCTTATTCACCACTACCCCAAAGAGACCTTAGACTCCACATCTCTGCTCAAAAGAGATTTTAAATGACTCACTTGGAGTTTTTACAAACAAAAAAGTCTCTAGATTCCTTGCAGTAGTGATCAAGGAGAGAGATGAAAACTTCACCACTGACTTGTCTGGTTTAATTCATTACCTATGCTTTATTTGCAAGTCAACAGTTAAGGTATCCTTTGTAACCTAGCCAGTCTGGTGTACTAGAATAAGAGATGTACTTAAGGTAAGACCCTTGGGTTCCAGAATAAAGTCTGCCACACACGTCACAACCCTGGGCCTTAGATCTGTAATTTCTCGTCCTAATTCTTATTGTCAAGAAGTTCTAAATCTATGGGATGGATAAATCTGTCAGTATAATCTCTAAAACTTCTGAATCTCACATTCTACTAGAGGACCAGCCATATTTAAGGGGAAAAGGTACCACCAGCACTGCCACCAGCACCACTACCATCAGTGTTGTCATACATCTACAGGCAATGGTATAGTATGGTGGCTAGAAACAGATGCAAAAGCCAGATGACCTCTTTGAATCTTGGTTTTACCATTCATTAGCTGTGTGACCTTGGGCAAAATACTAGACTACTCTATGCCTCAGTTTGTTCATCTGTAAAATAAGGAGGAGGGTAATAGTTACTTCACAGAATCTCTGAGGAGATTAAGTTATTTCGTGTATGTAAAACATTTAGAAGAGTGCCTGGCATATAATAAGCCCTGATTACATATTAGCTATTATTGTTATGGTTTTAGGGTAACTTATGGCACTGGGGAAAGTATAAGGCCACTGAGGTCGCATATTGCTGTCACCTCTCTCTCTATATAAAGAGCATGGTCATAGGTGGCCAAAAAGCATGGATATTTTGACTGTGGGTGAGGGCTTTTAAACATGAGGAAGTATTGCTAATATTCTGATTCTTAAGTTGGATAGGGGGTAATGAGTGTTTTATTACTGTGTTCCATAATGTACATATTATTTTGCATGCATCAAATATTTCATCAAAAACAATAGGATTTGTGAAGTCTTATTTATGAATTTATATAAAATTATATAAATAGATGTGCATATGTAATATGAATGGTTTTATAACATTTAAAAACTCATGGGACAAGCACTCTGATTACCTCAGTTGTAGAGTGACATCCAAAGAGCTGAGTTAAATGCAACGTTGGCTTGCTTTGCCCAGAAAATGAGACTGAGTGGGGATGAGCCGTATCAAATACAATGGTAAGTGGGTGAGATTTGTCTTTGATGCCAACAAGATCCTTGTCTTTACTCTTTTATGCTCCTGGTTTTCCTTCTGGTCTCACATTCAATCCTTATCAAATCACACTTTGGGGCCACCATCACCTATTGCCTGGTTTTATTCCACATCCTCCTCATAGGTCCCCTTTCCACCAATCAAGTCTCCTCCAATCCTGTCTCTACCCCGCATGTAAGAGGTCCTTTTGAAAATACAACTTTGACCAAGTCACTTCTTGGCTTGAAACTCTTGGATGAGTCTCCATTGCCCTCAAGGTAGAATTAACATGGAATGACATAGCAAAGACTACTAGTTCCCTTTAATATTGTTTTCTCCTTCTTCCTTACTAACAGAACCTTGATTTTGTTAGGGAGAGCAATTGTGCTCAACTAAGAAACTACATTTCCAAGCACTCCTTACAGATAGGAATGGTTGTATGACTAAATTCTGGCCAGTGAGATATAAGCCAAAATGTCAAGTGTGGCATCTCGAAAAGCTTCACCAAAAGGAAACTGACTCAGGGGGACTGTAACCTGTTGCTTTTTCTCTCTCCTTCCATCCCCTTGACTGAAAGAAATAGTGGCTCAAGCTGAAGTGGCCATCGTGAGACCTTGAAATGGTCTTGTGGAGAGGGGTCCTGCCATAAAGATGGCAGAACTGAAAGTAAGAATGAGCTGAAATCTTTGATGGTTCCTCCATCATGGAAATAGTTTGGACTGTCTACTTCTGGATTTGTTTTACATGAGAGAAAAATAACCCACTATCTTATTTAAACGGTGTTTTGGTGACTGCCATTTCTCACATCCATACATAATTTCTAAATGATTTTCGTGGCTTAAGGTCTGGTATCTATCTCTTCAGCCTCATATTCTACCCACTTTTGTCCTCAACCCTCAAAGACATATATCTAAAGCATAACAAATTAGTTTCAGTTCCTTAAGCCTGTTTTCTAATCTCTCTGCCTAAAATGCTTTCTTCCCTCCCTTTGACTAGTTTAATGTCTACTCTTCATTCTAGTCTTAATTATCACTTATTCCAGGAAAGCTTCCTTTTCATTCTAAGTCTAAACAGTTATCCTTCCTACCCATTTCCATTAAATCCTATACCTTATATCCTGTCTGGTATCAACTGTAATTGATAAATTGCTTACCTGCTTCCTTTACTAGGTCTTAGGGTCAGTGATAGCAAGAACTGTGTCATGTCTACAGTTTTATCTCTAATATCTACTGTAATCCTGGTACCTTACAGCCAGTCAGTAAATGTGTGGTGACTAGTGAATGAATGAATGAATGAATGAATTCATACCAAAATGAAAATTATGGATTTATCTGCCTGAACTTCTTCTAATAGGGCTATTTTCCTGTAAAAAGAGGTCAGAGTGTAACTCCTATGAAAGAGGTGGGTGGTCCTTTTGGTTCCCCTGATGTCACATGATATAGCCTTTTGTTCCACAGAAGCAAGAGAAAATAGCAGATTTCCACTTTTGTCTATGATTTGCCTTTATCAATACGCACTCCTCTCTCTTCCTCCTTCTCCTCTTTTCCCACATACCCACATACCATGGCTTAGAGGAAAATTCAATCAAGGATGGTTGAGGGAAAATATCTCTAATTTAAACCAAACAAAACCCAAGGGATTGGGCTGGCTCTTTTGAGGTTGAGTAATGGGTTTAGAGGAGAATGTCACCATGTGCCAAATATTGCATTGATACCGTCAACTCTTTGCGTAAATTTGACTTTTTTTCCCCAGCTTTTGTTACTCACACTTTCATGATCTTTTTTTCCTTTCTGAATAGACAATAATTTGCCAAATGTTAACTTGCCTTGGGGGTCTGTGTCTATGGAGAGATTGAAACCTGGCTGGAAGTATTTGTTTGTCAAGAGTGAATTACACGGCTTATGATTTTCTTGAATAATTTTGTGTTTAAAATAACTAACACAAAATTGTTACTTAAAACAAGCCAAGTTCCCCAACACAAAGGTGAACAAAAACTTAAGGAAATCCCACAACATGAAACTTAGTATTGGCAAAAGAAGTCATTGTAAGTTGGAGCTCCCCGAGACGTCTTCATGGATGTGGTAAGCTGTAGATGAATATTAAGATTTCTGATTGAGTAGCAGAAAAAATAAAAATGCTAGGCAGCTTGCCCTGCAACTTGCAATCTTTGTGGATCCTAACAGGCAGAAAACTTGTATTGCCAAGAAGAGTTACAAAACCTAGACATTCCTCAAGGCTTTGGGAAAAAGTGAAGAATTACTCCACAGTGCAATAAACAGGATGAGAAGCCAGAATAAACCAGAGTAAGGACATCTGTCATTTGTGGCTGTCCATAGTCTTTTAAATAGACTCTATACTTTGATTGTTCTCCTGTTATGATTCCCACCTTTGTTGAATAGGATGGTGCTGGCAAGTAATCTAGAATCCACCAATCAGACATGTAACTTTGGAGTAAATAATGTAAGGAAAAGGGCTGGGTGCAGGTGGCAGTGGCTTGGTTCTGGGACCAGTGTTGAAAGTGCTGTTCTGTGGTGAAGTTCTGGGAGGAGTTTTTGGAAACTCAGCCATAAGTTTATTTCTCTGGACCCTTGAGCTACTTAATATCCCATAATAAATTCCTTTTCTGCTTAAACTAGCTATTGATAGTTTTTGCAACTAAGAGACCTAGCTGACATTCTGTTGCCTCTTGATAACATTTGTGGGTCTTGGCTTTAGAATTGCCCTTCATCCCTTACTGGTTATCGAGTGGATCACATGAAGTTGAAGCAGTAGAGTCACCATGTATAACTCATGATATAAGCAGAGTATGAGTTCATTGCCTCCCTCCATCCCTTTAATGTTTCTTCAGAGGAGGTACTCTTTCCTATTCTCCTATGAAAACTCTAGTGGATCCCAAGGCTTTTATGTTTAGGAGGTAGGGTTGCTTCAAGTAACAAACACAGTCTGAAGTCGGTAATTAGAATATCCAGGAGGAGATATTAAACAGATGTCAAAATGTGATTTAATGGCTTATCTCCTCCTACTCCTGGATCAGCCTGTCTCAGCCTGGAAGCTTCTAGTAGGGAAGGGGAACGTGGTTGGCTGCTTCTCCATCTCCCTATCGATACTCTCATCCTTCCCCAACTTGCTGGTCTGGGAGTGTAAAAGGGATAGAAAAAGCATCAGTTGAACCGACCAAATAGAGTCAGTTTATATATGGCAGCTGTTGAAAGCAGCGTCTTTCATGAAGCACTTTGGTGGCTCTTTGGAAGCCAAGATCAAGTCTCTCAGACTTCAAGTTCCCTTGTCCTGAGAAGACACTTCCCTAATCTAGATGGTTACTTGTGTCTCCTGTAGTTTCTGGTAATCTGGCTTTCATCTACAACTTTTTGCTGGGGTTCTGCTGCCTCTTTAGGAGGCTGTATAGGACAAGCACCCAAGATGAGCTCTCACATCTGGTTCCCGTCGCTTGCCCTGACAAACTCTAGTAGTGTTGGCTAATCTCAGTGTAACAGTATTTCCCCTGTCCTTGCCACCAGAGCAGTTGGCTCATATTTTGAGTTGATATTCTCTGGGTGGACATTAGACTGCACACCCTTATGACCTATAGAGGTCACATGTTAAGCTCTTTCAGTGGCCCCGTGGAAGCCCACACCCCTCTTATGAGGGAGATGAAGGGGCATGTATCTCTTTCTAACATCTTGTTATAGAAATAAAGGACAGGTACATGTTTTGTTAAAGATAAAATTCTTGCAAAATCAAACTAAATTCAGCAAACATATGTGCAGTGAGTAGCGAGTTGGGCCCTGGGGATGCCGAAATAAATAAAATATACTACTTCCTCCCCATGTAGAAGATTTATAATTGCAAACAAGAAATTGCAAAATGGCATGTGCCAGGGAGAAATGGTGGTATAAATCACTCTGCTGGAATGATTTGGTCAGCGGAGTAGATACTTAAGGAATGAGTAATGACATAAAGAGAGAGTATACCACGTGAACTCAATGGGAAATGTCTGGATATATGAGTGACATGGGAAACTTTGAAACTGAGAGAGAAGATTATGCTAGGAATCCGGCTCATTGAAGGGAGAGTTTCATTTGCTACAGAGAAGTTTTAGATTTTACACTTCGAGTGACATCTAGGAGGCTCATGGCTTCAGATATCTGCATACTTTGTTCACCTTTAGGTGCCTACCTAAGTTTGAGAACATATACTGAGAACATCAGAAAATACAAACAAGACTTCTGCTTCTTTAAAATTCTCTCAGGGAAAATAGAAAACAAGCACAAGGAGTTTCTTAATGAGTAGAATTAGTTTCCTTGGATCTGAATAAATTAACAATAGAAGAAATTCTCCAGGTTATAGTCTCTGGTCACAGTATAATAAGGTGAGAAATAGTTATTAGTAATACTTCATTGCTATTACTTTTATTGATGTAAGAATTCAAATGAATAACAGGAATACCATATGGAAAATGTTTAAAAATCTCCAATATAACCACTAAAATAAGACATAAGCCAATTACTTAATAACAGACCTTGGAGTAAATAACAAAAATTAGAAATCTTCGTAATACAGAAAGTCTTGGGGTTGGAGTCACAGAAATACTCAGAGGTCAATTCATAGTTGTCAGTGCTTTCACTGTTAAAAAAAATAAAGAGCAAATAAATAAAGCATTTACCTTGATTGTATAGGGGAAAAAAACCACATTAAAAATCCTAAGAAAACTAGCAGAAATGAAGTAAAACAAAAGCTGAAAAAATTAATTGTTAAGAAAAAAATGTTGGGACTTCCCTAGTGGTCCAGTGGTAAAGAATCCACCTTCCAATGCAGGGGACGTGGGTTCGATCCCTGGTCAGGGAACTAAGATCCTACATGCCACAGGGGAACTAAGATCCAACATGCCACAGGGCAACTAACCCTGCGTGCCACAACTACTGAGCTTGCGTGCCTCAACTAGAGAGTCCATGTGCCGCAAACTACAGAGCCCACGTGCTCTGGAACCCGCACGCCAGAACTACAGAGCCCATGTGCCCTAGAGTCTGCATGCCACAAGTAGAGAAGAGAAAAAACCCACAGGTCACAACTGGAGACAAGCCTGCGTGCTGCAACGAAGAGCCCGCGTGCCACAACGAAAGATCCTGCATGCCTCAACGAAGATCCCATGTGCTGCAACTAAGACCCGACGCAGCCAAAAATAAATAAATAAATTTTTAAAAAAGAAAAAAATGTTAAAAGCAGGACCAACAACCCCAAGAGCTATAATTACACTTAGAAGACTGCAGATTTTATCAAGGAAAAAAAATGGAAGAAAAGGAAGAAGAAAAAGGAAGAAAAGCAGAAAAAACAGCGTGGAAGAGACTGTTAGCAAGGGTTCCCTGAACCAAGAGGGAGGAAACCTGTCCAAGGGGACGGTGGCAGAGTCTCAGCATTGCAGGGCAGATGACACAGGTAATCAGAAGGCCGAAGCAGAGCTTCCAGCCTTTTTGCCAATTAGGGACCCTTCTCAGGCAAGCACCGAGAATAAGGAGCTCCACCTGAGACAAAGACAAAGAGAGAGAAGGAGTGGCAACGGCCCCTCAGGGTGAACCCCACACATTGGGGAGTGATGATGTTCTGTTATCTTTTCCATTTCTTCTCCGGTAGTTGATGGTCTGGATCATGAGAGGCCCCTACTGTGCTCCTCAGAGTTGGGAGTGAGGAGAGTGAGATTTAACACAGGGAACAGTTGAACACCATTTAACACGGTGGGAGGCGGGGGCTGTCCTCGCTCCTGGGACTGAGACTCATCGTTGTAGCTGCAGTGAGAAGTCAGGAAGCTCCACCAGGTGGGTGACCAAACAGAGGAATGCTGTGTCCATCATCCCAAACGCCTCAGTGCTCATATCCCCACAACGCTGGGGCCTGTCGGGTGCTGGATCACTGCGTCCAGTTGCCACCACTGTCTTGAAACACTCATGTCTCAGGACCATACTCGCCAGACAGAGCTGCCGCAGGAAGAGGGCCTTGCCTCCCTTCTGCCTACCAAGTTTCACAGGAGAGCCCAGGCAGAAGCTCAGTCACATCCAGGACCTCAGCTGAGAAAGAGTCTGGGAAATGTGGCCTATAGTTTTTCAGATTACCAACCAATCCAAACCCAACCAAACCACAGAAGGGGGTTGGAAACCAATGTCAAGTGCTGATGATGGTATTCAGCACAATGTGTCTAGATGTAGGTTTCCTTTCATTGACCTTGTTTGGGGCCTCAATCTGAGAGTAGATGTCGTTTATCTATTCTGGAAAATTCTCAGCCATTATGAACTCAAATGTTGCCTGACTTCTCTGGGTTCCCACTTTCTCCTCGTTTTCGGCCTCTGAAGATTCATCATTACTTTCTCTCCATTGACTCACTGAAAAAAAAAAAAAGTCTTTTTTGGGGGGAGTAATTTACCCAAAATGTTAGGTTGTTTTCAACCTTTCATTTGGACTCTACTGAATAATATAAGTAATAAAAATGTCCTGAGGTAAAATCTAATGTAGGTTTTATCACATGCTTAGTTTCCCCCCCTTCAACAATGAAAGTTTATTAAAGAAAAGCCAGGAGCTGAGGGACCACGGGGTTTATGGGGCTGTTCCCATAAACAGGCCAGGGCTGATCCACACTTGCTGGCTGAGGTTAACTATCAGGTCCAGCAAGGATGCCTTTGGACAGTGTTCAGTTAAAGCTAAATTTCTTAGGTAAATTGGTCTATGGCATACGTCAAAGCTTATTTCTCATTAAAGAGGAAAGCAGGTAATGGAACATCAATTCTCAGTGACAGGGGAGAGAAGCAGCTTCTAACTCTCTTGGTGGTGTGGTTCAAGAGTGGCACGGACAATTCAGAGCCCTCGCCCTAGAGTTGCTAGACATGAACCATTAATTGGACATAACAGGTAATATTTCTGAGAAGGAAGCAATGAGCAAACTGACCTGCAGCAAATAGACAACATAAATAACAAGATTTTATTCCTCAAGAGGCCGCATTAGGGAAGAGGTGCAAAACAGCTTCCAATAGGGGTTACTTGATGGGGTTCAGAAAACATTACTCTGAAACATGCCTTGACATCATTGAATATTGGAAGCTAGAAGAAATAGAGACCTGACAGGTGCAGGGAGAATTCTGAATGTCCCCTTCTCCCCTGAAGCAGCCCTTTCTATACCTGCAGGAAAAAAGGATTCTTATTTCCAAAGATGGAGGGATGCTAAGAGGAATCCAGAGGAACATGTCTTGCTAAGTTTCCCAGTTTACTACCTTTAGCTCATATCTCTGTTCTATCATGTTTTTCCATGACTTCCCACTCTTCATCAAACCTAGTATAGAAACACTCAGGCTTAACTATTCAGGTTTTTATTTCCCTATAAAGGCTCCAGAGTCATGTAAAACTTACATTAAATAAATATGTATGACTTTTCTCCTGTTAATCTGTCTTTGTCAGTTTAATTTTCAGGCCCAGCCAAGGAACCTAATACTTTTTCCTCCCCTGCACTTAAGTGGAGACACTCCTGCAGCAGTTCATAAACATGCAATTAAAAATAATTTTTTCCCCTCACTGCAGGGCCATAATGACTCCAGGAAGAGAAAGGAAGTCTGTTCCCTAGTACCTGAACTCCTTACGTGCATTCTCTCACAGCTAGCAGGGGCACAGAGAACATGGTGACAAAGCCTCCTTGAGAGCAGAACCCACAGATACTTTCTACCTTTCCTCTGGGTCAGGGATATATGTGTTCCACTAGATTCTGCCCATCCAGTTAAAGTGGCAAGGCATCCTAGCTGTTGATCTGGCTAAAGGCTAACGCTGGGGCCCAGGTCATGGCTGCTCTGGGCCTGAATCTTGTATGAGGCACAGATGTGTAGAAGGGAGACGTAGTTCACTGATGCACAGCTGCACTCACTCAATCCCCTCCAAGCTTTCTCTGCCACATTACAGTGTGCTCATTAAAATATGCAGTTGTCTGGCCACTACCCTGTTTAAAATCCTTCAATGACTCCTTCATTACCTTCAAAGCAAAACCCAAATCTGTTATAGAAGACCGTTCATGATCTCAGCCAATGGTTACTTCCCCACTCCAACCATTCAAAACATTTTGGTTTCCCACGACTATATTTCACTGTTCCCAGTGTCTGGTCAGAGTAGACCGTGCCCTGGATCTCCCAAGGTGAATCAATGAATTCTCTGCCCAAGGACTTTTGGGCTTGAGGGGAGAGAGAGAGAGAGAGAGAGAGAGGAGGAGGAGAGGGAGAAAGAGAGAAGGAGAGAGAGAGAGGGAAAGATCAGTTAGACCATCTCTGGTAGTAAAAGTTGCAAGAGGTCAAACTCAAGTGTTGGCTGGTGACCATGTTTTACCCCAATGTGGAGAAGACCACTCAGCAATGAGAGAGGATGAGATCCATGTGCAGAGAAATGTGAAAGAGACTGAAAGGGAGTCCTGGCAGCATTGAGTACCCAACTCCAGTTGGGTTTTATTACATTGTTGGCCTGGCTAACTCCTTATCCTTAAGAGTTGTGTGTGAGACATTTCACAAAAATAAGGACATGAGTTTCTGGTCTCCAGTGAGGGTGCCATAAAAAACATGCCATGTGGAGCACTTCCTTCGGTTAGGTCTGCTTGGAATAGCATTTGCCTGAAGGACTGAAGACTTCCAGTTATTTCTAGATTGACCTTGACTCAAAAAAGTGCCTGAAGAAAATTTTTAAACATTTTAAAAAATTTCTTGAGACATTTATTTACTTTGTAAAAAAAAACATTTTGAGGCTAGTTCTTCTCAGCAACTAAGACAAGATCCTGAGCTTTATGAAAATACCTGGTAACTTGAATTTGGAAAAGGTAACGTGTTGGAGCATTAAATGGAAAAAAACTGCCCCCTAGGTACAAGTCCAGGCTAGCGATGTTTGGAATGCAAGAAAGAATGTAAGGAATTAAATTAGAACTCATTATTATCTGCAGAGCATGTCTTGTAGGCTTTGGGATTGAGCAAGTTTGTGCTGTTTGAAGTTGAGATGTGGAAACATACACCCAAGAAATTTCCCTTTTGTTGTTAGCACAAGTCAATACCTGGGAAGCTGGTTGAGAAGAGGTGCAGTGAGGTGTGCCCTGTGATGATTCCTTCCTTTTCATTCACAAGAACCTGGCTCTGCTCTCCCCACCTCAGGGCAAGAGGTGACTGAAGAGTCTGTACAAGGCCAGCAAAGTCAGGCAGAAAGTCCATGACGTAGCTCCACAGACTGCAGCTGAGAAGGGAACCACTAGTTCAGTAAAACCAAACCTGAAAGAGAAGTGGGCAAAGGGAGAGGAGAGGGGCGGGGCACTGGATCAGTGTAATAGGATGTTCATAGCTGGGTCTTCAAACTGGAGTGCCCCCTCAACCTACAGGTACACCAGAGATTAAGGAGAACATGCTGGGTTGTCTTTTCTGGACTTTCTTTATTAAAAAGAAAAAAAAAATCCTTCTCAGACTTTACATAACAAGGAACCCAAGAAAGGGAAGGGGGTAGGTTTGGTACTTGCAAAGCCTCCTTTAATTAGGCACAAGTCAGTGTTCCACTGGCATATTTTGCACGATTTCAAGAAGAATCATTATTCCAAGTCCTCAGGGTGGTAGAATTACCTTGGCACCAAACGCCAGGGGTCTACTCCAAGCCCCTCCATCTCTCCAGGAGCAGGAACCCAGCCTCAGTCTCCTGGTATTAGGGAGGCAGGACCTTATGGGACCACTAAAGAATCCGGCAGTTGGGGGAATAAAGGCAGGTCAACAAAGGTTTGAGGGTGGGACAGGGCTCTGATGCGTGAAAGGAGGAGTCTGGATACGTTTCTGAGCCCAAGCCTCCCGCCTTTGCCTGGCTAATCCAGCAAGTAGCTGCAGCTCCTCAGGAGTGTGCCAAGTGAAAGAAGTAGATATTTGGTTTCACTTTTTAAAGTAATCACAACCTAGAGAAACTGGCAGAGATAAGATCCCTCCAGGGCTTCTGCTTTGATGATGCAATTGGGGCTGGGAGGGAGCAGCTGTGATGCAAATAGCTTGGGCCAGCCCAGGAGGAATCTCTGGTGGGTGGAACAGTCTTTTGGTTAGGAAAAAAAGTGGCATCCTTGCCCAGTGGGAGGAACAGGCAGCTCAGACTTGCTTTCTTGAATCCACCCACTGAATGGAGACACAGCTGCAAGGGATGAAATCCACGTTCCTGATCAGTCTGCTCCTCTGATTTTAAGGAGTAGATTTTTCCCCCCCGCCTCTGTGGAAGGGTCTTTTAACCACCTTTAGCAAAGGATAAAATAACTTGTTCTTCTCAGGACAGAAAATTGATCCTCCAGATCTGTGCCAGCACCTTTATTTCACACAGCTGATTTGTGACCCACCTGGAAAATCAGGAAGCTGCAGCTCACAGGAAGCTCATCGTTAAAGAAAGTAGAAGGCAGCCCAGGCTAAACAAGTGCCAGCCCTTAAACTGCTTGTGCAGGAATTGAAGAACAGACTTCCTCAGGGGGTTATTCTGTCCTTCTGTGTCAAAACAGAACTGCTGACTTCAGCGAAAAAGACACATGCTTTGCAAGATCATTTCCAGTACTGATGACAGAGTTACTGGTCCGCAGGGCCTCATACTTTCATTTACTTAATTTATAAATCACACCCTGCCTTCTTCTCCCTCAAAAAAAAAAAAAAAAAAAAATGTGGTAGCATATTTACAAAAGCAAACAAAATGAGCATCCGTGTGATCACAGTAGAAACAAGGTAAGACAGGTAGAGGGACACGTTTGGTTAGAAAATATGCCAAAAGGAAAATCAATATTATTTCCGTGAATTGTGCATTCAAGTAGCCAAAAGAAAGCAGTCAAAGAAAGAGCCAAGTAGCCAAAGAAAGAAGGAAGGAAGGTGTATGATCAAGCCACTCAAGATAGCTGTTCTCTTGCTCTCTGTAACAACCCCCTGGGGAACAGTGCCTGCTTCACCTACACCCTACTTACTAATGGCTGACCTTCCTACGTACTTGCCCCAGACCCCAGCTAGTGATTGTTCTAATCGAAGGGGTGGGGCATGCCCCTCTGCTAGTTCCCCTGGTAACTGAAGAGCCAACCTGATTTCAATTCCCACTCTAACTGGCAATCTTCTCTTCCTCCCAGGAGGAAAGCCTGCCGCCATGTCCTGCCGGCCGCTGTGGGAAGTCGCTCCAGGACCTTGCTTCAAACGTGTAAGCTCCCCCATCCATAAAACCATTGATGTCTCTGATGCTGACTCTGGACTTTCTTCCGTCTTAAAGTTGGGCAAGTGCAGGCTTTGTAGGCGTGCTGACTGCAGCCCAACAGAAGGAAACAGGGAAGGGAGGAACCAACGCTTACTGAATACCTCGCTATTCTATGCTTGTGCTGGGCAGTTATCTTATTTCCTCCAGTTCTTAGCACAGCCCTGGGAGAGATACTGTTTCCTCTGTTTTACAGATGAGGACAGAGAGATTAAATACATCAGTCCAGGATTGCAGGACTAGTAGATGGGATTAGGATACAGCTTTTTCTTTCTTTCTTTTTTTTTTTCCTGTGGTACGCGGGCCTCTCACTGCTTCCCCGCCGCGGAGCACAGGCTCCGGACGCGCAGGCCCAGCGGCCATGGCCCACGGGCCCAGCCGCTCCGCGGCACGCGGGATCCTCCCAGACCGGGGCACGAACCCGTGTCCCCCGCATCGGCAGGCGGACTCTTAACCACTGCGCCAGCAGGGAAGCTCTGGATACAGCTTTTTTTTCCATGCTCAATGAGGATCCGGGAAGACAGTGAGGCCCAGTGCTTAAGAGTATGTTCTAAAGAACCAGCCACCTGGGTTCAAGTCCTGGCACCATCAAATACTACCTGTGTGCCTTCCGACACATTCTTTAACCTCTTCCTGCCCCATCTCTGAAATGGGGATAAAGAGGATTGCATGAGGAAATCTATAAAGCAAGTACTAGTATTTGGAATATAGTTAATGCTCAAAAACTGGTAGGAGTGGGTGGAGTACTGTGTTTTGTTTTTATTTATTAAAAATTTTTATTATTATTTTTTTTAGTTCCTGGATTTCTGCCTTAGTCTATTCAGACTCCTCTAACAGAAAACCATAGACTGGGTGGCTTATAAACAACAAATTTATTTCTTACACTTTTGGAGGCTGGGAAGTTCAAGATTGAGGCACTGGCAGATTCCATGTTTGGTGTGGACTTCTGGTTCACAGACAGCTGTTTTCTCACTGTGTCTTCGCATGGTAGAAGGGGTGAGGGAGCTCTTTGGGGGTCTCTTTTATTAGGGCACTAATTCCATTCATGAGGGCTCCAGTCTCATGACCTAATCACCTCCCAAAGTCCTCACCTCCTAATACCATCACACTGAAGCTTAGGATTTCAACATGTGAATTTTAAGGGGACACAAATCAGTCTATAGCAATATCTCTTTAAAAATAAGTTTGAAACAGTGTCTGTCTTACATTCCTCTACCATAATTATCCCTACATTTATGACTGCATACTCTATCACCTCTTACTGATAAGTATTATTGGTAATACTCTCTATAGAGAGAATAGAATGATAATTCAATCTTTTATGGCTGATCCAAAAAAAATTTTTTTTTTGGTTTCTGTTTTGCCTAGATACTTTTTTAATATGGACGTTACTTTTTAGAGCAGTTTTAGGTTCACGGCATGCTGGAAAGATTTCTATATATTCCTATATTCTCTCTACCCCCACCTATGTGTAGCCTCCCCCATTATTAACAACGGCCTCTAGAGTGATACATTTGTTATAATTGATGAATTTGCATTGAGACATCATAATCACCTCCATTCTCTTGACAGTATCTTTCACAGAGCAGAAAATTTTAATTTTAATGAAGTCCAGTTTATCAATTCTTTCCTGGATCATGCCTTTGGTGTGGTATCTAAAAAGTTATCACCAAACCTGAGGTCATTTCTGCTGTGTTTTCTCCTGTGTTATCTTCTAGGAGTTTTATAGTTTTTCCTTTTGCATTTAGATCTGTGGTCCATTTTGAGTTAACTTTTGTGAAGGGTGTAATGTATGTGTTTAGATTCTTTTGTTTTTTGACATGTGATGTCGAGATGTTACAGCACCATTTGCTGAAAAGACTATCTTTGCTCCATTTTACTGCCTTTGCCTTTGTCAGAAATCAGTTGACTATAATTATGTGGGTCTATTTCTGCGTTCTCTATTATGTTCCATTGATCTATTTATCTATTCTTTTACCAATACAAAATTAGTTTTTTACTAATAGAAGCTGGGAAATTTTCTTTCATCTTCACCACTTGCTATTAAATGCCACAACTATAACTTCTTGCCCTAAGATAAAGCCTAAGAGAACTCAAGCCCTGAGATCTCGAAGGACGTCTCCTCAATAGCTGACAGCTGCTGCCTCAGCAGGTGGTCTGAATTGGTCAAGTTTTTCAGCTCCCAGTTTCCCATCCCTGCTGGATGAATTTTCAGGGTATGAGAAGGCCGTGAAGCCTGAATCATAGTGGCTCACAAAACAACATCTCATTCAGATTCTTCTCCTTGGGGTCAATGATAGAGTTCAGATGCCTGACAAGGGCTATAAGGGGCAGGTTGTTCCTGGGACCAGGTGCATGTGTAGTAGTACTGGCAGCCCATGGGCCACATGCTAGCCTTTCCTTGGCTGCCCCCTTCCCTGATAAGGAGCTGGCAGGTCCAAGTGGATGTGCCTACATGGAGCCTGTGGACTATACCATATTTACCTGCTTCCAGGCTTACTTGCTTGGGCTTTTCCCTGGGCCAGTCATCTAGTGAGTGAACCACGCTTGTGTTGTGCCCTTCTTTAGGCCTCCGAGTTATCAGGGCAGCAGTTTACATCAAGGATGGAAAGGGTGGGGAGTGGGGAGTGCTGTGGACATACCTTGGATGTGTAAGATAAGGTGTGAGATCCCTCAATGTGTAGGAAGGAGCCAAGGGCTGGAAGAGCAAGGGTAGGGGTGCAGCAATCTTCCATACCAAGTTTGAAGAGGCCAAGAATTCTGAATTTGTACCTGGCCTTCCAGATCATTATGAAGGCACATTTGTCAGAGTAATAGGACAGGACATATTTTATTTAACAGTTTGATACTTGATTTTAACTTTCACATAGCTAGGTGTATGGTATGAGGAAGACCATTTGTACTCTTTC
>NW_006771436.1:467003-471635 GCF_000442215.2 Lipotes vexillifer
TTTCCCATGGCCCCACAAATTTGGGGGGTGGACCTGTTGGTGAGTGATAGACATGAGACCACAATTCAGTATTCTGGGTTCCTGTGTTAAAGTCCTTTCAACTCTTTTAATGAGCTTGGCTTGTCCTTACTAAAAACAACTGGTTTGTTGTTTCCTAGATTTCCTCTGGTTTTATCCTGCTGGTCAAGTGTAAAATCTGATGCTGAATCAGAGAAAGTATAGTTACCCTAAATTAAGTTAAAATGTAGCTTACTTTGGGCACCCACTCTCCCTTGACTCCTCTCTTCCCAGGCACAGTACCTTGTGCTGTGGCCCATGAGCTCACCCTCTTTCTCCCTCTTTCTCTCTGTAAAATTCATCCAAGGGATGACCCAAGCCTAGGCCCAAGGGCTAGCCACAGAATTGCTATTTGTAGGGATAGAGACAGAGCTTGGACAGGCAGGCTGGGGTACTCACATGTGTTTATGGCTCATCACATTACAGAACAGATCCAGAGGTGGAAAGGGGAAGCAGACTGTGGGCTGGGGGTCCAGGGACCAGCTCTGTCATGCTACCACATTCAAGAACAGAACTCTGAGCAGAATGTGAAAATTCGGAATTTGAACTTGGTTTTCCAAACCATTATAATCCATGTAAGATGATATAAGATATTTAATTTAACAGCCTCTTACTTTGACTTAGAACTTTCAAATATGTAGAATGCGGTACATGAGTCTTGATTTATTTTTTCACACCTGGACTTGAAACTGTTAGGAGTCGACATCTGCTTAGAAGGATTTTCTCCCTGTAGGCTATGCTTCTCTTCTTTCTGGATGAAGCCCTGGTGATTTCCATCATAAAGTCTACTGTCAGAGGTGGATAGAGACTTTCAAACCTGACCACTGGCTGACCTTTACTTTCTTGCTGGTTTAAGGCAAAGGGGTCTTATATAGATTTTCAAATTGGACCTCAGCTTGTATCTGACCTTCCATGTTTTCTTAGGTCCTTCCTGAAGTTTTCCCCTATCCTGGGTGTATTGAGAATTAGCAGAGGATAAAGTCCTCTGTACTCCACCCTCTCTTTTTTCCACTCCAACCTCAAAAACACATGCACACACAAGATTCTTGTAAAAACTGGGACTCCTGTTCTCAGCACTGAGGTTTTCTGGAGCTTACTTCCTCCTCTTACTGCTCTAGGGCATTTTCCACTCAAAACCATTGACTTAAAAGAAAAAAAAAAAACAAACCCTTGATAAAAAAGAAAAGGGAAGGGTTCTTGTCAGAACATGGGAAACAAAATTCTGAAAATAGCTCAGATTCTCCTACAGGCATGATGCAAGTGTTATTAAGTTGAGGAACTGTTGGCACCAATGACATGATTGCTGATCCTTTGCTCTTTTTCTCATTCTTTCCCATCAGTATTTCCTGAAATCTGGGTTCTGGGCAGTGACCCTTGAATGCAACCTTGTAAACAAGCACCCATAATGCTTACAAGAAAATCTTAGAGCTATGGCCCCCTTTAAACTTATATTTAAATATATTTGTAAATATAAATTTAAATATACTAAATATGTAAGTGTATATTTAAATATATTAATAAATATACAAATATATACATATTTTTTTTTTGCGGTACGCGGGCCTCTCACTGTTGTGGCCTCTCCCGTTGTGGAGCACAGGCTCCAGACGCGCAGGCTCAGCGGCCATGGCTCACGGGCCTAGCCACTCCGTGGCATATGGGATATTCCTGGACTGGGACATGAACCCGTGTCCCCTGCATTGGCAGGTGGACTGTCAACCACTGCGCCACCAGGGAAGCCCTAAATATATTTTTATAATATAAAATAATATAATTAAAATTATGTTTTTATAGAGATATATACCAACTGGGGGCTTATTTACTATAAATACCTCTTTAAATTTTCCTGGTATGGAGCTTCCCTGGTGGCGCAGTGGTTAAGAATCCGCCTGCCAATGCAGGGGATATGGGTTCGAGCCCTGGTCTGGGAAGATTCCACATGCCACGGAGCAACTAAGCCCATGTGCCACAACTACTGAGCCTGCGCTCTAGAGCCCTTGAGCCACAACTACTAAGCCCACGTGCCACAACTACTGAAGCCCACATGCCTAGAGCCTGTGCTCCGTAACAAGAGAAGTCACTGCAATGAGAAGCCCTCTCAGTACAACGAAGAGTAGCCCCCACTCGCCGCAGTTAGAGAAAGCCTGCACGCTGCCAAAAATAATAAATAAATTAATTAATTAAAAAGAAATTTCCTGGTATGGTGAAAGGGATTTGAGGAGATAGAGATGGGATAAATGCAATCAGGAGAAAAATAAAAATTTAGGAACTGACCAGATGTTGCTGATAAAATTGGACACAACTCAATAGGTTTTAGGAGGCCAAAGACATTAAGGTAATTCATTGGTCCATTCATTTATTCAACTAATATTTCTATTTTCTTCCTTCTACTCTAACAAAAAGGATTAAAGCAGCTAAATTGTATTTATTGTGACTGGCAAGGACTGTGTACACTATTCTGGAAAATATAAGATTGTGACACAGCTGTTCAGAAGTTCAAAGCTGTTAGGAAAGGAAAGTGTGTATCTGAGAAAGTGAAAACAATATAAGACTTTATCAGAGATACTGGCCCTGAGTTTTATCTCATTTCCCCATTCCATATGTTATGACCAGAGTTAGCTTTCTAAAATGAAAATCTCATCGCATAAATCTGCCTAAAACCATTTGTGGGTTCTCATTATTTATCGGAGAAAGTCAAAGTGCCTTAGCATTGTGTACAAAGTGTCCATGACCTTGTTCCTGGCTACCTTTCTGGACTCATCTCCAGTCACCGTCTCTCCTCCCTGTGTGTAGAACGGGAGCTTCCAGAGAGCCATGACTATATCTTACTCATCTTTGACCTCCCAGTGTCATAGTGGAGGCTTCAGGAGCACTTTATTTTTAATTAATAGAGCCTTTTCCATCCATGAATCTTTTCTCTAAACTACTTTATGGTGGAATTTAACACATACAGAAAACTTCATAAAACAAATGAACACAAGTGTAATTACCACTTCACTCAAAAACTAGAACATTGCTGGCTCACCAGAAGTCCTCTTCATGCCCTTTCCTAATCACATCCCCTTTTCTCTCCCCAAAGATAACCACTGACCCCACCTATTCACCTGTTCTCAGCTCAAGCCCACAATCCCCACACCACACCTCACTTCTGGAATATTCTCCTGAGATCATACTGACCTCTGATAACTTCCTTTGTCTCTGATCTTTAAAGCACCTATTTTCTTTAGCATTCATTTGGCACCTAGTCACCTATAGCATCTCTTTATAAAGTTACATTTATGGTATTCTTCTTGTATTGTTTATATTATTTTGCCTTCACTGTAGGTATTTTTATCTGTTCAAATACTTTTTGATGTCTATATTCTGTATTGCTATTGTCTATGTTTTACGTTTATAGTTAAATATTCATTAAGTATCTATAATGAGATCTTATTGACAGACATATCAAAGCATGTAAGAGACAGATTTACTCAACCCGATAAAGAGAAAGAGCCAAGTATAGTCTACACAAAGACACAGAGAGAGAGAAAGAGAGAGCAAGATATTGTTCTGATGTAGTGTGCATAAGTATTCAAGAGCTTCACACACTGAAAATCATAATTTCTCTCTCCCCTATTATTCATTTCCTCAAACCAGAGCAAGTGTTAGGAAATCCAGATATGCTTCAGATATAATCTTCAAACAGATTAAGGTTTTGAGTAAAGAAGACATTTAGGATCAAGCAGTACCTGTCCTCTTTAGCATTTTACTTGAGAGGAAACATTGCCAGAACATGGGCCACACTATTGGTTGAACTCCTGACACGGATACTCCAGGAAGGATTCCACATTGTCAGGGAAACTGGAAGAGATGACACTGAAAATCATTTCCTACCTTATGATGGCATAGATGAATGAAAGCCATTGCCAATCTAAATATAATGATTAAGTCTGTAGTTTTACTTAGAAATTAAGTTGATGCTGAAAGCTCAGGTCTAAGACATGGGATTGTGATTCAACTAGCTCCCAGATTCCACCCACTAAATATGGTTAACACTTTTAGTCAACCTATATCCATCATTTCAACTCTTGGGTGGAATAATAAATGTTAAACATGTGAACGTGAATTATCTTTCCTTGCTTTTCACATACTGTCAGTGACCACCCCCCCGTGTCACCTATACTTTTCTTGCAGAATTTTACTCATTCTTTGAGATTCAAATAAAACATATCATCCCATATGAAATCTACCTTGATTTCTCATGAAAGTTAGGGCTTTGTCTATTTTGCTTAACAACACTTTTTTTCCTTAAAATACTCAACACATTGTATTTCAGTGTATTTATCTGCCCCACAGAATTATAAGCTCCTCAACTTTAAGGGCTGGGTTTTATTTAGTACTAGACCTGTGGTAGGTGCTCAATAATTTGAGTGAACAAAAAGTACAAAGTAGTAAAATTTGAGGCACAGAATCAAAAGTAATAAACACCCAGTGCCAGAATTAATATCTTCTGTTTTCCAGTTACTAGATTAGGTACTGAGAAAAGGCAAATAAAACACAGAACAGGCATCCAGAAGCTCACAGTCCAGTAGGGAA
>NW_006771436.1:471694-476414 GCF_000442215.2 Lipotes vexillifer
GGGAAAGAAGAGAAGTAAGTGAACACATGAAATATTGTTGTAGGGAGGAAGATGGAGGTGGGTAGGGTGCTGTGGGAGCCCAGAGAACTGGTGTTTGACTCAAGAGGGGGGAGTAGGAGACAGATGTGCAAGCTGATTTACTAAGGACAGGCAGCCAGTAATATGGAGAAGGGGAAGAGGTAGGGGGCGTTCAAGGCAGGGGAACTTGAAGCATTGGAGTCCTCTATGACCTTACATGGAGATTCCTAGCAGTGAGAAGAAGCACAGAAATTTGCTCCTGTCAGGTTGACCATAGCCCTAGCACTTCTGTGGGGTGTACCAGAGAGGAAAAGAGAAAGGGGGGAGAGCATACTTCTGTCTGACTGGGAAAAAGTAAAAAGATGCAGTTGGATCCCATGGGAACTTGTACTATACTTAGATGTACAAAGAAAATTAGCTTCTTTATTTTCTAATACATGGCTGATCTTCTTTACAATCTCCTCACATCCCCTTGGGAGGGGAAGGCAGAGACTTTCAACTTCCTATTTCTTGCATCACAGGCTATACTAGTTTGAACAGTGTATTTTCAGTGACTCAGTCTATTTTGGATAAATGCTTTTCAGATTTCCTCTCCTCATCTCTACTCCTGCCTCCATCCCTTGCTTTTTTTCCAAGGGCAGCCTCATGGCAACACAGAAGACAAATGATTGGAACTCATGTAGCATTCTCTAGAATCTTATTGGTCTCTTCTGGGTCCTGCCATGAGGCAGCCACTCAGCCTTTCAGGTACAGCTGGTTTTATTTGACGTTTTGGAGGATATGCAAGCATCTGTGACTAGAACTCACAGTCTAGGGCATTTATATGGTATTTTAAATGTGGCATCCACTTCATTCAGACCCTGGGTCTTAGCCAGTATGCTGCTCCAATCAGCATCTCAACATCTGGTCACATGTTTGAGTACCATGTACGGGCCTTGGGAAAGAAGGAGAGATACTTTAAGACAATCTTTCTGGGCACTCTCCTTCAGGATCTTCAGACATGTGCATCTGGACCTTTCCACTGGGTCCCTTTCCTTGGGGTTCATCCTGAGTGGGGGAAATGAAGAAATGAAAGATCTTTCCATAGTACTTAGTCAACTCTCTTTTCTTTCCCATAATCCACCAGGATAGAAGGGGCAGTTGATCTACTTCTCCTTCCTGGCATAGACTTCTCTTACATAATATTCTCCTGTTTCCTTCTTAATAGAAGAGAAGTACTTCCATATTGTGGGAGAAACTGTAATTTGAAAAGAAACTCTAAACTCTGAGTTGGCCAGGTGTGACTCTTGATGGAGTACAAATGGACATTGATTTAACACCCACACATATTATTCTAATTACACAGGCACAGCCAGGGTAAAAAAGTAACACTTAAAGAAGTGTTGTGGAATGGCAGAGCGAGATGGTGAAACTCCTTTCTCACAAAAACAGAAAATACAGGTAAAACAACTAAAATCATTTCACGACTTTAGAAATTAACCAAAACCACAGAACAAATTGAAAATTGTCTATGCAAGAGAAACTAAACTTCTGTAAGGTATCAGTATCTATGTCATCTTAACATGGGCTATTCCCATCCCCCTTTCGTCTCCAGCCAGGTAGTGGGGTAGTCATGACAAGCCAGCAGTCTTGCAGCCAATGGAGAGGGATGACCAATTCTGGAACTTGATTAAAATACCCATCTGTATAGTACCATTGATATTTTGTCTGTATTTGCAGCTACCTGGAAAATTTTCATTCCCAGGGTGATGGGGCTATTTGTTTTGACTCAGAGCTAGCTCAACAACAACTAAAAGCTCTATCCCCAGGATGTTACCTGAAATAATAGTAATCTGCTGGCAACATCATAGTGGTTGGTCTAAGACTGTGATTTCAGTTGAGGCAAAAAAGAGTATGACCAAAAAATTTAAAGGAAGTCCTGGAGCTAGGTAACTAGAACTAAGGAACTTCAGAAAGCCCTGACATATTTCTGAGGATCTAGAAGGCAGTGTGTGTGTGTGCAGGACTTGACCTGAAAAGGAGAAGGCTTCAGCCATTCCAGTCCACATTTGGCTGACATTGACATTACACAAGCAGGAAGTGAAAGCTAAGACTGCTTCATAAATTGCCTGAGATTTGAAGGCATGCCTTCGCACACAGATCCCTTTGGCAAAGGGTGACAGACATGTAGACAAAGCATTTAAGGAAATCTTCCAATAGATCATTGGCTGGCCACAAGTAATACTGACTCAAGGATGACCCCTAGGAACTCAGATGAAAAATAAAAGCGAGAACTTTAAAAAAAAGCCTAGGAGAGAACTGGCCACATATTTCAGAATACCGACAACAATAAGAAACTTTGGATACCATAGTTGTTATATTATTCAATATGCTATCTAAAGTACCCAGTTTCAAAAGAATTATGAGACATGCAAAGGAAAATAAAAATATGACACAAACATGGAAAAAAACAAAGGGAGCCAAAGAAAATGTCCCTGAGGGGGAACTGATGGTGAACTTAGTAGCCAAAGAATTTAAACCAACTATTATAAATATGTTGAAATAACAAAAGAATTAAAGGAAAGCATGACAATGATATCTTGCCAATTAGACAATATAAATAAAAAAATAATCAAAAAAAACCTCAGTAGACCTTCTGGAGTTGAGAAGTACAATCACAAAAATAAGAAACGTTTAATAGAGGTGTTAAAAACAAATTTGAGCTTGCAGAAGAAAGAATGTCAACTTGAAGATAGGTGAATTGAAATTATCCAGTCCTAGGAATAGAAAAAAAAAAAAATGAAGAAAAATGAACAGCACCTCAGAGACCTGGGCATACAATCAAGCATATGAACATACACAAAATGAATGTCTCAGGAGGAGAGAAGAGATAAAGGGGCAGAAAGAATATTTGAAGAAATAATGGCCCCAAACTTCCAAAATTTGATGAAAAGCATTATTCTACACATCCTAGAAGCTCAGTGAACTGTAAGATAAACTCTAAATGATCTACACAAAGACTCATCATAATGAAACTTTAGAAAGCCAAAGACAAGAAGACAATATTGAAAGCAGCAAGAGAGGTGACTCATCACATACAAAGGATCCTCATTAGAAACCATAGAGGTCAGAAGATGAGATGAGATGACATATTCAAAATACTGAAAGAAATGGACTGTCAACCAAGAATTCTATATCCAGCAAAACTATCCTTCAAAAATGAAGGAGAAATTAAGATATTCCCAGGTAAACAAACTCTGAGACAATTTTTCACTAGCAGAGTTATTTAATAAGTACTAAAGGAAGCCCTTCAGGCTAAAATAAAAGGACACTAGATGGTAACTCAAACCCATACAAAGAAATAAAGAGCACTGGAAAAGGTAAATACGTAGCTAAATATAAAAGACAATATAAACATATTTTTGTTTCTAACTGTTTTATTCTTTTGTATGATTTAAAGGCAACTACAGGGACTTCCCTGGTAGTATGGTGGTTAAGAATCTGCCTGCCAATGCAGGGGACATGGGTGTGAGCCATGGTCTGGGAAGATCCCACATGCTGTAGAGCAACTAAGCCTGTGTGCCACCACTACTGAGCCTGAGCTCTAGAGCCCGTGAGCCACAACTACTGAGCCTGTGTGTCACAACTGCTGAAGCCTGTGCACCTAGAGCCTGTGCTCTGCAACAAGATAAGCCACTGCACTGAGAAACCCACGCACCGCAAAGAAGAGTAGGCTGCTCGCTGCAACTAGAGAAAGCCCACGTGCAGCAACGAAGACCCAATGCAGGCAAAAATAAATAAATAAATAAATTTAAAAGACCAGGAATACATTTAACAAAGGAAGTACAAGAAGTATAAGACTTGTACACAGACCACTACAAAACACTGTCAAGAAAACGATTTAAGTAAATGGAAGGACATCCTATGTTCATGCATTGGCAGAGTTAATAGTGTTATAATGGCAATACTCTTTGTACTGATCCACAGATTCATTACAATCCCTGTAAAAATTCCAGATTCCCCTTTGCAGAAATTGGCAAGCTGATACTAACATTTTATGGAAATAAAAGGGATATATTGCCAAAAGAACCTTGGAAGAAAAGAACAAAATTGGGAAACTCATACTTCCCTATTTCAAAACTTACTACAAAGTTACAGTAATCAAGATAGTGTAGTACTGGAATAAGAATAGAAATATAGGTCAATAGAATATAAGTGAGAGTCCAGATATTAACTCTTATATTTATGGTCAGTTGATTTTTAATAAGGGTGCCAAAATAATTCAATGGGAAAATATAATCTTATCAATAAATGGTACTGGGACATCTGAATATTCACATGGAAAAGTATTAAGTTTGACCCCTACCTCACTTTGTATACAAAAATGAACTCAGAATGGATCATAGACTTAAAATATGAGCTAAAACTATAAAGCTTACAGAAGAAAACTTAGGAGTAATTTTGTGGCCTTGGGTTAGACAACAGTTTCTTAGATATGACACCAAAAGTAAAAGTGACAAAAGAACAAAGAGGATAAATGGGATTTCATTAAAATTAAAACATTTACTTCAAAGGACACTATCAAGAGAATGAAGACAACCCACAGACTGAAAGAAAATATTTGTAAATTATATCTCTGCTAAAGGATTTGTATCCAGAATATATATATATATATATATATATATTTTTTTTTTTTTTTTTTTTTTTTTTTTTTTTTTTATCG
>NW_006771436.1:476424-527301 GCF_000442215.2 Lipotes vexillifer
TCTCGCTGCTGTGGCCTCTCCCGTTGCGGAGCACAGGCTCCGGACACGCAGGCTCAGTGGCCTTGGCTCACGGGCCCAGCCGCTCCGCAGTGTGTGGGATCTTCCTGGACTGGGGCACGAACCCGTGTCCCCTGCATCGGCAGGCAGACTGTCAACCACTGCGCCACCAGGGAAGCCCCAGAATATATTTTTAATAAACCTTACAACTCAATAATAAAAAGACAAATAAGCCAATTAAAGAAGAGCACAGAATTTGGATAGACATTTCTTCAATAAAAATATACTAATAGCCAACAAGAATATGAAAAGATGCTTGACATTATTAGTCATTAGGTAAATGTCAATCAAAGCTGTAATCACTTCACACCCACTAGGATGGTGAAATAAAAAACAAACAAACAATAACAAGGATATGGAGAAATTAGAACCCTCATATATTGCTTACAGGAATGTAAAATGTTACACCCACTTTGGAAAACAATTTGGTAGTTCCTCACATTATTAATCAGAGTTACAATACAAGCCAGCAATTTTATTCTTAGGTATATACCCAAGAGAAATGAAGACATATGTCCTCACAAAAAATGCGTTCATGAATGCTCATAATAGCCAAAAAGTGGAAACAACTCAAATGTTCATCAACTGATGAATGGATAAACAAAGGTGGTATATCCATACAGTGTAATATATTCAGCCAGGAAAAGAAATGAAGTATTGATACATGTTATAAAGTAGATGAACCTTGAATAAACACTAAGTGAAAGAGGTAATCACAAAAGACCAGATATTGTATACCATTTATGTGATGTCAACCTATAAAAAACAAGAATCCAGTTCAAGAGGTTAAATGTTGATTTGGGATCAAAGAACTGTAGTTTGGGGTACACAGCTTTAGGTAGAAATCCAAATAGTATCCTGATTACAGGAGAGGGGCTCAGGGTTTTTAAGGGGAAAAGAGAGGAAGATAAGTTGTTTTTAAAAAGGGTTAATTGGTGCAAGATGAGGTAATTGATCAAGTGAAGTCTTCATTGGTAAAAGATGAGGTAAAGCTAGATTTGTACTTTATTAATTGGTCGGGTGAAATGGGCATGAGGTAAAAGTTCACTTTTATCAGTCCTTTCAAGGATATTCTTGTTCTTGGTGATTTCTTGGCACATTGGTGGTTTGGGCTAGTTCAGAGTTTCAGAAAGGATGTACAAGGCAGGTGTTCTGGAGTGTCTACTCTGGTGTGGTAGGATGAAAATGTTGTAAAACGAGATTTTGGAGGTGGTTGCAAAATTCTGTGAATATACTAAAAACCGCAGCACTGCATACTTTAAATGAGTGAATTTTATGGTGTATGACTTACATATCAATAAAGTTACTTTTAAAAAAAGAGATATAGGGGTGCCACAAAAAAAGTGACAGGGTTTTTTGGCGGGGGGAGGCATGAAATCTCAAGCTCATCAGCTCAGATAGCATGGCTCTGTTAACCAGGTGTTTTGGGAAAGTCACTAATAGACTAGGTGAGTTCCCTTGCTAATATCTATTTAGAAGCCTAGATTTATTCAGATTTTTATATTTCCAAGCACTAATTTTAAACTTAAACTAAATCTTATGGCCTACAGGTGACATTTCATATGTCAAAGTACTTTTACACTTGTCATTTTATTTGGCCAGAAAGACAAATATTATTAATGGTTAAGAAATTTTTAATTTCTTCTCCATAAAAATATTTTATAAGAATTATAACAAAGAGGCACAAATAATTGATTTAGGAGGCCTTTCAATAGTATTTTTCTAAATGTGTGCAAAGGAACACCAGCTTTGCTAAGTGTTTTGGGGGAAAAAAGAGATCAACAGCCAAAAATGTTTGGACATCTATGTACAACATTCTTTTCTTGGAAATTGAATGGGCATGAGGTAATTAAAGGCTCTGAAAAGTTATTCACACTCACTCAACAAATATTCATTCAATGTCTCCTAAGTGTCAGGCACTGTTCTAGGCACTGGGGACACAACAGAGAACAAAGACACAATTCTTCATCTGATGGGATTTGCATTTTAATGTTGTACAGAAAAAAAATCTATTTTAATTTAGTATTTTTAATTAAGTATTCCTCAACTCATTTGATCACAGAATAATTTTTTTTTTTTTTTTTTTTTTACCTTTATTGGGGTATAATTGCTTTACAATGGTGTGTTAGTTTCTGCTTTATAACAGAGTGAGTCAGTTATACATATATATATGTTCCCATATCTCTTCCCTCTTTGTCTCCCTCCCTCCCACCCTCCCTATCCCACCCCTCCAGACAGCCACAAAGAACCGAGCCGGTTTCCCTGTGCCATGCGGCTGCTTCCCACTGGCTATCTACCTTACGTTTGTTAGTATATATATGTCCATGTCTCTCTCTCGCCCTAACACACCTCACCCTTCCCCCTCCCCATATCCTCAAGTCTGTTCTCCAGTAGGTCTCTGTCTTTATTCCTGTTTTACCCCTAGGTTCTTCATAACATTTTTTTTTCTTAAATTCCATATATATGTGTTAGCATACGGTATTTGTCCTTCTCTTTCTGACTTACTTCACTCCGTATGACAGACTCTAGATCTATCCACCTCATTACAAATAGCTCAATTTCGTTTCTTTTTATGGCTGAGTAATATTCCATTGTATATATGTGCCACATCTTCTTTATCCATTCATCCGACGGCGGGCACTTAGGTTGTTTCCATCACAGAATAATTTTTTTTAAGAAATATCCATTAACATTCTGTGGAATACATTTTCTTAAATAGGGGTCTACATTTATATATACCGACCTTCTAATAGAAATGCTGTAAGACAGTCAAGGGGGAAAAGCAGCATATGCAAGCATCCTGAATTGTACACAAACTGTGGTTTTAGTCCTTGGTGTTATCAAAAGGTAATGGGAATTAAACCTTTATCCTTAAGGAGTATGACAGGATGGCCTGATTAAAAGTGAGGATGGGAAGGAAAACATAAGAGATGAGCAATTAAAATATTTATAAACGTATTTTAGGTGACCCAGTTTCCAGATCTTTTCAATTATAAACAAGTTGGGAAAACCAAATGCAATTAATTAGGGTATTATAGAGGAGGAGGAACATGTGTATGAAATTAAGATATCATCTGAGAAATCTGAGTGTAAGGAATTGTAAATTTCCTACTGGGAAACTACTGGGAAATTTAACTACTGGGAAATTATAAAGGAATTACAAATCCCCTCTTAAGAAACGTATTCAAGTGACAGTAAACTACTAGAAATTCAAGTACAACAGTAGGTTGGACTGGATAAAACTAAGGCCAGAGCAAATTTTGGAGATAAAAAAATTATCCTCAAAGGCAATATTAAAAGTCATAACTTTACTATTAATTCCTATTTAAAAATCTTCTTTACACTTACATACTTTTCTCTAATAAAGTTCAGTTACGCATAAGTGGAATCAAACAATAAGTATGTAGTCTTTTGCGTCTTTATTTCAATGAGCATAATATTTTCAAGGTTCATTCATATTTTAGCACATATTGGAATTTCATCCCTTTTTAAGGCTGAATACTATTCCATTGTGTGTATATACCTATCCATGCATCTGCTGATGGACATTTGAGTTGTTTCCACTTTCTGGCCATTGTGAATAATGCTGCCATGAAAACTGGTGTACAAGTATCTGTTTGAATACCTGCTTTCAGTTCTTTGGGGTATATATCTAGAAGTAGAATTGTTGGATAATCAGGTAATTCTATGGTTAACTTTTTGAGGAACTGTCAAAACTGTTTTCCACAGCAGCTGCACCATTTTACATTCTCAAGGCACAAGGGTTCCAACTCCTCCACATCCTTGCTGTATGATCAGGCCATCCAAGATGGCTATTCTCTTGCTCTCTGTACATCCCCTGCTCAACCAGTGCCTACTTCATTTACATGCTACTCACCTGACTAACCTTCCTACATACTTGCCCCAGACCCCAGCTAATGATTGGTTTAACTTTAGCTACCAGGATAGCTTATCAAAGAGGTTGTGAGGGGCATGCCTCTCTGCTGGTTTCTCTGGTAACGAATGAACCAATCTGATGTCAATTCACCCTATAACTGGCAACCTCCCCCTGCCCCTGAGAGCAAAGACTGCTGCCATGTCCTGTCCCTGCCACCTGCCACACACAGTGGGGTGTTGCTCCAGGACCTTGCTTCAGACATGTAAGCTCCATCTATCCATTAAACCATTAATGTCTCTGTTGCTAACTCTGAGCTCTTTCTTCGGTCACAAGGATGGGCAAGTACAGGGCTTGTAGGGCTGTGGGATGCATCCAAACACTTGCCAATACTTTTTATTCTCCTCCCCCTTTGTTGGATAATAGGTTTCCTAATGGGTGTGTAGTGGTACCTCATTGTTTTGATTTACATTTCCCTAATGGCTAGTGATGTTGAATGTCTTTTCATGTGCGTATTGCCCATTTGTATATCCTCTTTGGAGAAATGTCCATTTAAGTCCTTTGCCCATTTTTGGATTGGGTTGTTTGTTTTTTGCTGTTAGACCATAGGAATTCTTTATATATTCTGAATATTGATCCTTTATCAGATACATACACTGCAAATATTTTCTCCTATGCCATGGGTTACTTTTTCACCTCATTGACAGCATCCTTTGAAACAGAACAGTTTATAATTTTGATGAAGACCAGTTTATCTGTTTTTTTTTTTTTCTTGTCTGGGCTTTTGGTGTCATATCCAAGAAATCATTGCTAAATTCAGTGTCAAGAAGATTTTCCCCTATGTTTTTTTCTAAGGGTTTTCTTTCTTATGTTTAGGTGTTTGATTCATTTGAGTTATTTTTTGTGCATGTTATAAGGTAAGAATCCAACTTCCTTGTTTTGCATGTGGATATCAGACTTTCCTAGCACCATTCATTGAAAATGCTGTCCTTTTCCCATTGAATGGTCTTGGCAACCTTGTTAAAATTCAAAAGACCGTGCAAAGGTTTATTTTTGGACTGTTTTGTTCCATTTGTCTACATTTCTGTCCTTATGCTAGTACCATACAATTTTGATGATTATTCTTTTGCAGTAAGTTTTAAAATCAGGGAATATGTGTTCTTCAACTTTGTTCTTTATTTTCAAAATTGTTTTGGTTATTCTGAGTTCCTTGACATTCCATATGAATTTTAAGATGGGTTTTTCTCTTCCTGAAAAAACACCATTGGGATTTTGATAGGGATTGCATTGAATCTGTAGGTCATTTTGAGTAGTATTGTCATTAAGAAAGTAGTATTGTCGTTAAGAAAATTAAGTCTTCTAATTCATAAACATGGGATGTCTTTCCATTTGTGTATTCTTTAACTTTTCAGTAATGTTGTATAGTACAAATCTTTTGCCTCCTTAGTTAAATTCATTTGTAGATTTAAAAAAAAAAAATTTGATGGGGCTTCCCTGGTGGCGCAGTGGTTGAGAGTCCGCCTGTGATGCAGGGGACGCGGGTTCGTGCCCCGGTCCGGGAGGATCCCACATGCCGCGGAGCGGCTGGGCCCGTGGGCCATGGCCGCTGAGCCTGCGTGTCTGGAGCCTGTGCTCCGCAACGGGAGAGGCCACAACAGTGAGAGGTCCGCGTACCGCAAAAAAAAAAAAAATTTGATGCTATTGTAAATGGAACTCTTAATTTCCTTTTTGGGTTATTCATTATTAGTGTATAAAATTATAACTGATTTTTGTGTGTCGAATTTGTATCCTGGAGCTTTCCTGAATTTATTTATTAGCTCTAACAGTTGTGTGTGTGTGTGTGTGTCTTTAGAATTTTCTATATGTAAGATAGTCTCATCTTTGAACAGAGATAATTTAACTTCTTCCTTTCCAATTTGGATGCCTTTTATTTCTTTTTCCTTGCCTAATTGTCTCATTGCCTTTAATCACTATCAAATACCTCCTTCATCCAAAGCCTTCTAAGGGTATTCTGGATTATATTTCTCTATCTCCTTTTCCTTCTTCACAGGCCTTTCCTTTGTTGCCTCAGATATAGCTGCTCAAAAAAAAAAAAACTTCAAAATTCTAAAATGCTTTAACAAAACAAAAAGGAGCTGCCTTATCTTTCCGGGAGGTGTTAAGACCACCTTCTGTGGGTCCAGATTGAAATCAGACATTTCTATTCTGGAATGAGTCTCAGAGTAAATTTCCCTTATTCAAATATTCCCTCTTATCTCAGAGTGCCAAATGTGATGGCATGAGTCCTATATTTGAAATCAGTCCTATATTTGAAATTTGAAATCAGAATCTGGGTTTATGTCCCCATTCCTTCTCTTACTAATTTTGGGTGAAGTGGAGAAGTCTCTTACTCTGAATGTTGGCAGCTGTAAAAGTTAGGTGCTAATAATATCTGCTTTACCTTATAATATTTTGAGAATCAAATAGAATATGTATCTAAATCTAATAGAATATGTAGCTCATTCTGTAAGCTCTTAAAGTGCCATCCAAATATATATTATTATTGTAAGTAAAACTGTAAAGTACTATATCTAAGTAAAACATTATCATTTGTTCCTTTATTTATTCTACAGAATTTACCAAACTTCTGTTATGTTCTATGAGGGAGAAGAGGGAAGTTTCTCGAAAGGAAATCAGACAAGTCTCTTTCTCTGGAGGGCTCACACTTTAATAAGAGAGATAATGTGCATAGACAATTCCAGTTTAGCATGACAAATGGTATAGTAATGGTGTGAACAACTGGTACATTAGAATAACTGGTTCTTTGGGGAGGTGTTTGGGAAAGCTTCACAGGTTGTGCTTTGAGATGAGTCTGGGAAAATAGTGGTGGGCTCACCATGGACAAAGGAGGGGACCCCTAGAGTTCTATAGAGAACACAGCTATCTTAAAAATGAAGTGATAGTTGTTCCTTTGCTTGAGATTAGAGCTCCTGACACTCCAAGAAAGGAAGCACTGAGGAAGCAGCAGGGAAAGCAAACTTTCAACAGACTCACTTTCAACCCCAAAAGCCTCTTTGGTGGTAACCCTTCAAATGCCTTTTTTAGCCTCTGTGTGAGTTTAAGTTTCTCTCAAACAGTTTGTCATTTAATAAGATAAAGGTACACCTGTAGGGTGAAGCAACACCTTTACTGTCATGAAAAAAAAAAACCCCAATAATAATGATGATAAAAAGTAATCAGAAGGTCACAGGGTGGAGAAAAAACCATTTTCACAAATTCAGGCCATAACTCCATTTGAATGGTTTTGAACTTGCTCCTGAACCCCAGGTCTTGGAACTATCAGCTAACAACATTGCACTGACCTGTAGCACTTCCCCTGCCCAAAGAAAAGCATTCTCAACTGACAAACTATCTGAGTAGTTAACTAATTCCACAGGGGTTAGAATGCAGTGATCCCAGCAGCTAGATCAGGGTTTCTTTACAAAAAATTTCCCTATTACTAGGGACCTATTACATTGTGGAGCACTCCAAGAAAAACAAAACCAAGAAGTTTTAATCACCGACTTTTTTTAAGCAGAGAGTCCCTGATCGACAGTAGACTTCAAAAAGATGGGACCCCTAATATTTTGTTGTATCTCCAGTACCTAGCACATAAAAGGGTGACAATAAATATGTGTTGTGGTGAACCGAATGGTGCAGAGGATGCTCCTTCACCAAAAAACATCAAACTAGAAGTGAAATTCTGGGTCTGAATTGTTAACAGAAAAACTTCAGCTCTTGCCTCTTTCTCACACCCTTCAGAGAAAAATTTATGGCCTGGAAAGGAAAGATGGGAGCAAGTAGGATTGCCCTTCCTTGGTCTGTCTTCTAGTTCCACAGCATTTTTGTTTCTTCTCCCAGACTGCGGTACACCCACATACTCTCCTGCTTGTATAGTGACTAAAATTTCTTTCCAATGGCCTCTTTTCTGGTCTCAGCTTTTGGTCAGTGTTCCACAGCTACCACCTGAAGAGTTAATAAAAAGCAGGGGAGGGTGCGTTTCTTAAGTCTTGACCAGTCTCCATTCTTTTTCCGCAATAGGCTTTTCCTTCATCATATTCCAGTAAACACAGTCTCTGCAAAATATTGCGTGAAAAGATTCCAAGTTATAAACAAAGATAGGTCACAATCACAGTCACACGACATAGCTAGTTTGGCTCTATCATGAGGAATCTTGTTTTCTTTCCTTCCCTGACTCTCCTGCTGGGTCAACAAGCAGCCTCTCCCCTCAGCCCTTCCACTCTCAATTAACACATTGTTCTTTCCATGCTTCCCCACAGTGTAGGAAACCCAATTCTGAAATGCCCTCCTATTTAGGCACAGCACTGCCTTGGAGTCATATTCTTGCCTGGTCCATCTGTTAGTCACATTTCTTTTCAGAGATTCTCAGTTACATTAGCATATTTGAAATATTTAAGACCCTACATTTCCATTTTTTAAAATATGTCTTTATGGAGTATAATTGCTTTACAATGTTGTGTTTCTGCTGTATAACAAAGTGAATCAGCTATACGTATACATATATCCCCATATCCCCTCCCTCTTGAGCCTCCCTCCCACCCTCCCTATCCCACCCCTCTAGGTCATCACAAAGCACCAAGCTGATTCCCTGTGCTATGCAGCAGCTTCCCACTAGCTACCTATTTTACATTTGGTAGTGTATATATGTCAGTGCTACTCTCTCACTACGTCCCAGCTTCCCTTCCTCACCCCCATGTCCTCAAGTCCATTCTCAACGTCTGCATCTTTATTCCTGCCCTACCACTAGGTTCATCAGTACCATTTTTCTAGATTCCGTATATATGAGTTAACATACAGTATTTATTTTTTTCTTTCTGACTTACTTCGCTCTGTATGACAGACTCTAGGTCCATCCACCTCACTACAAATAACTCAGTTTCACTCCTTTTTATGGCTGAGTAATATTCCATTGTATATATGTGCCACATCTTCTTTATCCATTCATCTGTCGATGGACATTTAAGTTGTTTCCATGTCCTGACTATTGTAAACAGTGCTGCAGTGAATATTGTGGTACATGTATCTTTGTGGATTATGGTTTTCTCAGGGTATATGCCCAGTAGTGGCATTGCTGGGTCATATGGTAGTTCTATTTTTGGTTTTTAAAGGAATCTCCATACGTTCTCCATAGTGGCTGTAACAATTTACATTCCCACCAACAGTGCAGGACGGTTCCCTTTTCTCCACACCCTCTCCAGCATTTATTGTTTGTAGATTTTTTGATGATGCCCATTCTAACTGGTGTGAGGTGATACCTCACTGTGGATTTGATTTGCATTTCTCTAATGATTAGTGATGTTGAGCATCTTTTCATGTGTTTGTTGGCCATCTGTATGTCTTTGGAGAAATGTCTATTTAGGTTTTCCACCCATTTTTTTTTAACACATGTTTTTAAATTAACAGACTTTATTTTTTAGAGAAGTTTTAGGTTGACCGGAAAATTGAGCAGAAAATATACAGAAGTCATGTGCATTTTTAAAATCTCCTTCCATTTTTCTCAACAGCAGTGCTGATCTACTGCAAGATACTCTATCATATCATACTGCAAGATACTCTATCATAACAAGTGAATGAACATTGTAAGCAATACTTCCTGAAGGGATCAATATATTAAAGAAGAAACATTAACTTAATGTATACATACAAATTCTCCATGTTGCAAATAATATACTTATATATTTAAATAAAAGACTGGGAAAATATTTTCAGCAAATATAAAAAGGCTGACTATATTATACAAAGAGCTCATAAGTTGATAACTGGAATAATACCTCAATAACTAGCTAAAGTTTATAAAAGTTTTAATGAGAAGCTAGATTTAATAGAGTAACATTTAATTTTAAACTGGTTAATTTATCAAAATGAAAATGAAAAAAAGTAGTTTTTGTCCATTAAATAAGTTATGATAACTGGTACATATGACTTCGTAGGTATTGGACCCTGACCCTTAATGCTGTTAGCTGGATTTTGCTTTAAACTGGAAAATGCTGCAATCAAATCCTTGTACTACCACTGGCCTGACTATAAGAATATCACCATCTGAAATCCCTGCTGCTCTGCTTCAGTCCGCTAGCCTAGACTTAGATATTATTGGCAGAACAAATCAAGTGAGTCTGCCATACCCTCTTCAACTATGATTTGGTTTGCTCAGTACTCTCCTTAGTGCCCACCCTGTAATGAAATGAATTCCGATATGCTCTCCCTCCCCATTTCTGACTTTCTTCCCTCTATACCAAAGACCTATTATTCCTATGATTAAAGTACATATGGGTTATAACAATATCCAACATTTATGAGGAATTATTCCACCCTTTTTTTGTTTGTTTGTTTTTGTTTGTTTTGGGTTTTTTTTTGCGGTACACGGGCCTCTCACTGTTGTGGACTCTCCCGTTGCAGAGCACAGGCTCCGGACGCGCGGGCTCAGCGGCCATGGCTCACGGGCCTAGCCGCTCCGCGGCATATGGGATCTTCCCAGACCGGGGCATGAACCCGTGTCCCTTGCATCGGCAGGCAGACTCTCAACCACTGTGCCACCGGGGAAGCCTCCACCCATTTTTTGATTGGGTTGTTTGTTTTTTGATATTGAGTTGCATGAGCTGTTTGTATATTTTGGAGATTAATCCCTTGTCAGTTGATTCATTTGCAAATATTTTCTCCCATTCTGAGGGTGGTCTTTTCGTCTTGTTTCCTTTGCTGTGCAAAAGTTTTTTTTTTTTTTTGCAGTACGCGGGCCTCTCACTGCTGTGGCCTCTCCCGTTGCGGAGCACAGGCTCCGGACGTGCAGGCTCAGCGGCCACGGCTCACAGGCCCAGCCACTCCGCGGCATGTGGGATCTTCCCAGACTGGGGCACGAACCCGTGTCCCCTGCATCAGCAGGCAGACTCTCAACCACTGCGCCACCAGGGAAGCCCTGTGCAAAAGTTTTTAAGTTTCATTAGGTCCCATTTGTTTATTTTTGTTTTTATTTCCATTTTTTTAGGAGGTAGATAAAAAGGATCTTGCTGTGATTTATGTCATAGAGTGTTTTACCTTGTTTTCCTCTAAGAGTTTTATAGAGTCTGGCCTTACATTTAGGTCTTTAATTCATTTTGAGTTTCTTTTTGTGTATGGTGTTAGGAAGAGTTCTAATTTCATTCTTTTACATGTAGCTGTCCAGTTCTCCCAGGACCACTTATTGAAGAGGCTGTCTTTTCTCCATTGTATATTCTTGCCTCCTTTATCAAAGATAAGGTGACCATATGTGCATGGGTTTATCTCTGGGCTTTCTATCCTGTTCCATTGATCTATCTTTCTGTTTTTGTGCCAGTGCCATACTATCTTGATTACTGTAGTTTTGTAGTATAGTCTGAAGTCAGGGAGCATGATTCTTTCAGCTCTGTTTTTCTTTCTCAAGATTGCTTTGGCTATTCGGGGTCTTTTGTGTTTCCATACAAATTGTAAAATTTTGTGTTCTAGTTCTGAGGAAAATGCCATTGGTAATTTGATAGGGATTGCACTGAATCTGTAGATTGCTTTGGGTAGTATAGTCATTTTCACAATGTTGATTCTTCCAATCCAAGAACATGGTATATCTCTCCATCTATTTGTATCATCTTTGATTTGTTTTATCAGTGTCTTACAGTTTTCTGCATACGGGTCTTTTGCCTCCTTAGGTAGGTTTATTCCTAGGTATTTTATTCTTTTTGTCGCAGTGGTAAATGGGTGTGTTTCCTTAATTTCTCTTTCAGATTTTTCATCATTAGTGTATAGGAATGCAAGAGATTTCTGTGCATTAATTTTGTATCCTGCTACTTTGCCAAATTCATTGATTAGCTCTAGTAGTTTTCTGGTGGCATCTGTAGGATTTTTTATGTATAGTATCATGTCATGTGCAAACAGTGATGGTTTTACTTCTTCTTTTCTGATTTGGATTCCTTTCATTTCTTTTTCTTCTCTGATTGCTGTGGCTAAAACTTCCAAAACTATGTTGAATAGTAGTGGTGAGAGTGGACAGCCTTGTCTTGCTCCTGATCTTAGTGGAAATGGTTTCAGGTTTTCACCATTGAGAATGATGTTTGCTGTGGGTTTGTCATATATGGCCTTTATTATGTTGAGGTAAGTTCCCTCTGTGCCTACTTTCTGGAGAGTTTTATTATAAATGGGTGTTGAATTTTGTTGAAAGCTTTTTCTGCATCTATTGAGATGATCATATGGTTTTTATTCTTCAATTTGTTAATATGGTTTATCACATTGATTGATTTGTGTATATTGAAGAATCCTTGCATTCCTGGGATAAACCCCACTTGATCATGGTGTATGATCCTTTTAATGTGCTGTTGGATTCTGCTTGCTAGTCTTTTCTTGAGGATTTTTGCATCTGTGTTCATCAGTGATATTGGCCTGTAGTTTTCTTTTTTTGTGACATCTTTGTCTGGTTTTGGTATCAGGGTGATGGTGGCCTCGTAGAATGAGTTTGGGTGTGTTCCTCCCTCTGCTATATTTTGGGAGAGTTTGAGAAGGATAGGTGTTAGCTCTCCTCTAAATATTTGATAGAATTCGCCTGTGAAGCCATCTGGTCCTAGGCTTTTATTTGTTGGTAGATTTTTAATCACAATTTCAATTTCAGTGCTTGTGATTGGTCTGTTTACAATTTCTATTTCTTCCTGGTTCAGTCTTGGAAGGTTGTGCTTTTGTAAGAATTTGTCCATTTCTTCCAGGTCGTCCATTTTATTGGCATATAGTTGCTTGTAGTAATCTCTCATGATCTTTTGTATTTCTGCAGTGTCAGTTGTTACTTCTCCTTTTCATTTCTAGTTCTGTTGATTTGAGTGTTCTCCCTTTTTTGTTGACGAGTCTGGCTAATGGTTTATCAATTTTGTGTATCTTCTCAAAGAACCAGCTTTTAGTTTTATTGTAGTTTTATTGATCTTTGCTCTTGTTTCCTTTATATCCGTTTCATTTATTTCTGATCTGATCTTTATGATTTCTTTCCTTTTGCTAACTTTGGGGTTTTTTGTTGTTGTTCTTCTTCTTTTTCTAATTGCTTTTGGTGTAAGGTTAGGTTGTTTATTTGAGATTTCTCTTGTTTCTTGAGGTAGGATTGTATTGCTATAAATTTCCCTCTTAGAATTGCTTTTGCTGCATTCCATAGGTTTTGGGTCGTCATGTTTTCATTGTCATTTTTTAAGGTATTTTTTGATTTCCTCTTTGATTTCTTCAGTGATCTCTTGGTTATTTAGGAGCGTGTTGTTTAGCCTCCATGTGTTCGGTTTTTTTGTTTGTTTGTTTGTTTGTTTTGCGGTACACGGGCCTCTCACTGTTGTGGCCTCTCCCATTGCGGAGCACAGGCTCCAGACGTGCAAGCTCAGTGGCCATGGCTCACAGGCACAGCTGCTCTGCGGCATGTGGGATCTTCCCAGACCGGGGCACGAACTCGTGTCCCCTGCATTGGCAGGCGGACTCTCAACCACTGTGCCACCAGGGAAGCCCACATGTGTTCGTATTTTTTACAGTTTTTTCCTGTAACTGCTATTTAGTCTTATTGCATTGTGGTTGGAAAAGATGCTTGATACAAGTTCAGTTTTCTTAAATTTACTTAGGCTTAATTTTTGACCCAAGATGTGATCTATTCTGGAGAATGTTCCATGTGCACTTGAGAATAAAGTGTATTCTGTGCATTTTCATTTTAATGCATAAACTTCTGTCCATTTTCTGGGATTTCCCTCTATACATCTCTTGGGGAATTTGTTATTTTTCCAAAAGGCGAGAGCCCTGTAACATCATTAATTGGATTGTATCCTCAAATGCTGAGTAATGAATCTGAGGGAAATTCTTTATGAATCACAAATTAGTGTCTGATAATTTTCTTAAGAGGAATTAATAACATTGGATGTGATGATAATGCAGCCCTGGACAATGGGCATATGGATTGGCCTTGAGGGCTTAGAGTCTGCCACTATTTGCTTGACTGGAAGCTATGCCATTGTCTTGAAACCTCAAAATTGATTCTGGATGGAAATCTTCAGCAGAAAGTTTGGTGTCCTTGTAGGAAAGGAAGGTAGGAAATAGGTAGGGCAATATTCTATACTTGTTTGTATTTGTGGTCCAGCTCTTGGGCTATAAATGAACTTCAGCCCATGAAAGAACACCCATGCAACATCTTTGTGAGCTAATGTGGACAGTCCAAAGAGGTATTTTGGTTGGCAACACTCTACTTCAAGAATAAATGGTCCTGGGCTTCCTTGGTGGCACAGTGGTTAAGAATTTGCCTGCCAATGCAGGGGACACAGGTTCAAGCCCTGGTCCGGGAAGATCCCACATGCCGCAGAGCAACTAAGCCCATGTGCCACAATTACTGAGCCCACGTGCCACAATGACTGAAGCCCGCGTGCCTAGAGCCTGTGCTCCGCAACAAGAGAAGCCACTGCAATGAGAAGCCTGCGCACCACAACCGAGAGTAGCCCCCGCTTGCCACAACTAGAGAAAGCCCGCCCATGCGCAGCAACGAAGACACAACACAGCCAAAAATAAATAAATAAAATAAATAAATGTATAAAAAAAATTAAGTATTTAAAAAAAAAAGAATAAATGGTCCTTCAGATAGGCAAAGCTCTTCTTGAGAAATAAAAATACTTGAGTGGGGCCTCCAAGTCTTTGTTCCAAAGGAAGAAGCAATTTGTCTGGTCTGGCTCTACTCCAGGTAGTTTCTGTGCAATTTAAGTAATTCTGGATTCTGAGCCTGTAAAACCCTAAGCAAAAATAATGAGGGAATGTGCTACTCACAGCAGATCTTGGCAGGCGCTGGCCTGAGTCTTGCTGGCTCTCAGTGCAAGGCCTAGAGGCATGACATCTGCTTTCTCAGTAACTCTTGTACTTTGTATTATTTAATTCCCTTTTGCAAGCATTGAATATCAGAGAACCTGAGAGCAACGTTTAATGCCTCCAGTAGAGCATTTTATGTCTAAGCATATATCCACACATATTTTTTAAAGCTTTAGGCCCCTTGGTTAGACGTCCCTTCATGTCTTACTCTTTCTTTCCAGCCTCCATTTCTCTCCATTCATGTCCTTTGAATACCTTTGCTGAAAACCTCTTCTTGGCTTCCCAATTGGGAGTTTGACATTATGCCATAGCCTTACAAAGTTATCCATCTTGGGAGGTATTTTGCGTGCTCTTCCCCGAGTGTAGAAGAAAATTCATTCTGAGATTTATGTAAGTAAATTTAAAACACATACATACCCAAAGCAACACTGTATTTTTTCCAATATATATGTATATTAATGTAAAATATTCATCACATTTCTAATGTACATATAAAGTAACTATTTAAGTAGAAAAATTATATATATATAACTTTGAAAGATACACATAGACATATTTTGGATATATTATAGTGAGTCCTTGTGGGGATAAAGGGAATGAGAATGCAGATTGGAGATGGAAAAAAGAGTAAGATAGCTTTCCATGGACTAGTGATGTTATACCTGAGACCCAAAACAAAACAAAAGATGGGAAAGATTTTCTCACATGGAGAGAAGTGGGAGAATATATCAGGCAGAGAGAATGATAAATTAATATATTAATGAGCTCTACCCATATTTACAGAGTATTATGTGAGATACTGTACAAGACATTAAGGATATGACATAATACCGATGTCAGTCCTGAATTTGCCTGGCAAATCATATGCTGTATATAATAAATATAGCCCTTACAATAACCCTATGAAAGAGATGGGTGCTATTATTATCCCCACTTAGATAATGATAAAGTTAAGGTGTGGAGAGGTTAAATAACTTGCCAGGCCCATACAACCAGTAAGTGGCCGAGCCAGGTTTTGAATACCAGTGGTATGACTCTGGAACCCACATCATGATGAACTAAATCGCTCCCTGAACTTACTTATAAACAGGCAATAGTAGTATATGAGATAAGGGCTAATGCAATTCACATGTTCTAAGTTCTCCAGCTTTCTCCAGTCACCTTTTATTTCATTATTGAATGGACTGGTTCAATCTCCATCACAGAAACAGTAGGAAATCTGGTGTAGTTCTCATGGTTAAAATGTCTTTGGGGGGTGAGGGGAAGTGACTAAATCTATATTCTCTTGATGATTCAGTACTGCAGCAAACCTCCCTACTCTAAACCTAATTCTGGACATGGCTATTTTTTCTGTCTGCCCATATCAATTTTGGCATGAAATATTATATATTTCCTTTTGCTCCTTGCTATCCCCCACTCCCCAGGACCATTTATAAAATATTTGCAGTGATGGGACTTCCCTGGTGGTCCAGTGGTAAATAACCCGCCTTACAATGCAGGGGATGCGGGTTTGATCCCCAGTCGGGGAACTAAGATCCCATATGCCATGGGGCAAGTAAGCCTGCATGCCACAACTACTGAGCTCACGCCTCAATGAGAGAGCCTGCAAACTACGGAACCCACATGCTCTGGAGCCCGCATGCCACAACTTCAGAGCCCATGCACCCTGGAGCCATGTGCCACAACTAGAGAGAGAAAAAACCTGCAGGCCACAACTAGAGAGAAGTCCACACACCACAACTAGAGAGAAGCCCGCATGCTGCAACAAAGACCCAACACAGACCCCCCCAAAAAACTTAACTAAATAAATAAAATAAATATTAAAAAGAATTTGCAGCAGAGTTTTACTAAAAGTTTGGGAATTAATGAAAGGAGTCTGTATACCAGCTCAGTGCAGGTATCAACTTAACCGAATGTTAGATGTGGTCTCAAAAGTCCATCAGTTGATTTTTGAAGGCCCAGGGAATGCTTAGCTCCAATTTGCAGCCAGATGCTCTAGTCTCTTGCTTTTTCAAAATATTTTGTGTAGAGTGGCAGTCTCTAAACCCTAAAATCCTGTTGGGTTTCCTATGAAGTGCAATTTGGCTCTCTGTGTTAGCTCTCTCCTCAAAGACACCTAACAATTTGGGGTGGTAGATGGGTAGACAGAGAGCATGCTTCACAGCCAAGAGATTTCAAAACATTTTCTTTGACAAAAGCTACCTCACCTATTATGAATTGTACCACTGCCCTAGTGTATTAAGGTTGCTGCAGTCAGTTCTTGTTTTATATAGGTGGTGCTTCTTTCCATATAGTTCCAGAGGAAGAATACAAAGTGCAGTTGGAACACATAGGATGGGCATCTAACCTAGATTATAGGGGTCTTGGAGGAGATGACCAGCAGAGGTAATAACTCTATACTGACATCTTGAGGATAAGTAAGAATGAGCCAGGTGAAGGGAGTGGAAAGAATGGTAAAAGTGTTCCAAGCCAAACGGCCTAATCCAAAGCCCAGGGGTGAAAGAATACCCATTAAAAAAAAATCCAAAGTTAGTTTTGTGTTATTAGAAATTAAAGATTGTTAAAGAAAGTGGCAAGAGTTGAGGAAAAGTGAGCAAACTCTTGGCAGTCAGACTAAGAAATCAGAATTTATCTGAAGGCAGTGAAGATACATAAAAAGTTTTATGGTAGGACTATCGTAATTGAAGTTTCTTCCCTCCCTCTCTCTCTCTCTCCTTCCCTCCTTCTCTTCCTCCTTCCCTCTTTTCTCTCCTTTTATTCCTTCCCCTCTCTCTCTTTCTTTTATCTTTATGGGAGATCTTGGTGGCTGCAGTGTGGAGAATAAATTGTCAGAAAGAAAGACTGGAGGTTACTGCTGTAGTAATTTGAGTAATGACTACGGGGCCAAAGAAAAGTGGGATGGATTCAAGAGTTATTCAAGATGTGAATGGAGAGGTGGGAGGCAGTGAGGAAGAAAGAGGCATAAAGAATTGGCTACTGAATGGATTGGGTGTGTAGTGATGAATTCACTAGGATAAAGAATCCAAAAGGAAGGAAATAGTTGAATGGACATCTAATGAATTCAATTTTGGACATACTGATTAATAAGATTTCCAAATGCAGATGACCAGCAGGAAGTTGGATATGTGTATTTGGAGCTCCAGTGATAATCTGTCTTGAGACAAAGAGTTGGGATTCATCATCAAGTAGGTGGTAATTGATGCACTTCGAGATAAGATAACCTACTTAGAGTGGCCACAAGAGAAGAGAAAAGGACCATAGACCAAATGTCAATAAATGCCAATATTTTAAGGTTGGGCTAGGAAAGAGGAGCACACCATAAATACTAAATAGGATGAAACAGAGAGGTGGAAAGTAGGGCAGAGAAGCCAGAGTAAGATTGTTTAAAGAAGGAGAAAGTAGTCAGTCATGTCAAAGCTCAGAGACATGTCTGGAAGTGGTGCTCTTGTGAGTTGTTTCCCCAGTTTGATTACAAACTTCTTATGCCATTGTTGAGTGTGAAATTTATGCTCAATAAATACTTCTTGACTGACAGCACACATCCCTTTCCCTCCCCAAATATTTCAAGTCTCTGCTTTTCTTGTCTTTTCTGTTGAAGTATAGTTGACTTACAATATTTTATTAGTTTCAGCTGTTCAATAGTTATTTGATTTCTTATAGAATATACTTCATACAAAGTTATTATAAAATATTGACTATATTCCCTGTGCTGTACATTACATCTTGGTAACTTATTTATTTTGTACTTCTTAATCCCATTCACCTATTTTGCTCTTCCCCCCGCCCTTTCCCCTCTGGTGACCACTAGTTTGTTCTCTGTATCTGTTAGTCTGTTTTTGTTTTGTTATATTTGTTCATTTGTTTTATTTTTTAGATTCCACATATAAGTGAAAGCATATAGTATTTGTCTTTCTCTGCCTGACTTATTTCACTAAGCATAATACCCTTCAGCTCCACCCATGTTGTTGCAAATGGCAAAATTTCATTCTTTTTTTATGGTTGATCAATATTATATTGTGTGTGTATACCACATCTTCTTTATCCATTGACTGTTGGTGGATACTTAGGTGTTTCCATATCTTGGCTACTGTAAATAATTTTGCTGTGAACATGGGATTGTGTATATCTTTTTGAATTAGTATTTTCAGAGTACTAAATCAAGAAAATTTTCTTAAATCAAGAAAATAATCCCTTTCACAATCAAATCAAAAAGAATAAAATACCTAGAAATAAATTTAATTGAGGGGGTGAAAGACCTGTACTCTGAAAATTATGACATTGATGAAGGAAATTGAAGACCGTACAAATAAATGGAAAGATACCCCACATTCATGGATTGGAAGAATTAATATTGTTGAAATGTCCATAGAACTAAAGCAATCTACGGAGGTAATGCAATCCCTTTCAAAATACCCATGATGTTTTTCACAGAACTAAAGCAAATAATCTTAAAGTTTGTATGGAAGCACAGACGACCCCAAATAGCCAAAGCAATCTTGAGAAAAAAGAACAAAGCTGAAGGTATTGTAATCCCTTGCTTCAAACTATACTACAAAGCTATAGTAATCAAAACAGCATGTTAGTGACACAAAAACAGACACATAGATCAATAGAACAGGATAGAATGCCCAGAAATAAACCTACACACTTATGGTCAATTAATCTACAACAAAGGAGGCAAGAATATACAATGAGGAAAAGATAGTCTCTTCAATAAGTGGTGCTGGGAAAACTGAACAACTACATGGGAAAGAATGAGATTAGAACACTTTCTCACACCATAGACAAAAATAAACTCCAAATGAGTTAAAGACCTAAATTTAAGACTGAAAGCCGTAAAACTCCTAGAAGAAAACACAGGAGGAACATTCTTTGTCATAAATCATAGCAATATATTTTTGGGATCTGTTCTCCAAAGGCAAAGAAAACAAAAGCAAAAATAAACAAATGGGATCCAGTGAAACTTAAAAGCTTTTGCACAGTGAAGGAAACCATCAGCAAAACAAAAAGACAACTTACTGAATGGGAGAAGATATTTGTAAATGATTTGTCTGATAAGAAGTTAATATCCACAATATATAAAGAACTCATATAACTCAATATCAAAAAAGCCAAACAATCTGATAAAAATATGGGCAGAGGACCTGAATAGGCTTTTCCAAAGAAGATATACAGATAGCCAACAATGACATGAAAAGATGCTCAACCTCACTAGTCTTGAGGGGAATGCAAATGAAAACCATGAGTTATCACCTCACACCTGTCAGAATGACTATCGTCAAAAAGATAAGAAATAACAAGTATTGGTGAGGATGTGAAGAAAAGCGAACCCTCATGCACTTCTGGTAGGAAGGTAAATTGGTGCAGCCACTATGGAAAACAGTATGGGAGTGCCTCAGAAAATTAAAAATAGAACTACCATATGGTCCAGTAATTTCACTCTTGGGTATTTATCCAAAGAAAATGAAAACACTAATTTGAACCAAACAGTTCATGCTTTCCTGATAGTACATTGTTTTCCTTTGTGAAGAAAAACTGGTGACTCTCAATGAAAACTTTGGAAAATCTAAGGCTGAGTCCTTTGTATAGATAATTATGGCAGCAATTAATTTCTTGGTATGCCATCTCATCACATGGGAAATAATATGTGCTTTATTTAGAAGAGTGACTTTTCTCCTCACTTTCTCTTTTACTGCCTTCTAGGGTGCCTGGTTGAACCTCTTATTCTCTAAGGCAATTAAACACTTAAATAATTCATTCCTTGTTAATAAATATAGGAAATGGGGCACTGGTATGTGATGTAAGGAGTAGATATTTTAGGGTGTATACTGCAAAGAGTGTCTGGTGTCACATAATTTGCTAGAGCTGGTACTAAGGATTAATGAATGCTTAATTTTTGTGGCCCACAGAGCAGTTTCCACTTGCACTCAGTAGTACTGTGAATCAGCTGACTTTAACAAGTCTTGTCACAGTTCTGGAAATTGGGTATCCCATCAACCACTCAGAAAGGAAAAATATTTCTTATAGTTAAAAACAGGAATAAAAAAAGCTTTCACTTCCTTCAATTAGTGTGAAACGTATTTGCTCAGGCTTGTGAGTGCTTGGAAATTGTCTACTTCTTTTTTTTTTTTTTTTTTCCATTTAAGCTAGTTTTGATTCAGGAAAAAATTTAAAAGCCAACAAGAAAGTCTGTGGCTTTGGCAGTCATACTTAAGCTTCCCCACAAGAGGAAATAAATCCTAGCTGGCTGGGTTTTCTAAAGGGTGATAGCTGTGATACAATATTAAATTAGCTCGAAGTCTAGCTTGAAAAAGATATAGTCCATTTGCTTTCAAGATGTTCTGAGAAATCCAATCTTGGACAAAAGTTAGAAATGGTCACTAGACTATGTTACAATATATTTGTTTGCTTACCTCAATTGTCCTTCAGATGTAAGAAGATGAATAAAATACAATTCTCCCCTTTTTATATTTCTCACTCCCCACTGAGTCATATCTGTATACAAAATGGCCTAATACAATTTGTCAGCAGAGAGTAGGCCTTCTAATTTTCTGGCTTTTATCAAAGTGTAGGTTCTTTCATTCTTTCCCTGAGAACTAACTCACCTGGATCCCATTATCAACTTCAACAGAATGACTTTCATCTGACATTTTATACATTATTTTTCTGGCTTTATAAAGAGCCATTTTGTACATTTGGACAGCATTTTAAAGTCTTATGTAAAACCATAGTAGAAGATATCATCAGGTATTACCTACATGTCACTCATAGAGATACATAGGTCCAGGAAATACTTCTTTACTTTTTTGTGTTCTACATATGATTTGATGTATTAAATACAAGAAAATAAAAACTTCATCACTTACCACATTTAAAAAAATATATTTATTTATTCATTTATTTAATTTTTGTCTGCATTGGGTCTTGGCTGCTGCACGCAGATTTTCTCTAGTTGCTGAGAGCGGGGACTACTCTTCGTTGCGGTGCATGGGCCTCTCACTGCAGTAGCCTCTCTTGTTGCAGAGCGTGGGCTCCAGGCACGTGGGCTTCAATAGTTGCGGCTTGCGGGCTCTAGAGCACAGGCTCAGTAGTTGTGGCGCATGGGCTTAGTTGTTCCATGGCATGTGGGATCTTCCTGGACCAGGGCTGGAACCCGTGTCCTCTGCATTGGCAGGCGGATTCTCAACCACTGCACCACCAGGAAAGCCCCATCACTTACCACATTTGATTCCCTTTTGCAATAGCTGTCAGAATTTAGAGCCAAACATATTTCTCAATATCGTAAGCTAATTGGTCCTCCATTTGATAACACACATCCTTTCTGTTTGGTGTCCTAATGACTCCTGTACTGGAAATAAGATGGCCTGTCCACATACCAGGGTTCACATTTCAGCTCTGCTTCTTGCTACTTATTTGAAGCCACATTTGACTTCTATGTGCCTCAGTTTCCTTATGTGTAAAATAGAAAAACATATCCTTGTTTCATCAAGTTATTTGTGAGAATTAGATAAAAATCTGTGTTTTAGCCTTCAAGATTAGTTTATTTTTTTAAGACGGACTACCTTAAGTTTTTATTCTTAAATACTTTGCTAAGTTTAAATCTGTTCATGGTGGGGTGCTGACTCGAAAGAGCAAGAGCATCTTTGTAGCTAGAGCTTAAAGGCCCTTCATACAGAGGAAGAAGAAAGACTATGGTAAGCCAGAAAGTTGTTTACAGTTTCCTGAAAAATTTGAAAATTAAGCTTTCTTTATACTTATTTGTAGCAGAACATGGTTTTAGAACCTGTTCAACATACAGTTTCAAGAAGCCACTACCAACTGATTGGAATTAGAATGAGATAATTAAATTCACTTGGCATACCTATGCTGTCACTTAAAAACCTGGGCATGTCTTTATGAATTTTTCTTCTACAATAAGACAAAAATTCATGTGGCTTCTTCAGTACTTTCTCATCTGATTTACACTATAATTATAGAAATAATTTTCTTTTTTTTATTGTTATTTACATGCAGAGACATTTTCATGAGATAAATAATAAGTATTAGTAGCAGAAACTTGAAGATGTTATGAATTTTCAGGATTTGGGACCACTCAGTTCAATGTATTTGTTTTAATACAATCAAAAAATGTGTGAGGATACCAGTAATTAAATTTCAATACATTCTTCCATTTCACTAGGTTTTTAAAATTATTTTTTTAATTTTTTATACAGCAGGTTCTTATGAGTCATCAAATTTATATACATCAGTGTATACGCGGCAATCCCAATCTCCAAATTCATCCCCCCCCCCAACTCCTGGCCACTTTCCCCCCTTGGTGACCATACGTTTGTCCTCTACATCTGTGTCTCTATTTCTGCCCTGCAAACTGGTTCATCTGTACCATTTTTCTAGGTTCCACATATATGTGTTAATATACAATATTTGTTTTTCTCTTTCTGACTTTTCTCTTTCTGTCAGACTCTGTATGACAGTCTCCAGATCCATCCACATCTCTACAAATGAGCCAATTTCATTTCTTTTTATGGCTAATATTCCATTGTATATATGTACCACATCTTCTTTATCCATTCATCTGTCGATGGGCGTTTAGGTTGCTTCCATGACCTGGCTATTGTAAATAGTGCTGCACTGAACATTGGGGTGCATGTGTCTTTTTGAATTATGGTTTTCTCTGGGTATATGCCCAGTAGTGGGATTGCTGGATTATATGGTAATTCTACTTTTAGTTTTATAAGGAACCTCCATACTGTTCTCCATAGTGGCTATATCAATTGACATTCCCACCAAGAGTGGAGGAGGGTTCCCTTTTGTCCACACCCTCTCCAGCATTTGTTGTTTGTAGATTTTCTGATGATGCCATTCTAACTGGTGTGAGGTGATACCTCATTGTAGTTTTGATTTTCATTTCTCTAATAATTAGTGATGTTGAGCAGCTTTTCATGTGCTTCTTGGCCATCTGTATGTCTTCTTTGGAGAAATGTCTATTTAGGTCTTCTGCCCATTTTTGGATTGGGTTGTTTGTTTTTTTAATATTCAGCTGCATGATCTGGTTATATATTTTGGTTATATATCTGGTTATATCCTTTGTCTGTGGATTCGTTTGCAAAGATTTTCTCCCATTCTGAGGGTTGTCTTTTCGTTTTGTTTATGGTTTCCTTTGCTGTGCAAAAGCTTTGAAGTTTCATTAGGTCCCATTTGTTTATTTTTGTTTTTATTTCCATTACTCTAGGAGGCGGATCAAAAAAGATCTTGCTGTGATATATGTCAAAGAGTGTTCTTCCTATGTTTTCCTCTAAGAGTTTTATAGTGTCCAGTCTTACATTTAGGTCTCTAATGCGTTTTGAGTTTATTTTTGTATATGGTGTTAGGGAGTGTTCTAATTTCATTCTTTTACATGTAGCTGTCCAGTTTTCCCAGCACCACTTATTGAAGAGACTGTCTTTTCTCCATTATATATCCTTGCCTCCTTTGTCATAGATTAGTTGATCATGGGTGTGTGAGTTTATCTCTGGGCTTTCTATCTTGTTCCATTGATCTATGTTTCTGTTTTGTGCCAGTACCATACTGTGTTGATTATTGTAGCTTTATAGTATGGTCTGAAGTCAAGGAGTCTGTTTCCTCCAGCTCCATTTTTTTCCCCTCAAGACTGCTTTGGCTATTCGGGGTCTTTTGTGTCTCCATACAAATTTTAAGCTTTTTTGTTCTAGTTCCATAAAAAATGCCATTGGTAATTTGATAGGGTTTGCATTGAATCTGTAGATTGCTTTGGGTAGTATAGTCATTTTCACAATATTGATTCTTCCAATCAAAGAAAATGGTGTATCTCTCCGTCTGTTCATATCATCTTTAAGTTCTTTCATCAGTGTCTTATAGTTTTCTCCATAGAGGTCTTTTGTCTCCCTAGGTAGGTTTATTCCTAGGTATTTTATTGTTTTTGTTGCAATGGTAAATGGGTGTGTTTTCTTAATTTCTCTTTCAGATTTTTCATCATTAGTGTATAGGAATGCAAGAGATTTCTGTGCATTAATTTTGTATCCTGCTATTTTAACAAATTCATTGATTAGCTCTAGTAGTTTCCTGGTGGCATCTTTAGGAGTCTCTATGTATAGTATCATGTCATCTGCAAACAGTGACAGTTTTACTTCTTCTTTTCCAATTTGTATTCCTTTTATGTCTTTTTCTTCTCTGATTGCCGTGGCTAGGACTTCCAAAACTATGTTGAATAATAGTGGCGAGAGTGGGCAACCTTGTCTTGTTCCTGATCTTAGTGGAAATGCTTTCAGTTTTTCACCATTGAGAATGATGTTTGCTGTGGGTTTTTCATATATGACCTTTATTATGTTGAGGTAGGTTCCCTCTATGCCTACTTTCTGGAGAGCTTTTATCAGGAATGGATGTTGACTTCTGTGAAAAGCTTTTTCTGCAGCTATTGAGATGATCATATGGTTTTTATTATTCAGTTTGTTAATATGGTGTATCACATTGATTGATTTGCATATATTGAAGAATCCTTGCATTCCTGGGGTAAATCCCACTTGGTCATGGTGTATGATCCTTTTAATGTGTTGTTGGATTCTGTTTGCTAGTATCTTGTTGAGGATTTTTGCATCTATATTCATCAGTGATATTGGTCTGTAGTTTTCTTTCTTTGTAGTATCTTTGTCTGGTTTTGGTATCAGGGTGATGGTAGCCTCATAGAATGAGTTTGGGAGTGTTCTTTCCTCCACAATTTTTTGGAAGAGTTTGAGAAGGATGGGTGTTAGCTCTTCTCTAAATGTTTAATAGAATTCACCTGTGAAACCATCTGGTCCTGGACTTTTGTTTGTTGGAAGATTTTTAATCGCAGTTTTAATTTCATTGCTTGTGATTTGTCTGTTCATATTTTCTATTTCTTCCTGGTTCAGGCTTGGAAGGTTATACCTTTCTAAGAATTTGTCCATTTCTTCCAGGTTGTCCATTTTATTGGCATGGAGTTGCTTGTAGTAGTCTCTTAGGATGCTTTGTATTTCTGCGGTGTCTGTTGTAACTTCTCCTTTTTCATTTCTAATTTTATTGATTGGAGTCCTCTCCCTCTTTTTCTTGATGAGTCTGGCTAATGGTTTATCAATTTTGTTTATCTTCTCAAAGAACCAACTTTTCGTTTTATTGATCTTTGCTATTGTTTTCTTTGTTTCTATTTCATTTATTTCTGCTCTGATCTTTACAGTTTCTTTCCTTCTGCTAACTTTGGGTTTTGTTTGTTCTTCTTTCTCTAGTTCCCTTAGGTGTAAGGTTAGATTGTTTGAGATTTTTCTTGTTTTGAGGTAGGCTTGCATAGCTATAAACTTCCCTCTTAGAACTGCTTTTGCTGCATCCCATAGGTTTTGGATCATCGTGTTTTCATTGTCATTTGTCCCTAGGTATTTTTTGATTACCTCTTTGATTTCTTCAGTGATCTCTTGGTTATTTAGTAATGTATTGTTTAGCCTCCATGTGTTTGTATTTTTTACGTTTTTTCCCCTGTAATTCATTTCTAATCTCATAGCATTGTGGTCAGAAAAGATGCTTGATACGATTTCAGTTTTCTTAAATTTACTGAGGCTTGATTTGTGACCCAAAATGTGATCGATCCTGGAGAATGTTCTGTGCACACTTGAGAAGAAAGTGTAATCTGCTGTTTTTGGATGGAATGTCCTATAAATATCAATTAAGTCCATCTTGTTTAATGTCTCATTTAAAGCTTGTGTTTCCTTATTTATTTTCATCTTGGATGACCTGTCCATTGGTGTAAGTGAGGTGTTAAAGTACCCCACTATTACTGTGTTACTGTCAATTTCCTCTTTTATAGCTGTTAGCAGTTGCCTTATGTATTGAGGTGCTACTGTGTTGGGTGTGTATATATTTATAATTGTTATATCTTTTTCTTGGATTTATCCCCTGCTCATTATGTAGTGTCCTTCTTTTTCTCCTGTAATAGTCTTTATTTTAAAGTCTGTTTTGTCTGATATGAGAATTGCTACTCCAGCTTTCTTTTGATTTCCATTTGTATGGAATATTTTTCCATTCCCTCACCTCCAGTCTGAATGTGTCCCTAGGTCTGAAGTGGGTCTCTTGTAGACAGTGTATATATGGGTCTTGGTTTTGTATCCATTCAGCACCCTGTGTCTTTTGGTTGGAGCATTGAATCTATTCACGTTTAGGGTAGTTATCAATATAAAGTTTCCTATTACCATTTTCTTAATTATTTTGGCTTTGTTTTTGTAGGTCCTTTTCTTCTCTTGTGTTTCCCACTTAGAGAAGTTCCTTTAGCATTTGCTGTAGAACTGGTTTGGTGGTGCTGAATTCTCTTAGCTTTTGCTTGTCTGTAAAGCTTTTGATTTCTCCATCGAATCTGAATGAGATCCTTGCTGGGTAGAGTAATCTTGGTTGTAGTTTCTTCTGTTTCATCACTTTAAGTATATCATGCCACTCCCTTCTGGCTTGTACAGTTTCTGCTGAGAAATCAGCTGTTAACCTTATGGGAGTTCCCTTGTATGTAATTTGTCTTTTTTCCCTTGCTGCTTTTAATAATTTTTTTTGTGTTTAATTTTTGCCAATTTGATTACTATGTGTCTCAGCATGTTTCTCCTTGGGTTTATCCTGTATGCGACTTTCTGCACTTCCTGGACTTGGGTGGTTATTTCCTTTCCCACGTTAGGGAAGTTTCTGACTATAATCTCTTCACATATTTTCACTGGTCCTTTCTCTCTCTCATCTCCTGCTGGGACCCCTATAATGCGAATGTTGTTATGTTTACTGTTGTCTCAGAGGTCTCTTAGGCTTCTTCATTTCTTTTCATTCTTTTTTCTTTATTCTGTTCCGAAGCAGTGAATTCCACCATTCTGTCTTCCAGGTCGCTTATCCATTCTTCTGCCTCAGTTATTCTACTATTGATTTCTTCTAGTGTAGTTTTCATTTCAGTTATTGTACTGTTCATCTCTGTTTGTTTGTTCTTTAATTCTTCTAGGTGTTTGTTAAACATTTCTTGCATCTTCTCGATATTTGCCTCCATTCTTTTTCTGAGGTCCTTGATCATCTTGACTATCATTATTCTGAATTCTTTTTCTGGAAGGTTTCCTATTTCCACTTCATTTAGTTGTTTTTCTGTGGTTTTATCTTGTTCCTTCATCTGGTACATAGTCCTCTGCCTTTTCATCTTGTCTATCTTTCTGTGAATGTGGTTTTTGTTCCACAGGCTGCAGGATTGTAGTTCTTCTTGCTTCTGCTGTTTGCCCTCTGGTGGATGAGGCTATCTAAGAGGCTTATGCAAGTTTCCTGGTGGGAGAGACTGGTGGTGGGTAGAGCTGACTGTTGCTCTGGTGGGCAGAGCTCAGTTTAACTTTAATCCAATTGACTGCTGATGGGTGGGGCAGGGTTCCCTCCCTGTCAGTTGTTTGGCCTGAGGCAACCCAACACTGGAGCCTACCTGGGCTGTTTCATCACTTTAAGTATATCATGCCACTCCCTTCTGGCTTGTACAGTTTCTGCTGAGAAATCAGCTGTTAACCTTATGGGAGTTCCCTTGTATGTAATTTGTCTTTTTTCCCTTGCTGCTTTTAATAATTTTTTTTGTGTTTAATTTTTGCCAATTTGATTACTATGTGTCTCAGCATGTTTCTCCTTGGGTTTATCCTGTATGCGACTTTCTGCACTTCCTGGACTTGGGTGGTTATTTCCTTTCCCACGTTAGGGAAGTTTCTGACTATAATCTCTTCACATATTTTCACTGGTCCTTTCTCTCTCTCATCTCCTGCTGGGACCCCTATAATGCGAATGTTGTTATGTTTACTGTTGTCTCAGAGGTCTCTTAGGCTTCTTCATTTCTTTTCATTCTTTTTTCTTTATTCTGTTCCGAAGCAGTGAATTCCACCATTCTGTCTTCCAGGTCGCTTATCCATTCTTCTGCCTCAGTTATTCTACTATTGATTTCTTCTAGTGTAGTTTTCATTTCAGTTATTGTACTGTTCATCTCTGTTTGTTTGTTCTTTAATTCTTCTAGGTGTTTGTTAAACATTTCTTGCATCTTCTCGATATTTGCCTCCATTCTTTTTCTGAGGTCCTTGATCATCTTGACTATCATTATTCTGAATTCTTTTTCTGGAAGGTTTCCTATTTCCACTTCATTTAGTTGTTTTTCTGTGGTTTTATCTTGTTCCTTCATCTGGTACATAGTCCTCTGCCTTTTCATCTTGTCTATCTTTCTGTGAATGTGGTTTTTGTTCCACAGGCTGCAGGATTGTAGTTCTTCTTGCTTCTGCTGTTTGCCCTCTGGTGGATGAGGCTATCTAAGAGGCTTATGCAAGTTTCCTGGTGGGAGAGACTGGTGGTGGGTAGAGCTGACTGTTGCTCTGGTGGGCAGAGCTCAGTTTAACTTTAATCCAATTGACTGCTGATGGGTGGGGCAGGGTTCCCTCCCTGTCAGTTGTTTGGCCTGAGGCAACCCAACACTGGAGCCTACCTGGGCTCTTTGGTGGGGCAAATGGTGGACTCTGGGAGGGCTCTTGCCAAGGAGTACTTCCCAGAACTTCTGCTGCCAGTGTCCTTGTCCCCATGGTGAGCCACAGCTACCCCCCACCTCTGCAGGAGACCCTCCAGCACTATCAGGTAGGTCTGGTTCAGTCTCCCCTGAGGTCACTGCTCCTTCCCCTGGGTCCCGATGTGCACACTACTTTGTATGTGCCCTCCAAGAGTGGAGTCTCTGTTTCCCCCATTTCTGTCTAAGTCCTGCAATCAAATCCCACTAGCCCTCAAAGTCTGATTCTCTAGGAATTCCTCCTCCCGTTGCTGGACCCCCAGGTTGGGAAGCTTGACGTGGGGCTCAGAACCTTCACTCCAGTGGGTGAACTTCTGTGGTAGAAGTGTTCTCCAGTCTGTGAGTCACCCACCCAGCAGTTATGGGATTTGATTTTACTGTGATTGTGCCCCTCCTACCATCTCGTTGTGGCTTCTCCTTTGTCTGTGGATGTGGGGTATCTTTTTTGGTGAGTTCCAGAGCCTTCCTGTCAATGATTGTCCAGCAGCTAGTTGTGGTTCTGGTGTTCCCGCAAGAGGGAGTGAGAGCACGTCCTTCTACTCCACCATCTTGGTTCCAATCCCCAGAAATAATTTTCAAAATGGCAAAATCAAGATTATCTCTGACCACAGAACAAATTTTTAAAAGAAGATATAAGAAACTCAAGGCAAGAAGGACAATTAACCCTATGTTATAATCTCAGTGTTGTTATCAATCTCTTGAGTAGCAAGTAGCAAGTATAATTTAGTTCACCAATGGATTATTTTTTGAAACAAAAAATAGAGGTAGTTTAGTGTAGAGACTCAAAGCACAGACTCTAAATTCAGACTATTGTCATTTGGATCCTGCTTTGCCAGTAACAGTCTGACTTTGGGAAAACTACTTAATTTCTTTGTTTCAGTTTTCTCAACTGTAAAGTGAGAACTTAAATTCTCTATACCTCAGTTTCTTCATCTGTAAGATGTGAACAGTAGTGTTACCTAACAGTCAAATGATTTAATGATTTAATACTTGCAGAGCATTTAGAAAAGTGTCTAGCATGCAGTAAGTTCCTTATAAACATTTGTTAACTAACTAAATATAAATGAGTGAACAATGAAGGAAGCATGGGTGGTATGTCATCAGGTTGTTATGAAAGAGGGGCACAGTCTTTGGAGACAGGCAGGTTAAAGTTTGACTCTACCACTCTCTGACTGTGGAGGCTTGGACCAGTCAGTTTTTCCATCTGAAGAATAAACTTAATAGGCTGTTCGCAGAATTATTGTGAGGGTTTGAGCTAACCTGTGAGAATAACGTAGCTCAGTACCTAGGATATGTGAGGAGAGCATATTAGAAAAGTAACTATTTATCATTTCCCTTAAAGAATGAAAAGGTAGAAAAGAGATTACATGCACAGCAGGAAGGATGGATTAGCCAACAGGAAGATTTTTCTGGCAATAAATCTTATAAAAGGCTGGAGCAATTCACAAGGAGAATGTGTGGGCTCTCCCTTTAAGGCAAACCTTAATTCCATGATAATTAGGCATCTGAATCAGTTTGATTTAGTAGGTATAGACTCTAGAAACATATTCCAGAAATTTTTTCCTTTCCTCCCTCTCCCCCTCCTCTTCTTTCCTCTCCTTATTCACTTCTCTTCCTTTCTTCCACACTGATTGAGTGCCTATCATGTGCCAAACATTATCCTAGGTAACAGTGACACATATATGACTAGAATCCATTTCCTCTCCTTCAGAGGGTCACTATCTAATACTTGTGTTTTATAAAGGGAGAAACTTCACTGATGCTAAACAGGAACTGCAGATATTAAGTCAGCTAGGCCTGTTATAGTGACATAGCTCTGTATTTATACAAATCACTTTTCTTCTCTTGGCTCTTCCAATCAATGAATTAAGAACTCTAAATACCTATTGTGTATTAGGTGTTATAATGAGCTCTGGGGATATATAGCTCATTAACACAGAATCCTGCTCTCCAGGTGCTCACAGTGTCATAGGAGAGATGGACATACATACAGAGAATTGCCAGGCCTCACTGATGTGTTGGGATAGAGATAAGAGCAGAGAGTTGGTGTCTGGAGTAGAAAGTGTCAGTATATTCCTAGGAACAACAATGAAGACTTCAAGTTGAGAATTTTTTTAAATCTGGGCTTGAAGGAGGGAGAAGGGAGAAGGCTTCCAGCAAAGAGAAGAATGTGAAGGCCTGAGTGTGCATAGCTTTGAGGGAAACAGAGATACTCAACCACCAGTAGGCCCAAGGAGACTTGTAGACTAGTAGTATAGGATACAGGGTAAGGATCCAACTTCCTTATTTTGAATGTGAATGTCCAGTTTTCCCAACACCATTTGTTGAAGAGACTATCATTTCTCAATTGTGCAGCCTTAGCACCCTTATTAAAAATCATTTGATTACATATACTAGGGTTTATTTCTAGGTTCTCTAGTCTATTTCATTGGTCTATGTGTCTGTTTTTATGCCAGTACCACACAGTTTTGATTACCATAGCTGTGTCACAAATTTTGAAATAGGAAGTGTCTGACTTCCAACTTTATTCTTTTTTGAGATTGTTCTGGCTATTCTGGGTCCCTTGAAGTTGCAAATCAATTTAAGATAGATTGTTCTATTTCTGCCAAAAACATCATTTGGATTTTGATAGAAATTGTATTGAATCTATAGATCTCTTTCAGTAGTTTTTACATCTGAACAATATTAAGTCTTCCAATTCATGAATATTGGGTGTCTTTCCATTCATTGGTGTCTTCTTTAATTTCTCTAAGCAATATTTTGTAGTTTTAAGTGTACAAGTCTTTCATCTCCTTGGTTAAGTTTATTCTAAGTATTTTATACTTTTATACACTATTATAAATGGAATTGTTTTCCAATTTCCTTTTTGAAATGCAAATGATTTTTGTGTATTGACTTTTTGTCCTGCAATTTTGCTTTATTAGTTCTCTATCAGAACTATTTGTTAAAATTTGTTTATTCTACAAGTTTGTGAGTCTCTGTGTGTGTAATCTTCACAGTTTTCTGTAAGATAAGATCATGTTGTCTGAGAACAGATAGTTTTTACCGCTTTCTTTTCAATTTGAATCCTTTATTATTTTTCTTCCCTAATTGCTCTGGCTAGGACTTTCAGTATTTTATTGAATAGAAAGTGAGCAACCTTGCTTTTTTCCTGATCTTAGAGAAAAAGTTTTCGTTCTTTCACCATTAAGTAAGATATTAGCCAGAGCTTTTCATATATGGTTTTTATTTTGTTGTTTCCTTCTGTTTCTAGTTTGTTGAGTGTTTTTTATCATGAAAGTGTGTTCAATTTTCTCAAATGCTTTTTCTGTATCAGTTGAGATGGTCATGTGCTTTTTTCCCCTTCATTCTGTATTACATTGATTACTTTTCATATGTTGAATCATCCTTGCATTCCAGGAAGAAACCACTTGATCATGGTATATAAACCTTTTAATGTACTATTGAATTCTGTTTGCTAGTGTTTTGTTGAGGACTTTTGCATTGATACTCATCAGGAATATTTATCTGTAGTTTTCTTGTATTGACTTTGCCTGGCTTTGATAGCAAGGCAATTTTTCCCTCTTTAAATGCGTTTGGAAATGTTTCCTCTCCTTCAGTTTTTTGGAAGAGTTTGAGGAGTATGGTGTTCATTACTTAAATGTTTGATAGAATTCACCAGTGAAGTCATTTGTTCCTTAGCTTTTCTTTTGAAGAGGGTTTTGATTATTGATTCAGTCTCTTTACTAGTTATAAGTCTTTTTATAGTTTCTGTTTTCTCATGACAATTTTAGTAGACTGTGTGTTTCTAGATTTTTGTCCATTTCACCTAAGTTATTTGTTTTATTTGAGTACAATTATTGATAGTACTCTCTCATAATCCCTTATATTTTAATAAAATTGGTAGAAATGTCCAGTCTTTCATTTCTAATTTTAGTTGAGTCTTTCTTTTTTCTTAGTCAACTGAGGTACAGGTTTGTCAATTTTGTTAATTTTAAAAAATGAACCAACTCCTGGTTTCATTTATTTTTCACTATTGCTTTTTTATTCTTTGTTTATCTCTGCTCTAATCTTTATTATTTCCTTCCTGCTAGTAACCTTGGGTTTAGTTTATTCTCTTTGTATTTCCTTAAGGTATAAATTTAGGTAGTTGATTTGGAAATCTTTTTTTTTTTCTTTTTAAATTTTATCATTTACAGCCATAAATTTTCCCTTTAGGACTGCTTTTTCTTGATCACATAAGTTTTGGCAGGTTGTGTTTTCATTTTATTTTTTCTCAAGATTTTTCTAATTTCCCTTGGGATTTCTTCTTTGACTCATTGGTTATTTGACTGTATTGTTTAATTTCCACAGGTTTGTGGATTTTCTAATTTTTCTTCTGCAACTGATTTCCAGTTTCATTCCATTGTGATTGAAAAAACACTTTGCATAACTTTAATCTTTTAAAATTTATTAAGACTTATTTTGTGGCCTGATATATGATCTGTCCCATGTGTACTTGAGAAAACATGTTTTATGCTTTTTTATGAGTAGAGTTGTTCTCTTTATATAGTCTGCTAGGTCCAATTGGTTTATTAGCATTGTTCACATCCTGTTTCCTTATTATCTGTTTTTTCTACCCATTATTGAAAGTGGGGTATTAAAGTCCTCTACTCTTATTGTTGAGCTATCTAATTTCTCCCTTTAATTTAGTCAATGTTTACTTTATATATTTAGGAGCTCTGATGTTTGGTGCATATATGTTTATAATTGTTATATCTTCTTGGTGAATTGGCCCTTCTATCATTAAATGATATCCTTCTTTACCGCTTGTAACAGTTTTTAATTTAAAGTCTATTTTGTCTGATATTAGTGTAGCCACCTCTACTATTTGCATTGAATATATGTTACTATTTGGTTACTATTTGCATGGAATATATGCTTCCATTCTTTCACTTTCAACTTATGTGTACTTAGATTTCATTTGAGTCTCTTGTATACAGTATATAGTTGAATCTTATTTTTATATCCATACTGCCAATCTAAGTCTTTTGATTGGGGATTTTAAGCCATTAAAATTAAAATAATTACTGATAGGGAAGAACTTACTATTGCCATTTTGTTATTGTTTTCTGTATGTCATATAGCTTTTTGTTCCTCATTTCCTCCCTTACTGCTTTCTTTTGTGTTTAGTTGACTTTTTGTAATGACATGTTTTTGTTCCCTTCTCATTTCCTTTTGTGTACATTTTATATATATTTCCTTTGTGGTTATCATAGGGGTTGCATAAAATATCCTAAAGTTATAACAATATATTTTAAACTGATAACTACTTAATATCATCACATATAAAAATGCTACCCTTTTAGAGCTCCACTCCTCTCCACTTTATATTGTTAATGTCATAAATTACATTTATATATTGTTGCTCATTAACATAGATTTAGAATTTTTTAATGCTTTATATTTTAAATTTTATAAAGGAATTAAAAGGGGAGTTAAGCAAAATTACAACAGTACAGTTATTTACCTTTATGGGACAACTTTGTTGTTTTCATATGGCTTCAAGTTACTATCTAGCACCCTTTTGTTTCAACTTGAAGGACTCTTTTTAGTATTTCATGTAGGGGATGTGTAGTAATGATCTCTCTATGCTTTCACTTATCTAGGAATGACTTACTTTATTCCTCATTTTATTTTTTTATTTTTAAAAATTTTTATTGGAGTATAGTTGATTTTTACCATGTTGTGTTAGTTTCAGGTGTACAGCAAAGTGAATCAGTTGTACATATCCATATATCTGCTCTTTTTAAGATTCTTTTCACATATAGGCCATTACAGAATATTGAGTAGAGTTCCCTGTGCTATATAGTAGGTCCATATTAGTTATCTGTTTTATATATAGTAGTCTATATACCTCATTTTAAAGAACAGCTTTGCTGGATGTAGAAATCTCTGTTAACAGTTTCTTTCATTACTTTAAATATATCATCCAACTGCCTTCTGGCATACAAGATTTCTGCTGAGAAACCTATGGATAATCTTATCAAAGATTCATTGTAGATGATGAGTCATTTTTCTCTTGCAATATCCCATATTCTTTGTGTCTTTTACTTTTGATAGTTTGATTATAATATGTCTTTGTTTTTTAGTTCATTCTACTGGGAATTTGAGCATCTTTTATTTGTGTATTGATGTCTTCCTTGAATTTGGAAAGTTTGAACCATTATTTCTTCAAATAAACTCTAAGCCCCTTTCTTGCTTCTTTTCTTGGACTTTCATAATGCATATATTCATCTACGTGAAGGTATCTCATAAGTAGCTTAGTTTCTGTTTTCTTCATTCTTTTTTCTTTTTTTCTCCACAGACTAAATACCTTTAAATGACCTGTTCATTGATTCATTCTTCTGCCTGTTTGAGTCCATTGTTGAACCCCTATATTGAATTTTTTGATTCAGTGATTATTGTATTATTCAGCTTCAGAAATTCTGTTTGGTTCTTTTTTTTTTTTTTTACAATTCCTATCTTTTTGTTGATATTCTAATTTTGTTCATTTATCATTTTCTGATTTTCTTAGTTCTTGGTGTTTTCCATTAGCTCTTTGAGAATATTTAAAACAGTTATTTTAAAGTCTTTGTCAAGTGATTCTGAAGCCAGTATTTCTGTAGTGTTATTTTCTAGAGACTTATCTTATTCCTCTGAATAGGTTTCCTTATTTGTTTGTATACTGTGATCTTTTGTTGAGAATTAAGCATTTGAAACAATAGTCATGTCTCCCTATCTTTGGGGACTAGCTTTATGCAGTGGAAGACCTTCACCAATCAGCCTGGCATGAAGACATAAGGTATTCTCAGATGGTGCATTCATCTTTCCTGAGTGTGTGCATGGGCTTTTCCCCCTGTATATATGGGTGGTTTTAAAAAATATATATACCATTTTTTTAGTGCAGTTTTAGGTGTACAACAAAATCAAAAGGGAGGCACAGAGATTTGCCATACGTCCCTTGTCCCCACAGATGCATAGCCTCCCCCATTATAAACATCACTCACCAGAATGACACATTTTTAAATGAAGGATGAACCTACATTGACACAATGTAATCAGTAAAGTCCATAGTTTTCCTTAGGATTTACTCTTGGTGTTGTACAGTCTATGGATTTGGACAAACATATAATGACATATATCCATGATTGTGATAAATGTTATTTTCACTGCCCTAAATATCCTCTGTGCTCTGCCTATTTTTACTCTCCCTTTCACAGCCTCCCTGGCAACCACTGATGTTTTTATTGGCTCCATAGTTTTGCTTTCTCCACAATGTCATTTATTTGAAATCATATAGTATATAACCTTTTCAGATTGGCTTCTTTCACTTAGTAATATGCATTTAGAGTTTCTCCATGTATTTTCATGGCTTGATGGTTTATTTCTTTTTAGTGCTGACTGAAATTTCATTGTCTGGATGTACAGCAGTTTATTTCCCCATTCTCCTCTTGAAGGACGTTTGGTTGCTTCCAAGTATTAAAAACATCTGTGTGCAGGTTTTTGGGTGGATATAAATTTTCAGATACTTTGGGTAAATATCAGGGAGTGCAATTTCTGGATAATCTGATAAGAGTGTGTTTAGTTTTGTAAGAAACCGTCAAACTGCCTTTACATTACTTTTTTTTTAATCGATTACAGTTTATTTATTTACTTTAAAATTTTTAAATACATCTTTATTGGAGTATAATTGCTTCACAATGCTGTGTTAGTTTTTGTTGTACAACAAAATGAATCAGCCATATGCATACATATGTCCCCATATCCCCTCCCTCTTGTGTCTCCCTCCCACCCTCCCTATCCCTAGGTCATTGAAAAGCACTGAGCTGATCTCCCTGTGCTATGCTGCTGCCTCCCACTAGCTATCTATTTTACATTGGGTAGTGTATATATGTCAATGCTACTCTCACTTCGCCCCAGCTTCCCCCTACTTCGCCCCAGCTTCCCCCTACCCTCAGGTCCATTCTCTATGCCTACATCTTTATTCCTGCCCTGCCACTAGGTTCATCAGTACTTTTTTTTTTGTAGATTCCATATATATATGTTAGCATACGGTATTTGTTTTTCTCTTTCTGAGTTACTTCACTATGTATGACAGACTCTGAGTCCATCCACCTCATTACAAATAACTCAAATTCATTTCTTTTTATGGCTGAATAGTATTTCATTTTATATATGTGCCACATCTTCTTTATCTACATTACTTTTAAATGTCTTAATTTCCCTAAGAGACTCGCCCTTGCTTCTTCTTAGAGTCTTAAACATTCTGCTGTGTTCCTCTGCTCATAATCTCTTGACCTCAGCTATCTGTGGGTTTGCAGTCCCCCTACATCTCTCATGCACTAAGGTGCCTGCTATTGCTTTCAGTAGTCTTCAACTTAATATCCAAACTATGCTTCTGTTCTGTCTGAGATTTATGTTAGGTGAGATAGAAACCAGTCCCTCCAGAACTCTCAGAACATTGCAAACAAGTTCCACTTTTAAAACTCTGTCCAAAGAGAAGAAAGAGGGATTGGGTGACTTTCTTCTGAATGCACTGCCCTGTGTTGGGGAGAGGATGGGACAAGAGAGTTAGCAAAATACCACAAAATTTTTTATTTTGAGTGTGGATTTTTAAATTGTTTTATTGGTTGATGCAGATTCTTGACTAGTTTCTGGAGGTCCAACAAAACAATTATTATCAGTCTATAGTTGTCAACTTGGTGTTTCTACAGAGAAATGAGGGCTTGAAGCTTTCTAGTCTGCCATCTTGCTGGCATCACCTTCTTCTGGGTCATTTTGTGATCTGAAAAGAGAACTTAGGACTGAATCCAAATGAACCCTAGCTTTAAAGGGAAATCAAGAAAGAATCCATAAAGATGCATGACGTTGAGACAAAAAGGCAGAGAGAGAATGTACTTACCAAGACCAGAGAATGTACTTACCTTATAATCCTAACCTGTCACCCCCTCAATGTTTTCGGCCAATAAGGAATAAAGGACAAAATGTGTGAAAGCTCATGAGAATGCTCATTCCTACTTGAAAAGATAATTCAATTATATGTAACATTTGACTCAAAGAGGATCGATATATCCTTTCACTTACTTATTCACTCACTCCTCCCATGCACATTCATTGAACACCACACTATGCAAGACACTGTAGATACAGAGATAAACACAGTCCAAGCCTCTCAGAGGCTTGCAGTTTAAAACAGGGACATACTACTATGGAGACAGGTAAAATGCACCGAAGTAAGTGAAAGGAAAGCATGAGCAATGCTACAATTACAAGCTGACAACAAATTCAAGAGTTGTTTGGGAGGATTAGCAGCTGCTCCTTCCATTCTATAAGAGTTGATCACTGTCATCCCTCTTGGTAAGAATCTACTCTGGAGACCTTCAAGATGGCAGAGGAGTAAGACGTGGAGATCAACTTCCTCCCCACAAATACATCAGAAATACATCTACATGTGGACCAACTCCTACAGAACACCTACTGAATGCTGGCAGAAGACCTCAGACTTCCCAAAAGGCAAGAAACTCCCCACATACCTGGGTAGGACAAAAGAAAACAGGAAAAACAGAGACAAAAGAATAGGGACGGGACCTACACCAGTGGGAGGGAGCTGTGAAGGAGGAAAGGTTTCCACACACTAGGAAGCCCCTTCACTGGCAGAAATGGGGGGTGGCGGGGGGTAAGCTTTGGAGCCACGGAGGACAACATAGCAATAGGGGTTCAGAGGGCAAAGCGGAGAGATTCCCACACAGAGGATCAGTGCCAACCAGCACTCACCAGCCTGAGAGGCTTGTCTGATCACCCACTGGGGCAGGTGGGGGCTGGGAGCTGAGGCTCAGGATTCGGAGGTCGGATCCCAGGGAGAGGACTGGGGTTGGCTGCGTGAACACAGCCTGAAGGAGGCTAGTACGCCACAGCTAGCTGCGAGGGAGTCCAGGAAAATGTCTGGACCTGCCTAAGTGGCAAGAGACCATTGTTTCAAGGTGTGTGAGGAGAGGGGATTCAGAGCACCACCTAAACAAGCTCCAGAGATGGGTGTGAGCTGTGGCTATCCGCAGGGACACCAGAGACGGGCATGATATGCTAAGGCTGCTGCTACAGCCACCAAGAATCCTGTGTGCAAGTGCAGGTCACTATCCACACCTCCCCTCCTGCGAGCCTGTGCAGCCCGCCACTGCCAGGGTCCCGTGATCTAGGGACAGCTTCCCCAGGAGAACTCATGGCACGCCTCAGGATGTTGCAATATCACGCCAGCCTCTGTCACCACAGGCTTTCCCCGCATTCCTTACCCCCCCCTCCCCCCCCAGCCTGAGGGAGCATCAGCCACTCCTTTAACCCTATTCTGTCTGGGCAGTGAAGAGATGCCCTCAGGTGACCTACATACAGAGGCGGGCCCAAATCCAAAGCTCATCTCCAGGAGCTGTGTGAACAAAGAAGAGAAAGGGAAATTCCTCCCAGCAGCCTCAGGAGCAGTACATTAAAGCTCCACAATCAACTTGATGTACACTGCATCTCTAGAATACCTGAATAGACCACAAATCATCCCAAAATTGAGGTGGTGGATTTCGGATGAATTGTTGACCTGGGGTTTGCTTTCTGCATCTAATTTGTTTCTGGTTTTATATTTATCTTAGTTTAGTATTTAGAGTTTATCATCTTTGTTAGATTTGTTTATTGATTTTGTTGCTCTCTTCCTCTTTTTATATATATATTTTTTCCTTTTTCTCTTTCATGAGTGTGTATATGTATGCTTCTTTGTGTGATTTTGTCTGATAGCTTTGCTTTTACCATTTGTCCTAGGGTTCCATCTGTCCGTTTTTGTTTTGATTTGTTTTGTTTTTTTAGTATAGTTTTTAGCACTTGTTATCATTGGTAGATATGTTTCTTGGTTTGGTTGCTCTCTTCTTTCTTTCTTTCTTTTTCTTTTTAATACTTTTTTTATTTTAATAAATTCATTTTATTTTATTTTTTCCTTCTTACTTTCCTTTTTTCTCCCTTTTCTTCTGAACTGTGTGGCTGATAGGGTCATTGTGCTCCAGCTGGGTGTCAGGCATGTGCCTCTGAGGTGGGAGAGCAGAGTTCAGGACATTAGTCCACCAGAGACCTCTGGGTGCCACATAATATAAACCAGCGAAAGCTCTCCCAGAGATCTCCATCTCAACACTAAGACCCAGCTACACTCAACAACCAGCAAACTACAGTGCTAGACATGCTATGCCAAACAACTAGCAAGAGAGGAACCCCACCCATTAGCAGAGAGGCTGTATAAAATTATAATAAGGTCACAGACACCCCAAAACACACCACCAGACCTGTCCTGCCTACAAGAAAGACAAGATCCAGCCTCATCCCGGAACCCAGGCACCAGTCCCCTCCACCAGGAAGCCTACACAACCCACAGAAGCAACCTTAGCCACTGGGGGCAGACACCAAAAACAACGCGAACTATGAAACTGCAGCCTGCAAAAAGGAGACCCCAAACACAGTAAGTTAAGCAAAATGAGAAGACAGAGAAACACACAGCAGATGAAGGAGCAAGGTAAAAACCCACCAGACCAAAAAAATGCAGAGGAAATAGGCAGTCTACCTGAAAAAGAATTCAGCTGACTGATAGTAAACATAATCCAAAATCTAGGAAATAAAAGAGAGAAAATACAAACAAACAAAGATGAACAACACAATAAATGAAATAAAAAATTGTCTAGAAGGAATCAATAGCAGAATAACTGAGGCAGAAGAACGGATAAATGACCTGGACGATAAAATAGTGGAAATAGGTACTGTAGAGAAGAATAAAGAAAAAAGAATAAAAAGAATGGAGGACAGTCTCAGAGACCTCTGGGACAACATTAAACACAAGGACATTTGAATTATAGGGGTCCCAGAAGAAAAAGACAAAAAGAAAGAGACTGAGAAAATATTTGAGAGATTATAGTTGAAAACTTCCCTAATATGGGAAAGGAAATAGTCAAGTCCAGGAAGTGCAGAGAGTACCATACAGGATAAATCCAAGGAGAAACATGCCAAGACACATTTTATCAAACTATAAAAAATGAAATACAATGAAAAAATATTAAAAGCAGCAAGGGAAAAACAACAAATAACATACAAGGGAATCCCTATAAGGTTAACAGCTGATCTTTCAGCAGAAACTCTACATGCCAGAAGGGAGTGCCAGGACATGTTTAAAGTGATGAAAGGGGAAAACCTACAACCAAGATTACACAGCAAGGATCTCATTAAGATTTGATGGAGAAATTAAAACCTTTACAGACAAGGAAAAGCTAAGAGAATTCAGCACCAGCAAACCAGCTTTACAACAAATGCTAAAGGAACTTCTCTAGGCAAGAAACACAAGAGAAGGAAAAGACCTACAATAACAAAGCCAAAACAATTAAGAAAATGGTAATAAGAACATACATATCAATAACTACCTTAAATTTAAATGGATTAAATGCTCCAACCAAAAGACATAGACTGGCTGAATGGATACATAAACAAGACCCATATATTTGCTGTCTACAAGAGACCCACTTCACACTTAGGGAAACATACAGACTGAAAGTGAGGGGATGGAAAAAGATATTTCTTGCAAATGGAAATCAAAAGAAAGCTGGAGTAGCAATTCTCATGTCAGACAATATAGACTTTAAAATAAAGACTATTACAACAGACAAAGAAGGACACTACATAATGATGAAGGGATCAATCCAAGAAGAAGATATAACAATTGTAAATATTTATGCACCCAACATAGGAGCACCTCAATACATAAGGCAAATGCTAGCAACCATAAAAGGGGAAATTGACAGTAACAGAATCATAGTAGGGGACGTTAACACCCCACTTTCATCAATGGGCAGATCATCCAAAATGAAAATAAATAAGGAAACACAAGCTTTAAATGATACATTAAACAAGATGGACTTAATTGATATTTATAGGACATTCCATCCAAAAACGACAGAATACATTTTCTTCTCAAGTGCTCATGGAACATTCTCCAGGATAGATCATATCTTGGGTCACAAATCAAGGTTTGGTAAATTGAAGAAAATTGAAATTGTATCAAGTATCTTTTCTGACCACAATGCCATAAGACTTGATATCAATTACAGGGGAAAATCTGTAAAAAATACAAACACATGGAGGCTAAAAAACACACTACTAAATAACCAAGAGATCACTGAAGAAATCAAAGAAGAAATAAAGAAATACCCAGAAACAAATGGCAATGTAAACACGATGACACAAAACCTGTGGGATGCAGCAAAAGCAGTTTCTAAGAGGGAAGTTTATAGCAATACAATCCTACTTCAAGAAACAAGAAACATCTCAAATAAACAACCTAACCTTACACCAAAAACAATTAGAGAAAGAAGAACAAAAAAACCCCAAAGTTAGCAGAAGGAAAGGAATCATAAAGATCAGATGAGAAATAAAAAACAAATGAAGGAAACACTAGCTAAGATCAATAAAACTAACAGCTCCTTCTTGATAAGATAAACAAAATTGATAAACCATTAGCCAGACTCATCAAGAAAAAAAGGGAGAAGACTCAGAGCAACAGAATTAGAAATGAAAAAGGAGAAGTAACAACTGACACTGCAGAAATACAAAGGGTCATTAGAGATTACTACAAGCAACTCTATGCCAATAAAATGGACAACCTGGAAGAAATGGACAAATTCTTAGAAGAGCACAACTTCCCGAGACTGAACCAGGAAGAAGTAGAAAATATAAACAGATCAGTCACAAGCACTGAAATTCAAACTGTGATTAAAAATCTTCCAACAAAGTAAAGCTCAGGACCAGATGGCTTCACAGGCGAATTCTATCAAGCATTTGGAGAAGAGCTAACACCTATCCTTCTCAAACTCTTCCAAAATAAAGCAGAAGGAGGAACATGCCCCAACTAATTCTATGAGGCCACCATCACCGTGATACCAAATCCAGACAAAGATGTCACAAAGAAAGAAAACTACAGGCCAATATCACCGATGAACATAGATGCAAAAATACTTAACAGAATACTAGCAAAGGGAATCCTTCCACATATTAAAGGATCATACACCATGATCAAGTGGGGTTTATTCCAGGAATGCAAGGATTTTTCAGTATACACAAATCAATCAATGTGTAAATCATATTAACAAATTGAAGGATAAAAACCATATGATAATCTCAATAGTTGCAGAAAAAGCTTTCAACGAAATTCAACACTCATTTATGATAAAAACGCTCCAGAAAGCAGACATAGAGGGAACTTACCTCAACATAATAAAGGCCATATATGACAAACCCACAGCCAAAATCGTTCTCAGTGTGAAAAACTGAAACCATTTCCTCTAAGATCAGGAATAAGACAAGGCTGTCCACTCTCACCACTGTTATTAAATATAGTTTTGCAAGTTTTAGCCACAGCAATCAGAGAAGGAAAAGAAATAAAAGGAATCCAAATCAGAAAAGAAGATGTAAAGCTGTCACTGTTAGCAGATGACATGATACTATACATAGAGAATCCTAAAGATGCTACCAGAAACTACTAGAGCTAATCAATGAATTGGTTAAAGTAGCAGGATACAAAATTAATGCACAGAAATCTCTTGCATTCCTATACACTAATGAAGAAAAATCTGAAAGAGCAATTAAGGAAACACTCCCATTTACCACTGCAACAAAAAGAATAAAATACCTAGGAATAAACCTACCTAAGGAGGCAAAAGACCCGTATGCAGAAAACTATAAGACACTGATGAAACAAATCAAAGATGACACAAACAGATGGAGAGATATACCACGTTCTTGGATTGGAAGAATCAACATTGTGAAAATGACTATACTACACAAAGCAATACTACACGGATTCAATGCAATCCCTATCAAACTACCAAAAAATTTCCACAATTTGTATGGAAACATAAAGGACCCCGTATAGCCAAAGCAATTTTGAGAAAGTAAAATGGAGCTGGAGGAATCAGGCTCCCAGTCTTCAGACTATACCATAGCGCTACAGTAATCAAGACAGTATGGCACTGGCACAAAAACAGAAATATAGATCAGTGGAACAGGATAGAAAGCCCAGAGATAAACCCATGCACATATGGTCACCTTATCTTTGATAAGGGAGGCAAGAATATACAATGGAGAAAAGACAGCATCTTCCATAAGTGGTGCTGGGAAAACTGGACAGCTACATGTAAAAGAATGAAATTAGAATACTCCCTAACACCATACACAAAAATAAACTCAAAATGGATTAAAGACCTAAATGTAAGGCCAGATACTATCAAACTCTTAGAGGATAACATAGGCAGAACGCTGTATGACATAAATCACAGCACGATCCTTTTTGACCCACCTCCTAGAGAAATGGAAATAAAAACAAAAATAAACAAATGGAACCTAATGAAACTTAAAAGCTTTTGCACAGAAAAGGAAACCATAAACAAGACGAAAAGACCACCCTCAGAATGGGAGAAAATATTTGCAAATGAAGCAACTGACAAAGGATTTATGTCCAAAATTTACAAGCAGCTTATGCAGCTCAATATACAAAAAACAAACAACCCAATCCAAAAATGGGCAGAAGACCTAAATAGAAATATCTCCAAAGAAGACACAGATGGCCAACAAGCATATGAAAGGATGCTCAACATCACTAATCATTAGAGAAATGTAAATCAAAACTACAATGAGGTATCACCTCACACCAGTCAGAATGGCCATCATCAAAAAATCTAGAAACAATAAATGCTGGAGAGGGTGTGGAGAAAAGGGAACCCTCTTACACTGTTGGTGGGAATGTAAATTGATACAGCCACTATGGAGAACAGTATGGAGGTTCCTTAAAAAACTAAAAATAGAACTACCATATGACACAGCAATCCCACTACTGGGCATGTACCCTGAGAAAACCATAATTCAAAAAGGATCATGTACCACAATGTTCATTGCAGCTCTATTTACAATAGCCAGGACATGGAACCAACCTGAGTGTCCATCGACAGATGAATGGATAAAGAAGATGTGGCACATATATACATGGAATATTACTCAGCCATAAAAAGAAATGAAATTGAGTTATTTGTAGTGAAGTGGATGGACCTAGAGTCTGTCTACAGTGTGAAGTACGTCAGAAAGAGAAAAACAAATACCATATGCTAACACATACATATGGAATCTAAAAACAAATGGTTCTGAAGAACCTAGGGGCAGGACAGGAATAAAGACTCAGATGTAGAGAATGGACTTGAGGACACGGGGAGGGGGAAGGGTAATCTGGGACGAAGTGAGACAGTGGCATGGACTAATATATACTACCAAATGCAAAATAGATAGCTAGTGGGGAGCAGTTGCATAGCACAGGGAGATCAGCTCGGTGCTTTGTGACCACCTAGAGGGGTGGGATAGGGAGGGTGGGAGGGAGGGAGACGCAAAAGCAAGGAGATATGGGGATATATGTATAGCGGATTCACTTTGTTATAAAGCAGAAACTAACAGCATTGTCAAGCAATTATACTCCAATAAAGTGTTTTAAAAAATCTACTCTGTATTTACTTTTTTAACAAGGATGTGGTTTTGTGGCAGGGTTCAGATTAAAATATGGTTTGACATACATCAGAAGACAGATGTACAGGGTGATCACTCAGTGTCTACAGGGTGTCTAGTAAGATCCTGATTATTATAAATCACTGGCAGGGTGTACAGTTTGGATAAGACCAATATGGTTCTTGCTGTTTATACAACAGGGTTTAGGCAACATGACTAGCACAAACACTGCTCTGCTTCCTTTCCTTGGCAATCAGCATCTCATAGGAGAGAGAGGCTGGAGCATTACAGGCAGCCATAAGACCACCAGGTCTTAGCTGTACAATAAAAATGTTCTTATTGGTGTCACGATATTTAGGGGAAAAAATGATTAAGCAAAATGTGAAGCAAACATTTCAACATAGATTTAGCCCTGTTGATAGGTGATTGATTAGTGGGATGAATATGGTACTTATAAATTCAAGCCTTAGGAGCTGAATTTGTGCTACTACCAGTAGCATGGGTGCTACTCTGTGACGATCTAATGTTAGTAAAGCCATCCATTAATCCATCCAGTGCTCATTAAGCATTATCTATGAACCGGCCTTAGGTAGGCTTTGGATGTAAAGAAATTAAAATATCACCTCTAGAGTCCTACACCCCAATGGAGAAGATGTATAAATAAGGAGATGATTATACTGGGGCATGATAAATGCTAAAATATGGATAAATATGGTGAGGTTTGGGAGCAAATGGAAGAGGCACTTAACTAAGATGAAAAAGTCAAGGGATGATTTCTCTAGGAAGCAGTGCTTGGTTGAATTTCAGAGGATGCTAAGAGTTGGCTAGCACAAGATTAAGAAGGGGAAAAACTGAAGGGTGATTTTTGTCTAATACTGGCCTCTCTGTTATTGGTACTTCTAGTAAGCAGATTCCTGCCATAAGCTAATACAGTTAATAGCCTATTTTGGAGTAAGAGCTTCCCCTGAGCAGGAAACCAGAAGATACTAAGAACCCTTTCTCAAATACAAAGAAGAAAAACTGTAACCTGTAATGACTAGACCCTTTCAGTGGCAGAACAGTACTAAGCCTTCTCACATAACCCTTAGGCAGTTTGTCTCTCAGCTGAAGAAACTTGTAGTGTATCAAAAGGAACACTAGTTAGAGCTTAGACACCTATTCTAAACAAGCCCTCACCTCACACTTGAGTAACCGTTATGTCCAGTTTGGAGCACAGGCAATAATATTGAGGATATAGACTATAATTCCTAATAACTCTTTTAGTGGTTAGGGTCACCTGAACACTTCCTGTTGAATTTTTTTTACACTGTTTAGCACCAAAGAGAGGAAGAAACATCCATGTGAAAGCACTTGATTATATACTACTTTTTATATTCCTCAATATTTAAAAAATTATTTAAAAATAATTTCCAACAATAAGCTATATCCATTCAATATGGATGCAATGCAGCCATTAAATATTATTTTGTAGATTATTTAAAGGCAGTGCCAGTTATACTAAGAAGCAAGTTATGTAACTGTATGAAAAGTATGACTCTAAATTTGTATATATAAAAAATGCATCCATTCATTCCCCTGCAATGCCTTACCTCTTTGTGACTGGTACAGGAATTACTATAGAGATAGCTCATAGCCAAGAATACACAAGTGGATGTTATGTTCTAACGTGAAACTTCTAAGTACAAAAACTGCCTTTTGCAGATTTCACAAAGCGGTGCCTTCCACCCAATGTTATAGCAACATCCCTTTTCCTATATAGACAAAATGGCTAGAGTTGGGGAAAGGGGTCATTTGCAGTAAGGACAAATATTAGAAGAGCATCTGTGTGGACAAGTCTTTTAGAGGAATGACCTAGTGTGTCAGGGCACGGCTTCTCTTCATGCCCCACACCTGTCTCTCATCTCTGCAGAATAAGGCACATATGAAACTGATCTAACGTGAGCCTAGGCCATGTCATGGAGGGAGTAACAGGCAGGGAGTGGCTATTTACCCAAAAGACTTGCAGAGAAAGATGAACCTGCATTGGGAGACCCCTGGAAATAACCTATTGGGAGTGAAGGAAGGATGCAGCAGTGCTCTCCAAAGGACTCCCTGACGTCAGAAGGCAACAAAGGGCCAGCTGGTCCTATGATAGGTTGAAGGACCACGCACAGATGTCCACACACTAATCAGCAGAGCCTGTGAATACATTTCCTTATATGGCCAAAGGGACTCTGCAGATGTAATGAAGGTTATGCACCTTAAAATAGGGAGGTTATCCTGGATTATCCAGGTGAGCCCAGTGTAATCACAAAGGTCCCCAAAAACATAGAACTTTTGATGTTTGGAGTTAGAAAAGGGGGAGTCAGAGAAATTTGAAGTACGAGAAGGATTTGACCCACCAGTGCTGGCTTGAAGATGGAGGGGAACTGAATTCTGCCAACTGCCTGAATAAGCCTAGAGCATATTCTCCCCCAGAGCCTTCAGATAAGAAGGCTGAAGTGTTATTTCAGCTTTGTGAGATCCTAAGCCGAGTACCCAGTTGAGTACCTCAGACTTCTGACCTACAGAACTATGAGATAATAAATGGTTGCTGTTTTGAACTACTACATTTGTGATAATTAATAGTGGCAGCAATAGGAAACTAATACATATCCCAACCACTAATGGGTAACCCAAAGGGATCATGGCCCAACAAAGTAATACCACATCTCCACTAATGGCCTCTGCTGGCCTGAGCAGTCTCCCCTCCCCCCCTCCAACTCCGCATGTGTTCTCTCTGCCTTCATGCTGAACTGGTGGGCCAAGGCACAGGGAATGTGAGATGGAGAGAAAGCAGGTAACATCCATACCACCTCTTTCCCAACTGCCACAGCTTACATGTATAGGTGTGTGGGGTAGGGAGTGGTGGGTAAGTGGGTGAGATTGCAAAAAGGGCAAAATTTGGCATTAGTTATTGGAAAAATAAATCCTTCTTTGTGTGTAAATTGATTAAGTTTGGACTATTGATCTTATTTGCTTTGTAGATACAGAAAAAAGGGTAGGAAAGTAATAAAATCTACATGTTAACGGTTATACTAGGTTATGTGTGATTTTAACTATTGTATTTTTCTGGATTTTTGAAAATTTCTACTGTTATATAAAGTATATTTATCAAGGGAATTCAGTTATTGTTTCTTTTAAGGGTTTGTACATTTTTGTAAAGTCTATATCTTATGCCATTTAAAAACAATTTCCAAAGTACCTACTGAAGCACTTTGAAAATTTGAGGGAAGTTAGCATTCAGTATTTTGTATCAGTAAACCTTTTATATATTAATACTTAATGATCACTAGGGTGATATTATTACAATATTTACTTTCTTTTTTTCCCTCAACTTTATTGAGATATATTTGACTTATGGCATTGTGTAAGTTTACAGTGTACAACATGTTGATTTGATACACATATATTGAAAAATTATTATTACCTTAGCATTAACACCTGAATCACATCACCTCATTACTATTTTGGGTGTGTGTGTGTGTGTGTGTGTGTGTGTGTGTGTTGAGAACATTTAAGATCTCCTCTCTGAGCAACTTTCATGAATATAGTATAGTATTATTAACTATATTTGGTATGCTGTACATGAGACCCCCAGAACTTTCATACGTTATAACTGGAAGTTTGTACTTTTTGACCAATATCTTCCCTTTTTCTTTGCCATCCAGCCTCTGGTAACCACTATTCTAGTCCCTTTGAGTTCAGCTTTTTTTAAGATTCCATACACAAGTAATATTTTGTGGCATTTGTCTTTTTCTGACTTAATTCACTTAGCATAATACCCTCAAGCTTCATCCATCTTGTCACAAAAGGTATGATATCCTTCTTTATGGCTGAATAATATGCCATTGTATATATATAGTGATTCTTTATTCATTCTTTTCTTGATGGATATTTAAGTTGTTTTCATATTTTAGCTGCTGTGAATAATGCTGCAAGGCACATGGGATTGCAGATATATTTTTGAGATTCTGTTTTCATTTCTTTTGATTTATACCCACAAGTAGGAATGCTGGATCATATGATATTTCTATTTTAAATTTTTTCAGGAAACTCCATATTGTTTTTCATAGTGGCTGCACCAATTTACATTCCTACAAACAGTGCAAAAAGATTCCCTTTTCTCGCCATCCTTCTCAACACTTGTTATCTCTTGCCTTTTTGATGATAGCCATTCTAACAGGTATAAGGTGATATCTCATTGTGGTTTTGATTTGCATTTTCTTGATGATTAATGATGTTGAGAACGAAGTTTGTACACCTGTTGGACACTTGTATGTCTTTGAGAAAATGTCTATTCAGTTCCTCTGTCCATTTTTAAATCAGATTTAGTTTTGCTGTTAAGTGAGTTCTTTATATATATTGGATATTAACCCCTTATCAGATATATGATTTAAATATTTTCTCCTATTCTGTAGGTTTTATTTTCATTTTGTTGATGATTTCCTTTGCTGTGCAAAAACTTTTAAATTTGATGTAGTCTCACTTGTTTATTTTTGCTTTTGTTGCATGTGCTATTGGTATCAAATCCAAAAAATCATTGCTGAGACTGATGTCATGCAGGTTACCCCCTATGTTTTCCTCTAGGATTTTTATGGTTTCAGGTCTTAACATTCAGTTCTTTAATCCACTTTCAGTTGATTTTTGTGTATGGCATAATATAGGGATCCAGTTTCATTCTTTTGCACGTGGCTGCCTAGTTTTACCAACACCATTTAATGAAGAGACTATCCGTTTTCCACTGTATATTTGGGGCTCCTTAGTTATAAATTAATTGATCATATATGCATGAGTTTTTTTCTGAGTTCTCTGTTCTGTTCCATTGATCTATGGTCTGTTTTTATGCCAATACTGTACTGTTTTGATTACTATAACTTTATAATATAGTTTGAAGTCAGGAAGTGTAATGCCTCCAGCTTTGTTCTTTTTCAAGTTTGCTTTGGCTATTTGGGGTCTTTCATTCTTTTTTTTTTTTTTTTTTAAA